>NC_051323.1:27462272-27817897 GCF_015220235.1 Choloepus didactylus
CACCTCTGCGGGTGGCAACAGCTCTGTCCTATCAGCAATCAGCTGCAGAAACCCCACTGCTTATCAGCACCCCTGCATCTTGAGCTGCAATTAGCTCCCAAGTCTCCATGTATCATGAAGAGCAGAATAGGGGTGGATGTGCATAATTAAAAAAACAAACAAACAAACAAAAAAAACACTGTTTGGGACTAAATTATTTGTGTCCTAAGCTGTGTGAACAGAGTCTGTTCACATGCTGGGAAAGGAAGCCAAATGCCCCCAGCCAGGACAGAGGGACCTGGGCAGGCAGGCTAGCAGCCCCAGCGTCTGCCCCTTCATCCACGGAGAAGCCGAGGGCTTGGTCTCAGATGTCTTCTGTAAGTCTCTCCTGCCATTACCAGGAGACAGCACTTGTCACTCTGAGAGATGCATGTGCTTGAGAGGGAGGCAATCAGTGGTTCGCAGACTGGACAGAACCTGCCCCACTTCTCTCTGATTGAATATTCGAACACAAACACTTGCATTTGCAGGCTCCCTCTGCACCCACCCTCATTACTTTTTCAACCTTCTCGAGAACCTGAGGGCTCCTCACTTGGGCCACCTCTAGTCCGTAGACTAAGCCTCTTACCAGGGCCATGGCTGTGCATAGAGTCCCTTGCCCTCTCTGCCCAATTCCCCCTGCCACTTCTGCTTTTTATGGTCCATTTCCTCAAGGCCAAAGCATCGGCTGCATTTTCTATACTCTCAGTTTAAATCTGAAAGCTACCAGGAAAGAAAGGGTCCCTAGACATCAAGGATCTACATCACAGGGAGGATTCCTGGTCACCAGGTCATGGTAGTTCAGGCCTAGGTCACAGAGCCTGCAGTTTTCCAACAGTGGGCTATTACTCATCCACTTTCAAAATTTACTGTTTCCTGATTCCCCTATAGAGACATCCTTTTATGGGAGAGGATATAAAATGGGTTAAGGAAAAACAGAAGACAGACAACTGTAAGTCTTGGATAGACTGAAAGCCCTTCATGCATCCTTTATTCACCAAATATGTATTACATGCCTATTACATGCCAGGAACCCTGTCAGGTACGAGGCTACAACAGTGAACAAAAAAAGACATAATTCTTGCCCTTATAAAACTGGACATGGTTGTGGGGGCAGTGGGGGTGGAAAGATTAAAGAAAGAATCCCACAAATACATACAATTACAAACTATACAATGTGAAAAGGACTCACTGCCCTTTGAGGACAGCAGGGAGTGTATCTCATTTGTCTTGCTATCTCCAATACCTGATACTTAGTAGGTGCTAAATAAATATTTGTAGAATGGATGGATGGATGGATTGATGGATGGATGACTACATGAAAGAAAGAATGATTAGGTAGCCTAAGAATCTCTGAAGGCATATCATTAATGAGAAGCTTCGAGGATCAAGAGCTCTGAGTCCAGGGCAACTTTTCCATTTTGGTTATGAACTCAGATCATAAACTGGGATTATCAAATCTCTCTGCAAGCTTTCCCATCTGTAGTTTGGAGTGGTGCACAGAGTTCCAGGCATGTAGCTTCTCCTCAACAGATCTTCTTTGCCACACTCTGATATTCTTAGACTGAAAGTACTTTTCTGGGAACCAATTAATTTAAATAGCCCACCAATAAGGAGCAGCCACGCCTACTGCCTGCAGGCACTGGGATTTCTATCACATTTGGTCTGCAGAGCCTTCTCTAGATTTTCCTCTGGGCTTTATGGCACTGTAGTCACCTCTGAAGCTCTGATTTCCCATTTACCTTGGTTGAGGACCTTTTGGTTGCAAGATACGTAAATGCACTTAAAGGAACTCAAATTAAAATGGGATTTATTATCAGGAAAGATGGGGATCTCATAGAAGGCAGTTTAGAAAGTAGACTTATTGTATCTTTTTCCTCTCTCTGTCTCTGAAATCATGTAATCATTCATCTCTTCTTTGCTCTGCTTGTCTTCTCCATTCTCCACTCTGTAGGCTGACTTTCTCTGCAAAGCTCATATTTTAGGCCTTCTCCATATTTAACCTGCATGAAGCTCTGGCTTGCCATGGCCCAATTCCAACTTCAGCTCTACATAACTGTATTAGTCAAGACTTGCTGGGATATAATTAACACATACCCAACCCAAACTAGTAAGAACAATAAATAAATATTCAATCACAGAATTGAAAAGTCTAGAAGTAGCTAGCTTTAGACACAGTTGGATTCTGGTAATCAAATAACATCAGATCTCTCTATCTTTTTATCTGTTGCTCTCAACCTGCGTTTCTCTACACTGCCTTTAATCTCAGGAATGTGATGGCAGCACGGCAACCAGCCTCTCTAGGCTTATGTTGTTCCTCCTAACGATTTAGAATCCCAGAGGAAGAGAAAACATATTCTCCAGTAGTCCTGGTTAAAATCTGGAGAGGACTCTGGTTGGCCTAATTTGGTCATGCGCCTACACTTGAACCAATCACTGTAGCCAGGAAAATGGTATCCATAGATCAGTCAGGTCTATGTCATATGCCTGTCTCCTAAACTTGGTTAGGGTCAGCCCCACCCAAATCACCAAACTAAGTCCTCCTTAGTTCAAATTCTCAAGAGAATCTGATTGGCCCAGCTTAAGTCAGACGTCTGCCCTTGGTCCAATCAACTGTGCCAGAAAAGCAAGGTTCCCTCATATGAATATGGTTGCCTAGGTTACCCCTTCAGGATAGCCTATGGATAGACAGAGTCTCTTAGGAGGGGTTATGGATAACGAAGCAGCATTAACTGTTAAAATTAAATCTGCCTCTTCCATTGACATGTCAGTCTGGAAGAGACATAGTAAAAGATGAAAAAAATCTTGAGCAATATCAAATTTTGCAATCCATGCAATTTTTAGAACAGAAAATCATACAGTTACAACCATCCCATTTGATAAATGAGGAAACTGAGGCTTGGACAGGTTGAATGGCTTATCCAAATTTCATAGCTTCTTTGTTGTGGGGCCTGATATAAACTTGAAGTCTGAAGTTTCCCGACTCCCAAGATAAGACTTGCCTAATAACACCATGTTGCTTAGCCAATGGCCTTGGATGTTAGTTCATCTTCTTCCAGGCAGGGCCACTTCTGAGCTCCCTCATTTTCCTGCCTTGAGACCACCAGACTCATTCATTGTGAACAGCTGCCTTGCTATAGAGAATTCAATTTAATACATGTATTTATTGGAGACTAACTCCATATCTAGCAGGTGCTATGTGCCACAGGTACACAAAGGGGTATTTAGTACTTTTTGGTTGGATGGAGTTTAGCAAGGTTTGCTTCTTGCCTTCAAAGAGCTTATAGTCAACTTAGGAAGACAAGACTTTGACCCTTGTAATGAATACAAACAATAGAAGACATTATTTAAGTACAAGATTGAATACTGAACTCTATAGCTTTTTTTCTTTTTTGACACATCACATTTCTTTTTCTACCTTTAATTACAGTTATTTCTGAGCTGTTCTCACTGAGACATGTGCAGAGGCCAGTTTCTATCCTTTCTTGGCACTCAAGCATCCACTTGGGAGCACATCCCACATGTCAGAAATTCTGGAGTTCTCTGCTCAATCATGGTGTCCCTTGGGACAGTCCCTACTCCTTCTTTGAAGTCAGCTACCTCTTCTCAGTGCACTTTATTATGAACAAGGGTCCAAAGGGAAGGTCTGTTGGTGTTGTTCTCTAGGGCTGGATGAGAGGATGAGGTGGGCTGGCTTCCCAGAGCTGAGATGGAAGGAATCATTCTCACCCAGAGGACACGGGAGACAACTAAATGGGATAGAGGAGTGTCTCTTGACCTCTAACCCCAGTGGACAGTGTGTGGATTGGAAGACATGTGACTTGAATCTAAAGTAAAGGACTATTTTGAACATTCTTCTGGATGATAACCTGTGCCTGGCCAGTGAAAATTAACCATGGTATCCATCTCTTTCTCCAATAGACAGTATAGTTCCCCCATTCCCTAGGAAAGTGGGGACAGGCCCCAAGAAAGGGGGTAGGAAGAGAAAAGAGAAAAATCCTATTCTTAGCACATATAACCAGAGCATCAAATCTGCCCAAATGTGCAAAGTGGGATCCACCAGAGTCTGGTCACCAAGTGACTGCTACTCCAGGGTGGACAACTGCTGCATGCTGATGGTCAGGGAGTGGGTGTCCTATACACTACAGAATGCCTGACACCATCACCCCCATTCCCCTCTACCTCTGCTACAGCCAACCAGGACTTTAGCCTCCCAATGCATCACACTCCCTCCCTCAGCTGAGCCTTACCAGGTGCCATCCCTTCCTCCCCTCTTCATCTAAGTAACTCCTACAGTTCTCTGAAATCTTAGCTTAAATAGTCCTCCTTGGGCAAGGCTTCCCTCTGATAGGCACCCGTGGCATCGTGCCCCTCTCCTTCCTAGCACATAACCCTGTGACATCGCTGTCTCCCACACTGGAATGTAAGTCCCCCAGGTGACCGTGTGTGTTTGGGTTCACCTGGCACCCATGTCCAGCCCAGTGCCTAGTTCTTGGAAGCACTCAATAGACAACTGCAGAAGGCTGACAAAGCTGACCTGGAGATTAGACCTGACAAAGGGCAGGCAGGATGGGAGACTAAGTGGGCAGCCAGTAAGGGGGGCAGAGGGGAACTGAACTGAGGGTCAGGTTAGGCTATGCAGAAATGTGGGGCAGGGTCAAAACCCAGAGGGGAGGCGGTCAACAATAACTAAAACATGGCAGAGCCTGTCGGAAATAAAGCGGTACCTGTAAGGGAATAAACGCTCTCTCGGTTCTGGAGGAGAAAAGAATTTATTTACGATCTTGCAAGATAGGGCGTCCAGCCAAACATGTGGATGGCTGGCGCGCCAGAGGAAGAGAATGGCGATCTTTAAATCTCCTCCTCCTAATTCACAAGTCCCTCCCCTGTTTCCCCATTGACTGGGTACTACAGAGATTACAGCCTATCCGAGAACACTAACTAATTCATCTTTTGAGATTTTAATTTGTACAGCCAATCCCAGAGAGCCAACTAGCTCATTATTGAGATTTTGAACTGATCAGCCTACCCCCCCAAATTTTTATTTTTTTGCTGTGAGTTCCCGCCTCTGATATTACCTCATATCTCTTTACATTCCAGTAACTATGGTTACTTTTCCATATAAGGAGCAGGCAGATTCTCTCTTCTCTTTGTCTGGGGCTTGTTTAAACTGGTTTTGCCTCCATTTCCCTTATTCCATGCTGTCTCTATGTGAAAACGAAACTTATTCCTTTCTTACAGAGCCCCAGGCTGCTCTGGGGAGGATCGGATCCCAAGGGAGTCAAATAATGACAGGGCTAAAACTAGAGGATTGTGGGTTGAGTAGGCTAGTGGGGGTGAGGTGGGGTGGTTAGCGCTTACTGCATGGGTAAGCAGTCCATGTTTAAAGGACCAAGGTTAAAGAGAAGGTAGAAGGAGACCTTCTAGAGCAGTGGTTCTCTATCCTGGGTGAACATCTGAAGCATCTGGTGTGTTTTTTAAGCCGTCACAAGTCCTGGGCCTCACCTCCAGAAATTCTGATGTTTGTTTTTATCCTAAAGGCAGTGGGAAACCATTGAAGATTTAAACAGTTGGGCGAATGTGTTTGTGATATGATGTTTGTATGGATAACAGATTGGGGAGACCAGTTAGGAGGCTACTACGAGTGTGACTCAGGAATAGGCATTTTGCAAAAGCATCCTGTGTGTTTAAAATATGCAGCCACGGTTGGGAACCACCGTACTAAAGCAATAGTCTTTAATCTTAGATGAACAACGGATTTTTGCCTGGGGAGCTTTAAAAACTATTGATGCCTGGGCCTCACTCCCAGAAATTCTGATTTAATTGGTCAAGCGTGGCCTGTGCATGGGGATTTTTCAAAGCACCTCCAGATGTTTCTCATGTACAGCCAGGGTTGAGAACCACCGCTCTAGAGACTTGCTACTCCAAGTGTGGTCTGTGGACCTGCAGCATCATATCACCTGGGAACTTGTTAAAATGCAGGCTCTCAGGACCCACCCTGGACCTACATTATAACCCCATATCTGCATTTTAACAAGATTTCCTGTCGGAGATTAGCATTTGAGAATCTAGAGATTCTCCAAGTGTAACCCCCTGGGAACTCGTCAGAAATGCAAATTCGCAGGGCCACCCCCAACCTGCTGAATCAGAATCTCTGGGGGTGGGGTCTTGTTTTAATAAGCCCTTGGGGTGATTCTGGTGCTAACGTTGGAGAACCACAATTTTAGAGAGATAAAGCGGTAATTTCAGAGTGAGGATCTATCAGGGAATCTGGCCAGCAGAGTATTTTGGAGTTTTGAGGTTAACTCACTTCCCTAACCCCTGAGTGTAACTTTGGCTTCCAATCAAAGAGGCTGGAGATGAGGAACAGCATGTCTTTTGTGAGGCCCACCTTCGTCTGTCTTGGGAAGCATCCGGTCAGAGTAGCGGCTTGACATTTTTCTCACAGTCTCTCTGATCTCCCTCCCAGGGCCCCTGCCTCCGGCCCAAGGCCTGCCTTCCTGATGAGTTTCATATGAAGCCAAGAGAAGGCCAGCAGAGAGAGCAGGGAAGCAGTGGCCCAGCTGCGGAGATGCAGAGCCGCAGCTCGAGAAGGCTCAGGAAGCAAATGCCACCTGCTCCCAGGAAGAGGGTCTTCCCTTTGTAGCTAAAATGTGCAGAGCGGGACCTGGGAAAGCAGGGTGAGGCCACTGAAGTTGGCTGAAGTGTAAGAAAGGAATAAGTTTCGTTTTCACATAGAGACAGCATGGAATAAGGGAAATGGAGGCAAAACCAGTTTAAACAAGCCCCAGACAAAGAGAAGAGAGAATCTGCCTGATGTAAAGAGACATGAGGTAGTATCAGAGGCGGGAACTCACAGCAAAAAAAAATAAAAATTTGGGGGGGGGGATTGGCTAATCAGTTCAAAATCCCAATAATGAGCTAGTTGGCTCTCTGGGATTGGCTGTACAAATTAAAATCTCAAAAGATGAATTAGTTAGTGTTCTCGGATAGGCTGTAACCTCTGTAGTACCCAGTCAATGGGGAAACAGGGGAGGGACTTGCGAATTAGGAGTAGGAGATTTAAACATCGCCATTCTCTTCCTCGGGCGCGCCAGCCTTCCTTCCATGTGTTTGGCTGGACGCCCCATCTTGCAAGATCGTAAGTAAATTCTTTTCTCCTCCAGAACCGAGAGAGCGTTTATTCCCTTACAGGTACCACTTTATTTCCGACATGAAGGAAGGCTGATCCTCCCCAAAGGCACATTTCTCTGACTGCCCCCCTCCATGTAACAATGTGCAGCCATAGCCATGACCCCCCCCCCCCCAAGTCTCCAACGCTATTCCTGCTCCAGCTTGTGACCAAGACGGGCCTTGGGCAGACAGCGAGCTGTAGTAAGGGGACTGATTTTGGCAATGGGATGAGGGGCTAGCATCTCACACTAAAGATATCAAGGGTGGGCTTTCTACCCATTCCAGATTGCTACATTCCCTCTGCCCTGTTTTTGTGGATTTTCAAGGAATGTTCAAAAGGATTTTTAATGTGCTTCAGACACAGGCTAAAGCCTAAGGCTCCTCTTAGGTATTTTATACGATACAGGAAGAGGTTTTGTGCCTTCATCCCCCCACCCGCAACTCCTAGTGGGAAAGAAAGGGGTCCTTTGGTGACGCAGATCCTTTGGTGAGGCAGAGTAGAGACATAGATACTTTGTTAGCATAAAAATGAGGGGGTATCATATTTTCTGTGAAGGGATAACTGATGCTATTTTAAGGTCGGTTCTTGCTATATTTTTTCCTCCTGCGTTCTATGAAGGTAGCTGGACCCTTTGAGGTTCCTTCTGCCAGAAAATTTACCCAAAACTTGGAAATAGGCAAAAGAGCATAGTACTAAGTGTCCTTTTAGTGCACTGCTGGGCTTGGCTTAGTATTTTACTGGGCTGTTTTACAACTTGGTAGGGGCAGATGTTAAATTATAGATTTTTGTCGGGTAGATAAAAATAATATCTGTCCAATGGAAGGATAACCCCCAAAGTTACGGTTTATGGCCCTGATGGACATTAATCTCCTAAGCTGCCTGTATATACCTAGATTCTCAAATGCTCTTTGGACTAGTGTTAATGTCTTACTGGTTCCCTTATTAATTAGAGCTGTGTAAAATCTTTGGCATGTGTTCATTTTACATTTACATGAGTTATGTTCTTTAACCTTTTGAAAATTATAATCTAACACTGCAAAAATAGTGTATGTTGCAGACAATCTCTCTTCCTTGCTTCCGCTTCCCCCCCCATAGACTGAACTTCTTGAGAGGTTTATGCTAAGGAGGGAAAGAAAAGAAAGTAGAAGCAGGTGTTTGCCTGCAGCAAGACGGCGGCAGTCTCAATGTCAGTGGCGCTGAGGCAAGCGATGTGGGGGAGAAGGGCAGCAGTTTTAGCTGCCATTTCCGTTTCCAGGGTTTCAACCAGGTTCCTGGGTACTTCCGCATGGAGGTTGGCACAGAACCAAATTCAAGACACACAGCTCATCACAGTTGATGAAAAATTGGATATCACAACTTTAACTGGTGTTCCAGAAGAGCATATCAAAACTAGAAGAGTTAGGATCTTTGTTCCTGCTCGTAATAACATGCAGTCTGGAGTAAACAGCACAAAGAAATGGAAGATGGAGTTTGATACCAGAGAGCGATGGGAAAATCCTTTGATGGGTTGGGCATCATCAGCTGATCCTTTGTCCAACATGGTGCTGACCTTCAGTACTAAAGAAGATGCAGTTTCCTTTGCACAAAAAAATGGATGGAGCTATGACATTGAAGAGAGGATGGCTCCAAAACCGAAGTCCAAGTCTTATGCAACTAATTTTTCTTGGAACAAAAGAACAAGGGTATCCACAAAATAGGTTGGCACTGACTATATCTCTGTGCTTGACTGTAAATGAAGTCAGCTGTGCAGTATTTATAGTCCTTGTATAATATATCTCTTAATCTCCTAATAAATTTGACCTTTAAACTACAGATACATTTTGCTGTGTCTACTTAAAATGTTTTTTGATGTCTCAAATTGAACATGTTACAAATTTCTTACATATAGAAGAGATTTGAGGTGATTAATACCTCTAGGAAATTTTGGTAATTAGAATCTGGTAAAAGGAGTGTTTGAAATCACTTGTAACATTGAAGTTTTATGCTTGCTTTTTATAGCCATTCCTAAGTTAACAGTGTTAATAAACTGCCAGCCATCATTATTAAAATGTTGTCTTAGAATTCTTTTATTATATAAACAGAAGTATGTTATATCATTACAAACTGATAAATCTCCTTACTGAAATTCTTCTCTTTAATTGGAACTTTATATTCTCTAAGCTTTTTTGAGCCTGCATGAATTGTGTTCCATGCTAATCTCTGCCCACAAATCAACACTTAATGATTCTGATAAAGATTTTATATTCTTATGAAATTGAAAAACTAAGAGAAAATAAAGTTTAAATGTTGGAAAAAAAAAAAAAAAAGAAAGAAAAGAAAGAAGCAGCAAGACAGAATGGGGGAGAGTCCCCAAGACTGGGAAGCCTATGGGGTCCACAGGTTCTAAAGATCATGCTGACTCCTAGCGTGCTTGCTCAGTGAGCCCTGGGAAGGTAACAGGGTTCCAGAAGGGAATGGCTGAATGGAGCACCCTAAAGACTGGATCCTAAGCATGAATTTCCAAGGCTCCACAAAGATCTGACATGCAGAACAACAGCTCTGACTGAAGCCACTGAAATGAAGGGAGCAAGTGTACTTGGATAATGGCCAGTTGAGAAGGACCAGTGCGGGCCAAGGACCAGAGGGTTTTTGATCTACATAAGACACCTGGGACTTGGTTACATAAGTGAATATCCTTGTTCTTAGGAAATAAACACGGAAGTATTAAGTGTTCAAAAGCATGATGTATGCAACCTACTCTCCAAGGTTTGGAAAATAAATAGATAAACAGAAAGGCAGACAGACAAGCAGACAGATACATAAATGGATAGATAGAATGGTACAGCCAAGGTGGCAAAATTTAAAAGTTGGCAGATCTGGATACCTGGGTGGGGGGTATGTTGGAGTTCTCTGTATGAATTTTGTTTTATTTTTGCAACTGTCCTGTAAGTTTTGAAATTATTTCAAAATAAAAAGCTTTGTTTTGTGTTGTTTTAAAAAAAGGTACGATGCAGAAACCGCCCTTCTCCCGCTCCCACCTTTTGAGATAGGTGGAGAAAGTTGTGAAGAGGAGCGAGAGCGACGCCAGCTATTAACTAATGGGGAGAGCTGATAGTGTGGGGTGGAAGTAAGAGTGACGGCGATTGGTCGGCCAAGGTTCCCTGCGCCTAGGCGGGAGCTCCTGGAGGCGGAGGCAGCGGCAGGAGCCCGGCAGAATGGAGGGGGTAACAAGATGGCGACAGAGACGGTGCAGCTCCATAAGCTGAAGCTTGCTGAACTAAAGCAGGAATGTCTTGCTCGTGGTTTGGAAACCAAGGGAATAAAACAAGATCTCATCAACAGGCTCCGGGCATATGTTGAAGAGCATGCTGAAGAGGAGGCAAATGAGGAAGATGCACTGGGAGATGAAACAGGAAGAAGAACCAAAGCCCTTAGAACTGCCTGTCAAAGAGGTAGAACCCGCTTAAAAAACTGTTGATGTGTAACTATCCCTTTTTTGTAGTCTGAGTACAGAGCAGAAGTCTGGTCATGTACCTTTGTGTTTAGTATTGGGTTTAGTGTTTCACTCTGTGTACATCTTTTACATTCCCTTTGTCCTTTTCATTTATGATCAGATCATACAATTTCAGAAGGGTCTGTTTCACTCCAAGTACATGGTCCTACTGAAGCAAAGCAGTTTGTCTCTGGATTATGTAGTAGATAATTGGGACCAGGTGACTGCAAGTCCAGACACAAATTTAGTTCTCCTAGCCTTTGTTATTCTCTTGTGGGATCACCATAACAGGGTATTCATAAATGCTCTCTCGAGAAGTGAAAAAATATATCTAAGGAGATTTGTAAGGGAGGAGGGTGTTGTTGGATAGATGTAATGTCTCTCAAGTAATACTGTACTGTCTCTTGCTTTTGATTTACAGTGGATAAGGGGAGTAGAAAGTGGATCTCTATTTATTTAAACTATCCCAACAAGGTTGATCATAAATGTCTTTTATTTGGGGCTTTTTCCATAAATGCCTGGCCATTCTATACTCCAGCACTTTAATAACAGTTGAGTCCCTTGTAAAATTTTTGTTCTTTATAGCTGTATTAATACATTTAATTATAAAAAGCAATGGATGTATTAGTAAAAAAATCAAACAGTATAGAGGAGCTTATAAATTGAAAATTAAGTGCTTCTTGACCCTACCCTCTACCTTCCCAGGGGTTTTTAGTATATCCTTCTGGAATATTTTTTATATAGTGGGTGTATGTATATGTATATTTGCAGGTGTGTGTGTGTGTGTGCATATATATATACACACACACATACATACACACACATATATGTATAGTGTATGCTTATAGTATAAGAAAACACAAATATACATGCACATACACACACTGCATACTCTATTTCTTGATTTTTTTCCACTTCTGGAGAGCTTTCTGTATCATAATGATAATTCCTTATTTAAATGTTATTTGATAACATGCTAGGCATGGTTCTAAATTTTTTTTTAAGTGTGTTCTCATTTAATCCTCACATCAACCCTCTGAAGTGCAGATAATTATCCTAGTGAGTGGTAGGTCTCTTTTTTTAGTTTGTTATTATGGAAAATTACAAGTAAGTAGTATATAGACCCATGTACCCATCATTCAGATTTAGCAGTTATCAACTTGTAATCTTATTCTTTCTATTCTGTGATGAATTGTAGTTTATTTATCTGTGGATGAATTCTGTGGATGAATTGTAGTTTATCTAGTCTCTTGATGATGGACATTTAAATTATTCATAATAGCAAAAAAGTGTGCATTGTCCAACTTTTAAGAAATTATTTTTACTGTGGTAACATATATATAGTGCCTAACTTCCCATCTTAACTACTTATATGCATACAATTCAGTGGTATTAATTACATTTACAGTAATGTGCCACCATCACTACCATCCATTACCAAAACTTTTTCCAAACAGAAACTCTGTACCCACTAAGCAATAACTCCCCATTTCCTTCATGCCCACTCAGCCCTAGTAAGTTGAAATCTACTTTCTGTCTCTATGAATTTGCTTATTTTGTATATTTTTATATATTTCATCTAAATGAAATCATAATATTTGTTCTTATGTGTCTGGCTTATTTTAGTCAACATGATGTCTTTAGGGTTCATCCATATTGTGGCATGTATCAGAATTTCATTCCTTTTTATGGCCCAATAAAATTCCATTGTATGGATATACCACACACACACATACAAAAGGTAACTGGGACCTTCACATCACCCTAGAGGTATTAAGATTCTCTGTAATGAGCGGGCTCAAATATCCCACCATCCCAGTGGGTTGGGGACTCAGAATCGGATGTAAATAAAGCAAATCCATGTGACATTTCTCACAGACCCTGGATAGTGGAGTAAGGTTTGGTCTGCTATGTTAGCAGGAGAAAGGCTTGTTTGTCTTGTGGATGTGCCACTTGGAGGTGTCTGAAAGACCCAAGTTGTCCTCAGAGCAGCTAATCAGAAAGTGTCTTTAGTCCCAAGGAAGGCCTGGTCATCCTGTTTAAATTCACCACCAATGCTGGAATAATAACTTGTTACCTCCCTGGGGAGAAGCAACTGGTGTGCTGAAAGATAGGACCAACTGAACATGTGGTCAAAGTAATCACACACTGGGGTGATTTGAGAGTGTCTCATGATCAAAAATTCCAATCTCAGCACCTAACTTCCCTCCATCACAGCTTCGTTCTTTCAAGTCTTCAGATTTCCATATTTCAATACACATACTCCTGGGAATCCATAAACCTAAGTTAGCATCTCTTAAGTGTGTTTAATGAATATAACTGGGTCAGAATCACCTGGGAAATTTGATAAAAATGTGTATTTGTGGACACTGCTCCAAACTGATTGAGTCAGATGCTCTGGGAATGAGAAAGGAATGGGCTCAAGTGTCCAGAGGATTCTGATCTCTAAAGTCTGCGATCCTCCGGAGTAGAGAGGAATGTGGTGTTGTAGGAGTGGGCCTGAGGCTGGGGCAAAAATTTGATGATAAATATGTAGGGCAGGGTTTCCATCCGGGGTCACCAGCCACAAGGGAGTGGCCTTCTGTGGATATGTGCCTTGCACATGATATGTGGGGCTTGTGTGTATAAGCGTCTGTGTATTTTTTCAAGAAGGGCTGTCTTAACCTCCATCGAGTTCTCTAAAACATTGCTCCTCAGTGTGTGGTCTAAGGACCAACAGCATCGACATCACCTGGGAGCTTGTTAGAAATGCAGACTCCCAGGCCAAGCCCCAGAGCTACCGAGTCAGAATTTGCATGTTAACACAGTCCCCAGATGATTTTCTTGCACATGAAAGTTGGAAAAGCACTGGTCTAAGGGTGAAGGGTGGGATGAAGGATAAAGGGTCTAGAAGGAACAAAAAAGCATAGATAAGGAACAGTTCAAATCCACCAATTCCCAATGCATCAAAGGACACTGAATAATTGTGTTTCCACAGGAAAATGTAGCAGATGCCCTCTCCAGGGCTCTTGTAGTTCCAGGAGCTCGTGACTGCTCCTCTGTGTGATTTCTGTGGCTCAGCCAGCCCGGGCGTCCCTGTCCCCCTGCCACCCTCCTTTGGGTTCTCCACCACAGAGGTGAGGTCAGCTGAAGCCATAGGCAGCAAAGCCCCCTCTCAGCCCAGTGTCTCCTGGGGTCTCCTTCCCTTTGTGCTGTGCCCATGTGCTCCTACAGACAGGTTACTGCAGAGAGACAAGTTCACCCCGGCAGCTGCAGGGCCAGTTGCCCTGCAGTGGCAGAACTGAGATGTGGTTAAGGGACATGTGTTGAAATTGCACCCCACCCTGCTTGGTTGCAGAAACAAGGGGGAAGCGAGGGCGGCATCTCTTTAGGCTCCCACAGAGTTTGCTCCTTTCTGAAGTTGGTCCTGGCTGCCCTCCCACTGCTCAGTGCTCACACACACCGTCCTTCCTCTTCAACAGGGCCTGCCAGAAGACTCGTTACTCTGCTGCCAATATGCGGCTGGCCAGGGGCCAGGGCCTGGCCGTCGGCTGACTGGCTAACCACTTAGCAGGAGCGATGGCTTCCCCCTCCACAAGCAGCAGCTGGCATGCAAAGGAGTCTCCTGGCCTGTCTTGGTCTGGGCTTGACTGGGGGCTGCTCTGGGGAAGGGCTCCAAAACCTTCTTTGCTCCATTCTGTGTGTCACCACCTTCCAGACCTGCTCTGTCCCCTTCCCTCTTCTTTTTTTTATTCATTTCTAATTCCTTCCATTCATATTTCACCCCATCCCACCCTCTGAATTGATTGTTCCCAAATGCATTCGGATATACTTCAGTATCACACAGCTCCAAGATATCCTTCTTGGACCCCATATACCCTTCTAGCTAGTACCCTAGTTTTCTCTCCCGCAACAGTAAAACCTCTTGGAACAATTGTCCCACAAATTATCTCCTCTTCCTACCTTCCAATCATTCCTTAGTGCACTGCAATTTGTCTTCTGTCTCCACTGCTCCACCCAAACTGCTCTTACACAGGACCCCATGCCCGCCATATTGAAAATCCAACAGACACTTGGGCACTTCAGTCTTTAGTACTTGACTTCTCAACAGAACTTGACACAGTTGACATGCTTTTTGTCCAGAAGCACCCTCATCTCTTGTCTCCTTTGGGATCCAGGCTCCCTGTTTTCTTTTACCTCATTCTTGGTTGCTTCTGCCAGCTTGCCCTATTTGACCTGTAAATGTAGTTTATCCACACTCAGCTTGGGACTCTCTTTTCTTTTCTCTCTGTATTCTTTCCCTAAAATTTAGGGCTTAAATTATTTCATTACAGAAAAATAAAGTCTTTTTTTTTTAGCACATCTCAGTATGGATTGAGATTCATCCCTAAAGAACAAGCAAACATAAATCTTGAATTTCAAACCATGATAAGTGCTTGGAAGGAAAAATCTAAATAGACTCTTAGAAAGTCTGGTTTGTATTGGGTGGAGAGGGAGGAAAGGCCTCTCTGAGGAAGTGACTGTTAAGGTGAGACCTGAAGGATGAGTGGGGGGTGGGCAGGTGAAGGGTCAAGAGAAGAAGCCAAAGCAAAACAAAACAGCAAAGGCTAACGCTAAGGAAACCCATATTCCTACCTCCAGCCCAGACCTCTTCTCTCTATGACCTACTACCTTCCCGACATTTCCATGTGGGTGCTTCTTGGGTATCTCAAACTTAATATGTCCCAAACAGAAGTTTAGATTTACCCACAATACTTGTTTTCTCCCAGAGCCCCTGCTCCCCTGTAGTAAATGGCTTCATTTTCTACCAGGTACTCAAACAGAAAGCTGAGAGTTCTGGTTTACCCCTCACTTCCCTTACTGTTCACATCCAACCCAATAGCAAGACCTGTTCACTCAATCACTAAAATATATCAAGAATCCATCCACCCTCTTCACTGGGACCAGCCTGGTCTGAGCTACCGTCTTCTTTCATCGGGAACACTGCAATAGCCTCTCAACTGCTCTCTCAACCTCTTCTTAGGCTATTCTCACTCTCTGTACAACAACTAATGTGACCTTTACAAAATGGGAACTGGATTGTGTTTCTCCCCTGCTTAAAATCCTTCAACAGTTTTCTGTGTGACTTAAAATGCAAATTATTTGACATGCACTACACAGCCCTGCATGCCCTGGCTCTTGTCCAACTTTCTACCTTCACCTTGAGCTAATCTCCCTTCACGCACTGGGCTCCACCCTCTCAGCCCCGTTTTCAGTTCCCTGAAGGTATCCCACTCTTGTATGCTACTTGTCACCATCCATCCAAATAGCCTACAGAACTTCAACTAATAAAGTACTGGGGAACAGGGTTATATATTTTTTGTATCATCCTTGACACCAGCCTTAGAGCTCACTAAAAATCTATTGACACTTCCATCACTATCATCCATTACAAAAACTCATTGTGAACCTATTAACAGCACTGAGTTATGAAGTTGAATGTGGCTAAAAGGGGGAAATTTTAGGTTGTATATATTTTATTAGAATAAAAATTAAAAAAAAAAACATAGGGCTTATACAACACAGTGAACCCTATTGTAAATGATGGACTACGGTTAATAGTACAATCATATATGTTCTTTCATGAATTGTAACAAAGGTACGACACTAATGCAAGGTGTTAATAATAGGGTGGTGTATGGAATCTCTGCATTTTATGCATGATTTTTCTGTAAACCTACAACATTATTTAAACCTATTAAATAAATAATAAAAATCGGTTGATGGATTGGTTGATTCCTCTTTTAGTCTTATCCCTATGCTTCCTTCATGTGAAGGCAAATAAGACCTTCAGGGGCTCTAAAGTCCCTAGAAATTTAAAATAAAATAGTTACTAAATCATAAAATAAGTTTAAGAAAGTCCCACAAGTTAGTTTTCCTCTCATGAAGACTTCAATGCTTTGTTTGAATGTCAAACTCTTTCCAAAATGTTCTTTCTTATCTTGGGGGAGACGAGTGGGGATTGGCATTTGCTTTGCTGGTAGCCAAGGCAAAGCTTCAGCTGCTTGTGGGGGATCCCATAATGTCTTCGCTCCGTGGTGGTGTGGAGGCATTGGAGAAGCCGACAACTCCCTATCTCAGCTGATTTTGGTACCCATCGAAGCCATGGAATCCTTGGAAGACTAGCAGGTCAGTTGCACGGAGATACAGTTCAGGTGTTCTAGATGCAACTCCAGATGCTGTACAATGCAACTCACATCCTCAGATCTCTTCTGTGCAAAGTGAAGTATGATAGGTATAGCAATTGATGTGGTCAAGAGATTGAGGAGTTGACCAAGTAGGAGCTCAGGCCAGTACTTTCACCTAACAAGACCTGGAAGAAAAAAATGGGCTTGAAGAAGTACTTAATAAGAGCAAAGGCAGTAGTTACTGGGATCCATTTACAATCACAATTGACTCTCTTCAACATCCACTGGGCCTTGAGTGCCTTAACTAAAGTGCAACATTAATTCTGTTTGTAACCAAATGACAAGAATCAGGCATTTCCGGTTCCAGATTTTACTTAGAGTCTCCCTTGCCCTGCTTGCCTGATAGTGAAATGTACAGATAGCTAGTCTAATTTCCCAATGCCTGGAACACAAGAAAGTATGGTAGGAATAAATAGTCCTTAAGTCTTCTGTGAGTTCTTAGGGAAACAGAAGATCAGCTCAGAAGATTCTCAGTTTTATTACTTCTTCTCCAAGGAGCTGAGTTGAATCATTTTTAAATATATGTATATATTTTAATTTTGTATTCCTGAATGTTCGAGGGATTGGAAAGAATTGAACCAGATGGATTTTAAACATTCACAGCTTAGCTGATTCAATGTGATTTTGCCTTTGACCATTTAGGAGCAGCAGACACACTTGCATTCTGTTCTACTGAAAACTAATCAAGTCACTTTTCTCTCTCCACTTTCCCCTCCAGAATTCTGGAGACTAACTCTAGGTTCCATGAAGTAGTGTAGTGCTTATGTTGAGATGAAAAGTCCAATCAACTCTGAATTCTTAGATGTAGGTAGATCTTGAACTACTGAATTGCCCATCTTTTAGGGTAAATGGCTTGTAGAATTTAAAACACCTTTTAATCATCAGTAGTACATTCCAAGTTCCAAGGACAATAATAATAAATGACAAAAGACATAAAATAACTGCAAATCTATTGGCTAAGTTAATTACAAAAAAAAAAAATAGCCTAGAAAATAAAATATAATAAAAACCATACAGTCATTTATGTAAATGGCATTTTTTTACTTGTTCAAGAGATGAGGCAAATAGCTGATACAATAATTATATCTTTTTTTTTCTCTTTTTTTTTTATTAAATTCAGTTTTATTGAAATACATTCACACACCATACAATCATCCATGATATACAATCCACTGTCCACAGTATGATAACATAGTTATGCGTTCATCACCACAGTCTATCTCTGAACATTTTCCTTACATCAGAAAGAACCAGAACAAGAATAAAAAATAAAAGTGAAAATAAACACCCCATCCCACCCCATTTGTCCTTTAGTTTTTATCCCCATTCCTCCACTCATCCATACACTAGATAAAGGGGGTGTGATCCACAAGGTCTTCACAATCACACTGTCACCCCTTGTAATCCACATTATTATATAATTGTCTTCAGGAGTCCAGACTGCTCGGTTGGAGTTTGGTAGTTTCAGGTATTTACCTCTAGCTATTCCAATACATTAAAGCCTAAGAGGTGTTATCTATATAGTGCATAAGAATGTCCACCAGAGTGACCTCTCGACTCCATTTGGAATCTCTCAGCCACTGAAACTATTTCATCTCATTTTGCATCCCCCTTTTGGTCAAGAAGATACTCTCAGTCCCACGATGCCGGGTCCACATTCATCCCCGGGAGTCATACTCTGCGTTGCCAGGGAGATTTACAACCCTGGGAGTTGGGTCCCACGTAGGGGGGAGGGCAGCGAGTTCACCTGTTGAGATGGCTCAGTTAGAGAGAGAGAGGGCCACATCTGAGCAACAAAGAGGTACTTGGGGAGACTCTTAGGCACCATTACATACAACTTTAGACTTTCCTTTGTGGTAATGAGCTTCATAAGGGCAAGTCCCATGATTGAGGGCTCAGCACATCAAACTGCCAGTCCCAATGTTTGTGACAACATACGCTAGGGGATCAGCATCTTAAAGTTTAGAGATAGGCCTTACAATTCAGGGATAGAGTTAACTGCTGTAAGAGCTTACAATCTAGGGACTATTACAATTATTATGTCCATGTTAGGCTATGTTCTAAGATTCAATTCTGAGTTTACACATTGTAGTTAGTCCATATTGGTGAGGCATCATCCCTCTCACCATGTTTTCTCCAACACTTTTACTCCTATATATATATTTTCCTACAATTTTATAGAGTTATATTCACATACCATACATTTATCCACAGTGTACAATCAGTTGTTCATGGTATCATCATAAAGTTGTACATTTATCACCACAATCAGCATTTGAACATACTGATTACTACAAGAAAAAATTGTTGTTTTTTTTTTTAGCAATAAGAAAAAATGATAAAAAGAAAAATAACATGTCATACAATACAATATACTACTAAGGACAGCAAATAACACCACTACCAAGAATCCCATATTACTCCCCTATATCCCCTTCTCATATACATTTAGCATTGGCATATTGCCTTTGTTACATTTAATGGAGGTATATTACAATGTTACTGTTGACCATAGACTCCAGTTTTCTTTGATTATGTTTTTTCCTGAATACCATCCCTTTTTCAAATTTCTACATGGTTGACATTCATTTGCTTTCCCACATGCAAAAACATTTTTATATTTGTATATTTAGTAACAGTCATTGGCCACTCCAGTTTTTGCCACGTTCTACAGTCCCAGTCTTTATCATCTATCTTTGCCTCTGGTGTCATACATTCTCCTATCCCACCTCTTTCAATAATTATATCTTTAAATATCAAATGATGATTCTAATTTGTTTCCCTAAGCTTGTAGCATTCAAATTAATTCCCCCATTTGATGTCTTTATATTCACAAATGGAGAATGTATCTTAATTCATCACATATATTCTGGCTCTGCTCTGAATAATGGGCATGAATACCTCTTTGAAATCATTCTTTTTGGAGATTCTAGTGTTGGAAAGAGTGGTTTTCTGTCTCAAACCACTTAACAAGAGTTGAGGAAAATAAGAGTGCTATTGGCTGGTGATTATAATCAGAAATATCAAGTCAGCAGGAACGCCTACAAAAGTACCCAAAATCTGCAGAAAATAAAAGAAATGTAGAACTTGGTAAAAGATTACTATTTGGCCATATTTGAACACATTTTATTTGGGACACAAATGGCTTTCCTTGCTGTCCTGCATCAACATGTGAAAAATGTGGGCAAAAGATATTTTCACGCCAGTAAGTTGGATTTCTTTTTTTAATCAGATAATTCCTAATTGTTGGACTACTACTGTGGCCAAAATTAAAATGTAATCCCCAGAGTTTTTGGTTTTCATCCACTTAGGGAAACAATAGGTAAAAAAGAGAAAGAAAAAAAATCTCAAAGGAAAAAAGAAAAACCATAAGAAAGCCCCATTCAAAATGGAGTCAAGTCACCTGGAGTTGCACTGGGTTCATGGTAGAGAGGAGGCTCTCCCAAATCCCTGTCTTCCATCTCCTTTTGCACTCCATAACTCTAGTGGGAACTTGAAAAGGAAGAGAAGTGGGGATTCCACCCACAGGCTAAGTACAGGAAGAACCTGTAGCACGAACTGTAGAAAAAGGAAACACCTCAGTATTCATGCTGAGAAAACTGCAGAGCTACTACTGCTGATCTGTCCTCAAAACTGCCAAAGTCTTATTTCATAACCAAGGCGCTTTCTTTAAAAAAAAAAAAAAAAAGTTTTGAAATTATGAGGTACAAAGATCACCAACCAGATGCCACATTCATTTAGCCAGTAAATCTGAGACTGGTCAAAAGCCCTGCTGTTCTCTTCTGTGTTTCTCCTGCCCTAACAGATGACTCAGTCAGACTCACACTGGGCCCTGTCACAGATGAGGCCGTCAGTGGCTAAAAGTGACTAAGCAACTCCCGGAAATTGGCACTCTGGTTTCTCAAATGGGGAGTCTCATTATGTTTTCACATCTGAGGACCTGCCGCCTATGGTACCACATCATCCAAAATTGCCCCCAGAGATGGAGTGTGGCACACCCAGGAGCCTCCCCAAGCCTACAAAGGACTCTCAGAGCCCGATTGTCTCCAGAGATGGTTATGGTGACTGTGCTCTGGAATGCAGCTCATGAAGCAGACTATTATTAGTCTAAAACCCACTTTCTGCAGAGGAAGTGGAAATTCTCCAACTGGCTGGTGAACCTTCAGTCGTTTACCTCTGGACTCCATTTCCAAGGACAGCTTATTTCCTAGGCCCCACAGGCCTCTTAGAAAGAAATCAAGAGTCCAAGTTACAAAGAGGTATTTGAGTTCAGGCACCGCCTGGTTTCCCAGATGCCAATGTTCCCAGGGCTGAGGGAGTCTTCTTGGGCTTCTCCTGCCTGGGGCCTGAGCTCTTGGTCCCCTTGAAGAGGCTGGCCCCCGCTGCGTGCCTCCACACAGATGCCTTGAGGTTTTCAGATCCACAGCTCCATCTGATGAATCCCAGACCAGTTCCAACCAGACTGGCTGAAAAGGGCCAGGGTTGATTCTCAAACTTTTTATGGACCCCTGAGCCCAACCCCTCCCACATGGGGCAAGTTGTCCATCTCATAAAGGAGTTTGAGGGTAGTCTTTCCTTTTTTCCTTCTCTTTTATATGAGGGTTCTAACCCCAGAATCCAGGGCTTGGAGAAAGGTCTTCCTACTCCTTCAGGACCTCTGGGAACAAAGCCCTGGTGGCCTTTGGATGCCCCAGGTTGCTGAGCTGCACAGGCAGTTTTGCTCTGACCATTGCCCTAGCTGTAGGCATGTATTTAGGTGCCCTTTTCGTGACAATACTTGCAGTTAAACACAGGATTCTTATTCAAACAGGAAATTTACATTTTTTGCATTCTTTACCCAGAGCTAGAGGATTCTACAGAAGCAGCAGTGCATAATAGGAATTTGTGGAATGTGAATGTTCTTCATATTTTTCCCCCTGTGGGTAAGAATATTACCTTCTCAGCCTTTTCATCCCTGTGGGACAGTGGCCCAGCTTTCAGAGCCTTCTTTCACTCCTGGTTTCAGCTCTGAAAGGACAGGATCATGGCACGGTGGTTATGAGATCAGCCATTGGCATTAGAGCAGACCCCGATTCAAATCTCTTGGTCACCCCATCATTTAAGGGGTAGGGATGAGGAGGACTAGTCAAAGAAGGAAGAGAAGAACCAGAAAGGCCTGATGAAAAAGAAGCCAAGAAAAGTGACAGGGTCATGAATGAATGAACTGTTTCAGGATCTTAGCTGTGAAAGGAAGGAGGAGGACAGTGCCAGGCAGGGAAGGGACAGAGTTTTTATGTTAAGAAGTTCAGGGAGGGGGAAGCTGACCATGTTCTAGGCCGCAGTGGAAGGGTCAAAAGTGGGGAGAAGAAGAGAGAAGGAATAACCAAGATAGTAAAGATCCAAGATAGATTCGATCCCAAGTACCTGTGGAGCCATTAGCTCTGGGCGGAAGAGAATCCAGGATGGACTCATTTGAGAATCCAGGAGAGGACTTCATGGAGAGTGCAGCTGCAGGAGAGCCTGCAGTTCTGAGGAGGACAGGGGAAGAGTTGTGGAAGTTTGTGCAACAGAAGCCTTGGTTGTCTTCTGAGAGAAGGGTATCTGTGGTGGGAAGGGGGTGGGGTGCAGCTGTGAAGGTTTGGGGTGGCATCTGAGAGAAAAAGGAGATGATACCGATCAGGGGCATGTGAAAGGACTGCTGTACTGAGAGATCCTGAAACTGGAAGAAAATACGGTAGGCATGCCACTTAGAAGACTGATGTGATGTTCCCAATCACAATGAGCAAACACCCAGAATGCTTGCCCCAATTTCCCTCCTGTGCCCATGGCAATCACCACTAATCGACAACAGTGTCCTTTCCCGCTGAACGCAAAATCCTTCTCAACCTAGCACTCCAGGTAGCCACTACCTTTTAATTGGAATTGGTCCATGAGATGGAAGCCACTTTCAGTTCTGTTCCAAATGAATGATAATAAGCCTCGGCTAAGTGTTTAGGAGCAGGGATGAAGAGACAGCAACAGTGCAGGGGACCCTACAGAAGGAGACAGAGGACAACTCAATGGCCCAGCCTCAGAACTGTGAGAGGGTCCTTCAGAATTCCTCTGGGGCACACCCCTGAGGCCTGTTTCCACTGAGGCTCCAGAGCTCGTCTGGACTGCTCTTCAGTGTCCCCAAGTCCAAGTCTCAGGACAATCAAGGCACACCCACATGGCTATTGATGAGTGTCTTCTGGCCCTGGCTTGGTTGGAGCTTGTTGGGGGGTGCAGTTAACTCCCTTCCATGTCATGGTGTTCTAGAAGCTAGACCCAGCCTGATACTACTGGGAAACAGAAGACGCTTGGGCCCTATCTCTGAGAACCATCTTTCACTTCTTCTTTTCCTTTAGGGTCAGCAGCTTCAGCGGCCAGAAAGCCTCATTTCCTTTCCTGTGCTGGAACTCCGTGATTTAAGGCCTTTGTTTTCTTCAGCCACTGCAAAACTGACGTCTGGTTGCACAATACGGGCAATGCGTTGACAGTGACAGAAACTGATGCGTGGCATTAAGCCCAGCAGTGGTAGATCAGAGATTCATATCAAGAGTTAACAACAGCATTCCCTGGTTTGTCACCTCTACTTCCTTCGGACCATCATTAACATAAAAAGGATACATCATCACTATGCCCTCCTGGTCCCCAGTTGCTTATGACTTCCTCACAGTCAGCCCCCAAAATTGCACCCCAGGGAGCATCTCACATGCACCCACAAACATGCCCCAAACCTGCAGCCCCTGCTATGTTCCTCCCTGGCTCTGGCCACCTGCACCCCTCACGTTTATGCTTCCAGCTGGGCCGCCACTCCTGCCACACCACCCCAAATACCATCATATCCTCCATCCTGATGATCCCTAGGCTGCAATCCCCACGGTGCCAGCACTGCGGTCCCTGGGGTCGTCGAGGCGCAGGTGCCAGGACGTTCCATGCAGATGGAGGAGGAAGCTCTTCTCCCTCTGGACTCCGGGAACACTCCTTCAGCCCTGCGACTTGGATCCCCCTGGAAAGCACCTCCTTTGGCATCTGCCTTCCTTCCGCAGGCTCAGGCAGAGGTCCCTTATCTGAGCAGGGCCTAATCAGCCCCATTCTCCCTCCCCTGAACCCACAGAAGGACCCATGAGAAGTTACTCATGCACATGGACATCTGAGAGCTCCTTGCCCCACTGGCCCGTCAGATATGCTTGGGAATATTTGAATCTGGCTGGTGGAAACAATTTAGGTTCAAACCAGGCTCCCGCCTTTTAAAACCCACTCAGCACAAACCTTCCTAACACCTTCTGTATCGTAGGTCAAACGGGCGCACAGGCCTCTGCGGCAGTTGTGGTTGTAAGATTAATTTGGTAATCAATCATTACTCCCTTGTGACGACTTCTCTGTTCTTTCCTCAAATTCGGTATTAAAGTTCTTAGTGTACTAGAAATAGTGCAATATCTTAAAGGTGAGTCTGAGGATACTGAGCAAAGAATGGAAAATTAAGAAAGATTGTTTGCTCCCCTAACAAACCTTAAGAACATGGGGCTAGCTTGAGTAATAATTGAAGAATCAGTATTTCATATTTCTATTTTGTCTCATCATTGTTGATGCAGGGACCATGGTTCTCACTTGTCTGTACTTCTCACTCGTCTGGCATTCAGTTGGCACTCAAATATGAGTTGACTCTTTTATGTGATTTTAGGGAGGTTTAAGGTCACTGCTTGTACCTTAATCAAGATAGCAGGGACAAAAGACAAGACAAAGTAAGGCAGGACGGAAGAAAGTATACAAAAAAAAATTTTGTTTTCTAGAAATAATGCCCATGGATACTCAAAATACGCACCATTCTGGTGATTGGATAAGTTTCCTAAAGTAATCTCCCTGTTTATAGAGATTGTTTGAAATGCACATATTGAGTATCTAATTCACCCATTCAACAAATACATATTAAGCATCTAATGGGTATCAGACAAATCTCCAAGAATATGGACAAATCCCTGCCCTCAGAAAACTTACAGTCTGGGGTAGATAGGCAAAGACTAAATGAAATCATTTCAGAACATGATAAGTACCATAGAAGAAATAAACAGTGAATGGGGAGTGAAGATGCAGCTCCTTTACATAAAATGGTCAAGGAGTCCTCTCTGAAGAGGTATTTGGGCTGAAACCTAGGTATGACAAGGCACTAGCCACACAAAGAGCCAAGAGAAGAGTGTTCCCCAGGCTGCTACGTACAGTCCCACAGGTCATGCACTGCACAAGCACCCCATTTAAACAGACAACAATGGTGCCCTTTAGAGTTGTACTGCACAGTAGCTCCAAGTGTTCTAGGCAAAGGTAAGTCAATTCACTTGTGTAATTAATTTACTTAGCTCAAGTAAATTTACACATCTACTGACATGCATTTAGCCCATCTGGACATGGCGGCAATCAAATTAGCCAGGTGGTTATTCAGACCAGTCAAGAAAACAACCCTCAGCAGAAGTGTGGGCTGGCATCAGTTTCGTAGCTTGTGACTATGTGTTCTCCACTTCTGAAGACATGGGAGACAAGCCTGGAAATTGACATACTTTAAGAGGGGATAGCTTGAGCTTATTTTTGGAACCAATCCATTGTCTACTCCTGTAGTCAGAATGCCAGAAAAAGGAAATATGAGTAATTGCTGTCTAAGGTTAAAGCTGGTTTTCATAGGAAGAAATCCTCCCTCTTCAGGAATAATCAAATCTGGGGTTTTGAAAATAGTTTTTATAATTACAGACAATACTATTAAGGCCAGGCCACACAACTAACCAATTGATTCCATGGCCTGGTGATATCCTATAATGATAGGTTCACAGATTCCCTGCTTAATAAAAACAAAAGGGATATAATTAGACTTCTAGAAAAGTCAACACTGTAACTCTTTGCTGGCCATGTATTCTCTGTTAAATTGGCCTCAAAAGCAAATGCACAGAAAACCTTTAAGTTTCCAAACTGGTTTAATGGGTTTCACAGAAGGTAGTCCAAGGTAGTTTTCCCATGAACTTAGAATTGAGACAAAGGAGGCTTAGCTAGAGATCATGTGTTGACCTTGGGTCACTCGGGAAGTGGGTCACCTGGAACCTGATCTCCTGTTTCCTGAGTCTCCACTGATCCTACTTCCTCTCTGAATTGTCTCTGAGTCCACCCCAGTCGGTTCTGAGGAGGAAGCACCAGTCTCTCCTCCCCGTACTCTGGCATATGGAACCCAAAGTAGGCACTGGCAGGAACTCAGGGCAGGGTGGGCAGAAGGAGCACTTTTGGGGAAGGGCTGAGAAGAGAAGGTCACACCCAAACAGCGGAAGGAAAAGCGCAGGCCAGTTTTGGCAGGCAGGGCTATCGGGGGCCTCCATCGTGGAAGCAATTCATTGTGGGATCCATTGTGGAGATAGAGATTCACCAGTGCCAGGTGGAGCAGGGGTCTTCTGGGATATCAGATTAAAAACAGGTTGAAGGGTGGGTCAGGGCTCAGGACCTAAACATTGAGGGTCAAAGGACCAGTCAGCCCCACCCAAACGGCCACCTAGAATGTGCTTTTCAAGCTTTCCTGTTCATGTGTATCACCTGGACTCTTGCTAAAACTGCAGATTCCAATTGAGTAGTGGTGGGTAAGGCCTGAGAGTCTGCATTTCTAACAGGTTGTCAAGTGATGCAGGCGCTGCTGGTCCATGCCCCGCACTTTGATTTGTAAGGAACGAGAGTATAGGGCAAGGGCCATCTCCTTTTCCCCTAAGCACCATGGGCCCAAGAGGAATGGGGAAGCCTGTGCTCTAGACACTGGGCAGGGACACCACTGCTGCCCCACGGGACGCTGACTGGATGCAGTGGCCATGGGCTGGGACCGTCAAAGCCCTCTCAGTAATTCCAGGGCAGGGGCTGGATGTGGCTCAGAGGAGGAAGTGTCCAAATCACTGGGCGTGCAAAAATTGCTTAATTAAAAACAAAGACGGGTCAGATTTAGCAAGTCAAAGGGAGAGGTTTGAATCTCTGTTCCCTTTTTAATGCTTCCAAGAAAGGCTCTCTCATCACCCCCACCCACATCCCATGAGTGTTTGTATTGAGTGAGGTCCCTCTGGCAGAGTTGGACTCGGAGTATTTTGAACAAACACTGTGATCCAGGCAAGCGAGCCACGCTTTACGGGTCACTGCTCTCTTACTAGCTTCCTAGGAAGGTGCAAAGCCAGGATTCTTCCCAGGGCCGCTTCCCTGGGGCTCCACCTTGGGTGCAGGGCCACCCTTTCCTCCAGGGCTGGCCGTGCACAGCACAGATGGTGACAGCCTTCTGTCCTGTCTGCGTTCAGGTCCCTGACCACATGTTGCAGAAGGAGGAAAGGGATCTGTGCACAAACCTCCTAGTGAATGCTGGTAGCCCCTTTTAAAAGGCAAGTTCTTTTCTTACATGTTCATATTTAGGAATACAAATTATAGGCAGAGAATGTAGAGGTTATTCTCTCTCCCTGACGCAGTAATAAGCAGGCTAGACGAAGAAATAACTGGAATGCATTTCAGCATCTTTAATGTAATTTGGATGATGAACCCCAAATTACTTTTCCAATGTAAACCAATCAAGTATATTCCAATTTGAGTATCTTTACCAAAAATAAACTTCATGAACGTATAAAGAATAATTAGACTGTCTCCAAGGCACCAGGCCTATTCCCAAATGTGGAGAGAAGATAGCTTGTCTCAGAGTTTAATGAAGGTGCCACTTCCCCTTCCACTCCTGGTGGTCAGTTTTTGTCTGCTCAGAGGCTGTGGTTGGGATGCATATACATGTTCACTGTCTGTCATGGGAGGGACTGGGGGAGAAAGAGAGAGAGCGGGAGGGAGAGGGGGGAAGAAAGAGAGAGAAGGAGAGGGGGCGGGGGGGAGGGGAGAGAGAGAGAGAGGGGGAAGGAGAGAGGGAGAGAAAGCGTCTTAGCTGAAATCCAGCCCCGCTCCTGGAACGTGGCCTGAGCTGGCTCCCTCCGTGGGGTGGGTCTTGGCGTCAGCTCTGTGGGTGCAGTGCACTTACCTCACGTGCACACACCACACCTGAATGAGACTTGAGAAAACTTACAAATAATGCTTGCTTTACTTCCTGAGCATATCACAGCTAAGAACGAGCACCGTGCACTAGCCACCACAGATTCTGAAATAAAATGCTACCTGGAAAATCATTTTAAAAAGCTCCTTCCACACACTGTTTCAAGGAAATCAGAATCCCATTCATTTCTCAGAGCATTCATAATAGAATGCAAGTGTCAAAAATTGTTCAATGCACACAGAGGAAGGGGAGAGCTGTAACACAGACTGAATTTTATTTGGATTCAAAAGCATTTTTTTTAATGGTAGAATGGGAGCTGCCTGGTCCTGTGACTATTAAACTGATATACTAAATAAAAATGATATACAAAATAAAATAAAAATGAGTGAAGAAATGTGAACCCCCTCTTCCCTACTACTAAAAAAGAATAGTAAAAATAAATGTAGTATGCAAACTGGTTGTTACAAGTCATCTTGATTCAGAAAAGAAATGTCTAGACAAGGCTAACTCTTAGGAAGTTTGGCTTTGGGGTCCCATCCACCTCCCCCCATGGTTCCCTGCCACCCCATGTGCACACCCTACCATCACCTCCTTCCCTCCCCTTCCCCTTCCCTCCTCCTCCTTCCCCCTGCTCTCAGCTGGTTGCCCCCTTTGAGAAAATTCAATTAAGTCAGGGATGGGGAAACCACATAGACCAAATCTGGCCCGCCTCTTGTTTTTGTAAATAAAATTTTACAAAACACAGCCTTGCTCCCTCATCTCCATCTGTGGCTACTTTCTCACTACAATACGAGAGCTGAGTACTTGCAACAGAAAAAGTTTGCTGGCCCCTGAAGGAAGTCCTCCACACTAAGATATACATGAAAAAAACAGTTTAATAGGTTACTCCTCCAGGGATGATTTGAATTTGAATATAGAGATAGATTCTAACTCTAAAAGAACCAATGGGTAATAACAGAATTTTGGGTATAAGCAATGGGATTCTCAGGGAGATATTTTGGGCTGGGGGAGTTTCTTAAGTTCAATTACTATCTACTCCATCTACGCATAAACCCAGTTCTGGGCCCAACGATTGAGGTTTCTGTGGAATAGAGAAAGATTTGAAAGAGAGGTTGGCTTGAAAAGGAGTTTAGGGGTGCTGAAGGTGGCGTTCTGGAGCCGTAAGCACGCGACCCAGGAGAATGTAATTTGTCTTAAATATTTATTCTTCTCATTTATAAGCTAACAAAAACATTTAAGGTCCATTTAATGGGAGACAGATTCTTAAATTTGGTTGTTTCCTCATCATTCAGCTGTTTACTTTTCATAACATATTCAACTTCACAGAGCTAAGTCTGTTTTTATGGTACATAGAAGATTTGCTTACTACAGGCCCCACGATCAGTGGAATTTATCTCTAAAGAAGTCTCCTAAAACAAAACAGCAACACAGCACTCGTGGCGCAGCCTTCCTTTCAGAACACTGGGGCTCCTTCAGCGCCAGCATTGCTGAGCAGACTTCCCAAGGCTTTGAAGTGGCCACCACACAAAATGGAAACAAGAACATCTGGTTTCCCATGCTTAGGTGAATCAGAGTCTGGGCATGCATGGAGAACAATGATCACTCCTAGCATTTGCATTTGTTCAGGATATTAGAGGTCATAAAATGTGCTCCAGAACGTCTTCTACTTGAATTCTCAGGACAATCCCTTGATGAGGAGATTGTTATCTCCCACTTCATAGGTAAGGAAATTAGGGTCTGAAGGGTTGGATGACTCATAGTAGATTAAACAGCTGTTGGGGTAGAGTCAGACCTAAAATTCAGGTCTTCTGAGTCCTCTCCTGGCAGAGAGTGCATTCCCTGAGGCCATTCCAGAGGGAGCCTGGCACCTCATCAAGAGCAGTGAAACTGGTACAGTCATTCACCCTCAGCTCTTGAAGGCTGAGGTTTTGTTACTCTCAAGTGGAGGGGGATGAATGCCACTTAAACAGGAATGGGCTCCATTCAGGCATGTCCAGGAGCTACCCACATTGAGTACCAGGATGTCACTGCACATGGCTTCTGGGCCCTCCTGAGAGTGTGGCCATATCCCACTAGCACTTAAGGAGCCTTGTGCAAACTAAAAAAGGCAAACCGCTTGCACGAAGGTGCTCCTTCCCCAGCTGACCCAGCCCCAGGCCATGGTGCGCCTTGGCAAGCTGAGCAGGCTGGATTCAGCCCTGCTTGAGCTCCAGCAGCCAGACAAGGCACCATTTAACAGGCACAGCCAGTCCAACTGTCTTGGTGCCCACAGGACACAGTTCAGAAACCTCCCTTCACCAAGCAAGGCTGCTTCTCAAAAGAAAGAAAAGATTATTGAGAAGAACTGAATCCATACACTGAAATGAACACTACATAGTTTATCAAGAACGTATCCATCACAATCTAGCTCAGTGCTGCTTAGGTAATAACGATAGTCCTTCCAAACTGGGGGATGGACGCTGGTCATGGCCAGGTCGTCTCCCCATCTCCTGGCTCTCCCTCTTGCCTAAGCCCCCCTTTTTATCCTGTTTAAGCCCATGTCCCCTGTGAATTCAGCTGCTGCCACATTGAATCAGAAGGGACATGCAGCTAGCAGGGAGGAGGGATGATGCTTTGTGAGTGGGTGAGAGACTATGCCCTTCGGCATGTCTCTGTCACTCCATGACAAGCAATCCTGCTGGGGTAGGGTGCCTCCTCCAAGCCTAGACATTTCCAGGAGGCCACTCTGCCATCAGAACATGCTGGGGTCTCTTCTCTTTCCTCCTATAAATATTCTGAGAGCCACATCATCCCCTAGGCCACTGGGAAAAGCCCAGCTAGGCTCATTAATCATATGAGAGTCACCTTTCCTGCTCAGGAAGCAAAGCCAGCCAAGTGCTCACAATCCCTCATCAGCTGTATTTTCATAGGATTTAAAGGAAGGATGGATCCACAGAGCAAAGAACAGTTCCGACTAGCCCTGGGAGTAGGTCTACTCAGGGTGCAGCTGCCGAGATAGCAGGGGGGAGTTAGCTGGGAGCAGAGTGGCTCCCATCCACTTCTCAGCCGCTCCTGCTTCAGGGGCCACGACCAAGAGTGTTGAGATCAAAACCGTAAGACATTCGTAGAAATGGACCCCCAGCCTAAAAGGTTCAATTGACACTAAGTGCTTCCAATTTATAAGGTGTCCTGCCTCACATTTATGCAGTTTTCTAGTACTGGCATACTGTTGTGGCACTGCAATAATTTCCATTCTTACTCAGTAATTGCTACCACAAAGATCTGCATAAAAATTGTTGAGCAAGTGAGTTTGTCTTCAACAGTGCTCAGAAAATGGCTGTTAAACTAAACCAAGTCATTCTTTTCTGCAAATGGTGTGGTTATGCATCTACAAATTGAGCAACTTATATGATTGAGAGGCAGACCATATTTTGCTGTCAGTTCTGTCCAAAACATGTTAATAAATATCCTCAGTAAGAAGAATGGGTTTGTACTACCAAAAGTCACCAAAAGACACTGAATTATTTAATTTTTATCAGGCTTTTAATTTGTCATAATGGAAATACTAAGAAAAAGACTCATTCAAGGAATAAGGCACATTTTGTTTTGGGGAGAGTTTCAAGAAACAAACAGGTGGGGGATCCCTGAGCCAGCATTGGCTCTGTGGACTCACTTCCTTGATTCAGACTCATCTCTCCTGTGTAGACTCCTCCCGCAGGACAGCCCCTTGCAGGTGAGGCCTGCCAGGTTCGAGGAAAGGCTCCTGGCTGTACCACTCTGGATGCATGTGGAATGCTGACAGGTCAGTGTAGAAAAGCTGTGAGCCAACAAAGAGGACTCGGGCTTTGCTTTCTGGGGGAAAATGCTGACACGTACCTCTCTTCCTGCCTCTTTCTGTTATCTGTATGCGCTTTTACAACAGTATCACTTATGATTCACTCCACTTCATCCCAAGAGATGAATGGAGATGCATAATGAATTCAGACAACCTGTTAGTACCAATCCAGGTAAACCTCTTTTAAGGAAGCTCAGCACAAAATATCCAGATTTTAAAAAGTTATGGACACATTATGAGGTGATTATTCACATAACAAAATAATTCTTAGAACCTAGAATGACAGAGATGGAAAGGGGTCTTAGAGATCATTTTTTTGGCTCATGCTTTAATTTTAAAGATGAGAAAACTGAGCCCATGGAGGAGAAGTGATTTGGCCTAGAGCCTTCTCATTCCTACCTTGCAGCTCTGCCTTGACTTTTTGGAAAGAAAAGTTTTGCCATAAAAATTGTAATTCTTTTAGAGTAATTAAAATATGAGTTTATTTTTTAAGTATCTAATTTAAAATAAAAGGAAGGATATTCCATGCTCATGGATTGGAAGATGAAATACTGTTATATCAATTCTCCCTAAAGTGATTTACAGATTCTACACAATCCCAATCAAAATTCCAATAGCCTTCTTTGCAGAAATGGAAAGTCAATCATCAAATTTATAAGGAAATTTATATTTCAAAAAATATGTATTTCAAGAAAATCTTGAAAAAGAAGAACAAAGTTGGAGAACTCACACTTCCTGGTTTTAAAAGTTACAAAGCTACAGTAACCAAAACAGCATGGTACTGGCACAAAGACAGACATACAGACCAATGGAATAAGACTGAGAGTTCAGAAATAAACCCTTAAATATATGACCAGTTGATTTTTGACAAGGGTGCCAAGTCCACTCAATGGGGCAAGAATAGTCTCTTCAACAATTGGTGCTAGGAAAACTGGATATTCATATGCAAAGGAATGATGGTTGACCCCTCCCTCAAGCCATATACAAAAATAATTTCAAAATGGATCAGAGACCTAAATATAAAAACCAAAACTATAGAACTCCTAGAAGAAAACATAGGGAAACATCTTTAGGACCTTGTGTTAGGCAATAGTTTCTTAGACTTTACATCAAAAGCACAAGCAACCAAAGAAAAAATAGGTAAATGGGACTTCTTCATCAGGATTACAAAACTTTTGTGCACCCTATGTAAATTATAGTCTATATTTAATGGTATAATTATAGTAATATTGTTTTTTCAATCGTAACAAAGTTACCACCCTAATGCAAAGTGTCATCCATAGGAAAAACTGTGTGTGGGGAGTGGGGGTGGGCAATGGTATATTGGAACTCTGTATTTTCTGCATGATTTTTCTGTAAACCTACAACTTTTCTAATGTTTGTAAATATTTAATTTATACACAGATTTCTGGTAAATGCCTATTACACATACTGAGGGCCAGTGGCTTATGAAACGGAGTAAGGATTTACGTGGTACTACGTTTATGTATGTGGTTCCACACTCTAGCATATTGGAACCCACTCAACATCAACATTCAACATCCAGCTCAGTTTTAGTATTTCCTGTTAACAACTTGTGTTTGGAATAAATGGGTACACCAAACAGAGCCATCCAGATAGGTAATTAATGGACTTTATTGGATTATATATCGACACAAACATATTTTTAAATCTTCAGATCAAATTATTAATAAAGCCAAAGCCACTTCATTTACTCTTGATCACCATTGGGGACACCCTCTCAGCTTCCCTCTTAACATTCACTAGCTTCAGTTTCTACAACTTGCCCGTATGGTTTTTCAGCTAGCAACTGTGTGAGTAACTAGTCATGCACATGTGCACACATATGGACATATACATGATGCTCCCGGGAACAAAAGCTGGCCAGAACATTAACTCAATTCAGAACAAAAGAAAATTATTTTCCTTTCTTCCTTTCTTCTTTTCCCTTTTCCCTTTCCCCTTCCCTTTCCTTTTTAAACTTGGCGCAAGCCTGTTTCTTACTGGCATGTTGTCATTCTGGGCTTTTGTCCCATCTGGGTGCTGATTTTTAATGCATGCTGGAAATGCCACTCCGGGACACACTCTCTACAGAGGTCACTTTTGCTTGCTGCCACCTGCCCTCACTGTATTTAGGGGCCTGGATCCATTGCTATTATGGAACCTGAAGCAGAGCCAAGGAGTAATCTCTAAGGTCCTCTCCCCAACATAAATGAGTGGAATAAAAATGAGACATAAATGATAGCACACAGCCTCTGGAACTCTTGTGACAAAATGGGGGGCTATGCTGTAGGCTGGGGGAGAGTTCAGGTTCTTGGGAAAGAAATGAAATTAAAACATGTCATCCTTTGTATATGAAGTTCCTTCAGACCTATCATCAACAAGGAACATCTTTTTCTCTTGTTTTTATTTTCAGAGTGTAAATTGAAATTCCTCAAAGCAAAGGAACACATTCAAGGCTGGTAGGACTGAGTTAAGAAGTAGGTTGTCTGTGCTCATCCTGCTGATCAGGTAACAGGGGAAGCAATTTAATGCACTCACTTATAGTAAATAATTAGGGACGTGATGTGTCACTTCTCTCAGAGGTATCTGCACTCTCGAGATACTTGCTTTCCAAAGGCCTGTGGAGAGCAAACAACACTTAACCTAAAGGAATATACAGAGGTAGTGGTAGAATTTCAGGTACCAGTACTTTTACCAAGGAAACCATCTATTAATACAAGGGTGGCTCTAAATATATCTGTGTGATGAGGTGACAGGAGAAAAAAGGAAATGTCATACACAGCAAACCTAGAAGGGCAAGTCATAACTTCTGATAATTTTCCTTCCTCTTTCCTTTACCCATTCCAGCCTGATCTTTCAACTTCATGTCTCCGATTTCACTGCTCCATGCGACAAAAGCAGTTCTGAGGATTCAGCAAAGCATCTCCCACACATTTTAATGGTAAAGATAAGCTCAAGGTTGAGTTCACTGCAAAATGAAATTAGGAGTCACAAACAATGACACAGAATAGAATAAAATGGCAAAAATTCAGATGGAAATGTTAAGGCTAGACAAGAGCTAGCACAAATAGCACTCAAAGCTACAGATATCACTAATGTTTTTATGAAAAGGAAGGACGCTTCAGTTAATGATGCTTGATTTATGATGATGATGATGATGATGAGAGTAAGAAAAAAAACACCCATTTGGTCATGTTAGGGGTCAGAGAATTTACCGGATATGGCTGACCAATTACAATTCAGTGATTCAGTGTCTATCTGCTGTTCCTTCAAACCCATGTATTACGACCTTTTATTACACTCTCCAACTCCAGCAAGAAACAGTCACCCTGACTCTACCATAGTGGATACCAATGTGGGGATAGCTGGAGCTGTAGTTCCTCTCCCCCCCCGAGCAGGTGATCAGAGGGTGCATCACCTGAAGAGGCTTAAAAACAATAATAAAACCAACTAAAAGTCAGTCTGCTTTTTATTATCATGTGGCCAGCAATTCTAAACACTGTCAGTGATAAAATGTTCTCTCTCCTACCAAAAAAACCTTTTGTTTTTTTTGGTTTAAGTAAGAACTTAATTGCTGTAGCTGCTGTTGAGTTCAAACAATAAAAATGTAAGCTTCAATTTAGCACATTCTTATTGTTCATTCTTTAGTAAATATTGTATTCTACATGGAAGCTAATTCAGAGAATTAAATCCACAAATTTATTTGAGAGTAAGTGAACAACAAAGCTTGCTTTGAGCACAATTCGTGCCTCCAGCCTCCCTGGTACTTACATATCCCTGCATTCACACAGTCCAGTCAAAGGAAACAATGATAGCACAGTGGCTATAAAGACAAAGAAACAAAACTTGAATTCCTTCAATTCTGTCATTCTATGTAACCACTTGGAGTTTTTAACATGTGTTTAAATTTTCTGGAATGTATTGTGAACTGAGATTTCTATGAATCTCTATTAAACTTCTCCTTATGATTAAAACTTTTCCTATTTATTTATCTGTTGCTTCAAGTGAGAGAAACCTTTCAAAATTAAAATTTTAAAAAATGTTCTTCAATCAACTAAGACCAAAGATAAATCATCACTTTGTGAACATAAGAAGTCATGGACCAATTTTCAGAAGTTCATCTCAAAAACAAAAACTATAAAATTACTATTCATTACTGTGAAATACCAACAGTAAGCATAAGTTTTCATCCTTTCTCAAAAAATACAATAATGAAATTTAAAGTATTAATCTAACTTTTTTCCTTTTTTGAAGTATTTCATTTTTATGTTGTTTTTACCAACATGATATGAAGTTTGATAAAAGAATATCTTCAATGCCTCTGTCTCTTTTCTGTCTGTTGTTATTATTTGTCTCATTTTATGACCATTAATAAAAATAATTGTGTCATATAAAGGAAGAGGATGTTGAAAATATGCTCTGGGTATCAAATATTATTGTAGCATCCTAATCTGTGACCCGTTCTGTTTCATGACCCCCTGACTCTCTCCCTCCCACAAAGCCTCACCTCCCACCATCACTCCGAACAGGACACGTTGGTCACACACTGGAGAAAGAGAGCTCAGATGCACTCAGCTCATCCCTCCTCCTGGACTTTTCTTCCATCTTCCTCTCCACATCACCCCAAACCCACTGTGAGAACAGAATTTCCATCCCATGCCACCAGCCCCTAACCTCTAACTTTGTGGGTTCCAACTCTGGCAGGCCCAATGCCTTTCACCATGTAAAAACACGACTCATGGCAAAGGAAAAATATTCTCCATCCAAATTTAGCCCAGGAGCATCATCACTTTTCAGACCCCTGAAGGTTCCTATGTCAGCCAACGGTGACTCATTGTCATTAATTGTCACATTGCCTTCATGTGTCGGTGACAGGGAAAGGTTATGATATTTATTTTTCATTTTTACTTACCTGAATATAATTGATTCCACTGATGACCTATTTCTGAAATCCTCCAATCAAAGGAAATTGTAAAGTTCACCATAGTAACGGCTCCGTGTTGGTCGCCAGCGTGAGAACCACACGTGGAGCCACCAGCCAATCGCGGGCCAGAGAAACGCTCCCGTCTCATAGCAACCGAGAGAGCTGCATGGCAACATCAGCTGCTACACAAAAGAAAAATTAGAAACAATATTCTGTTAGGAAAAAATAAAGGTATTAACTGTTAAGTCATACTTGAGTCACAGTTGTGAGGACCTATCCTAAAATAACCATCTAAACAGCTCAGATAACACCTGCCAGATCCGAGAGGCCACGTGCTGAGAACATGGAGAGAAGACATCGCTTCTGAACAGAGAGGGAGAGAGTCCTTTGGGCTCTGGTGACAGTAAAGCATATGTGCAGGGTAAGTTGCACAACATTCATCACGTTTAGTCCTCACCATAACCCCGTGAGGGAGGCAGAACAGATATTATTATCACTGAATTTCCCATCTCCTCCTGAGCGCCGCCCCCCAACCAGACCCCAAACCTACTGCTCCTCCAACTTTCCCATCTTGGTTAATGGCAACATATTTCTTCCAATTGTTTGGGCTAAAACTTCGGAGTCTTCCTTGACTCTTGCTATGTCTCACACCCACATCCAATCCATCAGCAAACCTTGTTCCTTCTACTTTCGGTATGTCCAGAATCCAACCTCCTCTCCAAAATCCACCACTACAGCCTGGTCCAAACCACCATCATCTCTTGCCCAGAGGCAATAGCATCCTAACCTGCATCCCTGCTTCCTGCCCTTGCCTCCTATAGTCGACTCTCAACACAACAGCCAGAACACAAGTCCTTGGCTCACAACCTTCCATGACTTCCCATCTCTCAGAGTAAATACCCAAGTTCTCACCATGGCCTTCAAGATGCAACACAACCTAACTTCCTCTCGGTACCCCTCTGACCCCATCTACTGCTGTTGTCACCTCTGCCTTGCTCACAAAAGTTCATGTTACCAGAAACCGTGAAACACATGTTGTTCTATAATCACTTCCCCGCTGACATAAAATTCACAAGTAAGATGTTTCATTAGGCCAAGAACCCCAGGATGGTCAGAAATTTCTACGTAGTGGGGGGGGGGGGGTGGGGGGGTGCTTAAGGGTGGGCACCAAAATAGCAAATAGAATGTGCAGCCCTGTGATGTTCTAAGGAAGCTTCTGAGTGGGCAGGGAGAGAGGGGTGGGCTTGTATTAAAGCAACTGCCCCTTCTCAACAGCACAACTTCCCTTCCAGGTGTTTTGTTTTGCTTTTGCCTCAGAAGCAAATGTAAGCCTAAACAGGAAGAAAAGGAAGACATGTTATGGATTCCTGATTTTTTTTTTTTTTTTAAATAAACCCAGCCTTACTTTACAGACGAATGTGAAGCTGGTGTGCTTGGGATCTGGCATTCTGACATAGTCCAGGGCCATTTCTACCCAGACTAAATTTTCTGGTTATTTAACCTGAGAAGCAGATGTTTCTCTATATTCAAAGGTAGTAGTGGCTAAGTTACCTAATAACAGGACCATCTTTTAGTTCATTTCTATATTTTTCAAGCAGCAACAGCTCTCACCCACTAGTTTCCCCTTTGCTGTGAAGCTTCCCTGGGCCACCCCAGGCTCTAACTCTCTTAGCATTTATTATCTGGACCATGCATTAGGCACTTACATATTTTCAAATACTGTAGAAGGCAGTGTGTCCTAATGGAATCAAACAGACAGGAGCTCAAATTCCAGCTCTGAGATTTACTAGTTGTATGCACGTGGGAAAATTACTTTATCCTTTCCTGTCTTCAGCTCTGTCACCTGTAAAATGAGCATAAGGATATTGCTTGTCTTAGTTTGCCAGGCTGCCATGACAAATGCACACTATGGGTTGGCTTAAACAATGGGAATTTATTGTCTCATGGTTTCAGAGGCTAGAAGGCTTGCTTCCTCCCAGGTTGGGTAGCCTTCTGGAGCCGGTTTGCCACAATCCGTGGGGTTTTCTGGCTTGCATCTCTGCCTCATGTCACATGGTGATGTCCTCTCTTTTCTGCTCTTCCATGACCTCTGGGTGCTCTTCATAAAGCCTCCACTAATCTGTATTAGCTCCCACCCTCATTCAGTTGGGTCACACCTAAACTAAAAATAACATCTTTAAGAGGTCTGTTGACAATGGGTCTGTGCCCACAGGAATGCAGATTAAGGTTAAGAACATGTTTTTTCTGGGGTACCTAACTCAATCTACCAGACTGACCTTTCAAAAGTTTTTTGCTGATTGAGAAAAGTCCTAGTATTGTGTCTGGAATGTACTAAGTGCTCAATTACTATTTTAAAGCAAAATGCATAAACAAGGGATGGAAATGTATCTTTCTAATTGGACCCAATCCTTGCTGAACTATCTGAAGTAATTACATCTTAAAATGAATTTCTCAGGACAGAATCAAAGTGCAATCAACCCCATCTTCAAACAGAAGAAGCCCCATTTCCCCAATTTTTGACACAGCTCTGCTACATTTCCCTCCAAACTGAACATGACACTCCTCTCAACATATTCAAGGACCAAGCTTCTCAATCAATGATATTAGATACTAGACTTAGGCCAATGCTTCCCTTCTGATCATTATAACACTGCCCCATCTCACCCACAATGGCTAAGGACAGCATCGTCTTTGTCTCAGTATCCATCGGTTTTTCATTAGCCTTTGAGTCTATAAACAAAAGCCACCTGTAAAATCATGATAGAGACTTTAGGCTATAAATCCTGTTTAAATACATGCAACCAAATCTAGAGTGGGTAGGAACTCTTTTGACAGAAGAAACCTCAATTTTAAACAATGTAGAACAGGGCTGTATGGTGGCTCACATAACCTGGGTAATTGGCAATTCTGAATTCCATAGGGCAGGCTGCAAGTAGGGACTCCAAGAAAGTTTCAATAAATTTCCCAGGACAAGCCAGCTGGCTGAAGTGGAGATTGAAATTCTTTTGTCTGCCCGCTGAAGGCATCATTCTCCTTTTAAGTCATTCACCTGATTGGAGGAGACCTCTCCTTGCTGAAGACACTCTTCTTTGTTGATTATAAATGTAATCAGCCATAGACACAATCAACTGACTAATAATTTAAGTCCATGAAATATCCTCACAATAACAATCAGGCCAGTGGTTGCTTGAACGAACAACTGAACACCACAACCTAACCAAGTGGACACATGAACTTAATCAACACAGTCCACCCCTTTGTCAACTTGGCACCCACACAAATCTCCTTAAACAATACCTAATCTCTAAATAAAAACAATAACAGTCATGTTTTCACCTAACATAATTCACCTGTCCTGTGTACAACTGGAAACTCACTAACTCTTTCCCCTGAAGAGGATGCAAGTCTTTGGGTAATATTCATTCTTAAACTTGGTATCTTGTAACTTAAATACTATGATGTAAAGTTAATACAACTTAAGTGATGTGATAAGGAGATGATAGGGAAGAAAAGTATTTGCTTTATGTATATATACAAACATATTCATAACAAAACAAGGAGGAAATAGTCATAACCATTATAGTCAACATTTCTGCAGCTGGTCACATGGACATATGGACACAGCTCATATTTGTAGCCACCTTCTTCCACTACACATTCCATATTGCCTTTATCCTCAGAAAGCACCTCAGCTGGTGGTGCTTTGCCAAATGGGTTGATCCAAACTCTCATTCCTGAAGGTTCTGGACCTTGAATAGTCCTGCCTGGATTGGGTCATTGCAGTCTTCTGTTGCCTTTTAATCATGGGGCATGGAAAGTGCTAAGAGACACCCTAAGGCATCTCCTGTGTTCCAAGCATATGTTTTCTTTTCGTCCACTGTGTAGCAGCCCAGTATTCCCTTGATAATCAGGATCAATTGTCCAGCCAGTACAGGAATTCCCTTCATTGCCTATTGATTCAGAGGCCTGAGGAAACCAAAGTGGCCAGGGAGCAGTTTTAATTTCCAATTCAATGGAATCATTCTTATGTCTCCTAGGGGAAGCATTCCTCATTTTGGAACTAAGATCCATAGACCAGGAGACTTAAGGTCACAGAGAAAGGAAGCAAAAATTTTTCTAGTGGATCACAAGGATTAATAGTAAGTGGTGCCACTCCCATTTCCACCCTTTGATTCCTGGATCTGTGAATCCTGGCTATGGGAGAAAGAGCACCATAGAGTGGATACTGATTTAGAGCAAACACAGCATCCTGGAGAACATTTCCCCAGCCCTGCAAGGTATTGCCACCCAGTTGGCATCATAATGAGACTTCGAAAGGCCATTCCATAGCTAGAAGGGAATACCTGAAATTGTCGAACTGCAACCCAGTAGCCTTGATTCTTGAAGATGATTGTATAACTATGTATCTTACATGGTGTGACTGTGTGATTGTGAAAACCTTGTAGCTCACACTCCCTTTATCTAGCGTATAGACAGATAAGTAGAAAAATGGGGACAAAAATTAACTGAAAAATAGGGTAGGATGGGGCGATGGGATGTTTTAAGTGTTCTTTTTTAGTTTTATTTTTATTCTTATTTTTTTTTATTTATTTTTGGAGTAATGAAAATATTCAAAAATTGATTGTGATAATGAAGCACAACTGTATGATGATACTGTGAACAACTGATTGTGCACTGTGGATGATTGTATGGTATGTGAATATATCTCAATAAAACTGAATTTTTAAAAAATGCCATTCCACCTTTCTATCAAACCAGCTTGTTCAGGATAATGGGGCCATGTTAAGACAAATGAATTCCATGGGCATGTGCCCATTCCCACACCTCATTTGCTGAGTAGTGGATTCCTTGATCAGAACCAAAGCTGTGTGGAATACCATATCTGTGCCTCCCACATGCCACTGATGAGAACTTAGTAACTTTTTCTACTCCAAAGGAGGCTGAGAATTGGGAGTACGGATTTGGGGGACTGCCAGTATCCTCTACCATAGAGCAGTTATTGAGTCCTGTAAGGCATTTGCAGGATGAAGTTATACTCAAAGGCAGATATTGTAGGGGACTATATTAAAGTTTATGTTTGTTTGCTTATAGTCTGGGCAGTTGATTGGCAATAGTTGCTCATAAAAATGTTCAAGCCCAAGTCATCTCTTACATCCAAATTGGTGCAGAATTTTCAACCATATGTTTGGTTCATTATTTAAGCAAATTCAAAGGATAATTTTAAGATTAAAAAAACCCAACAACATGATTTTCCTTCTAGGCCTCATGAAGTCTTTCTTACAGTAGAAGAGGGATGGAGTATAAGGTTCCTAAGTTAATGCACCTTTGTCAGTTTTCCTGCCCATGTCTAAACCTTATCAGTATCCCTTGAATTAACAATGAGTTTATGACCCATTCTTGCTTAGAGGTAAGTTATGACACTTTTGAGTTAAGAGATGCAGCCTGCAAAATATATTACTTTCATTCATTTAGGTTCTTCAAGCAATATTCCTTTCTATATTTCTAATTTCTCTAAGTAAGATAATTGGAAATTAATATACCTGTGGCATATAATCTTAGTTCCACCACCCCAAAAATTGATGAAAAATTTTTTAAAGTTATGCTTTTGACAATTTTGAAAATCAGTATTTTATAAATCTGTTTAAGATCATTTCTTTTCTTTTATGAAGCATAGTTGAATACATTGTCCTTTAATTAACTCATGATTTCTTATATAAGCTTCCACAGAGTAAATTTCTTCTGAAATCCTGAGCCAGAAAAATTTTCTATCTTCAAGTGAATGTAATGCATTTTTTTTCATTTGTTTTTCATACTAGAACTATGATTAGCACTAAATTTAATGATCAATTGTAATGGCTATTTCAATTCTAGTGCCAGAAATCTATTTCCCAGCTTGTTTTATTTGTTAATAAACTTATTTGGAAAAAATTTTAGATTTATAGGTAAGTTGCAAAAATAGTACAAATAGTTCCAGTTCACCTTTCACCCAGTTTCCCCCAATATTAACATCTTACTTAGCCTCGGGATATTTGTCAAAACTAAGGAATTAATTCTGGTACATAACTAGAGTTTGCTCAGGTATCACCAGTTTATTTAATAATGTCCAGCTTGTTCTAATTCAAATAGGGTGTCCTGGTTGAAAATCATTCCTACAAAACTAATGAATAAAAAATTGGAAAAATCTTATTTAAAATTTACAAAAGCTTTTCTTTCTCAAAAAAAGAAAAGAAAAAGAAAAAAAAAGTGGAAACACAAATTTATCCTTAGGGTAAACCATTCCTTTTTGGGGGGATAAATATCCCAAATGGGATGCTTAGTCACACAAATGTAACACAAGTACACCTCCTTGTTCCTGGTGAAGGCTATGGAATAACCTGATAAAGAAAGTTTTCAACTAGTAAACTAAGTGCTCTGCTTTGCAATTTAGGTGGTTCAAAACTACATATATGCTGACTTGGTTGCTCTTTTTTGGTGGGGTATGAATATAAGATGGAGGTTTTCTTAATAGAAGTGAATATTCCCACTGTCAATCATCCGGGAACAGGCAGCTCTTGGGACAGGAAACAGGGACTTGGGAGGGAAACCTTAGCTCTGAGTTGGGAAGAGGGACTCCTCCTCTCCCAGCCTTGCATTTGTGTGGACTGGATTTCAAGCAGTAAAGACAGGCTCAGGGGATTCCCAGCGGTGGAAACGAGCTGACTTTTGCCACCTGTAGACAGGCTGAGACCTAAGCAAGAAAACGCCTGTAATCTCGTGGGCGGCCAGGGTCGGGTGTCTCTGGCTCTCCGTGCATCCTATGGATCAGTGACCCTAAGATATTCACTGGGTTACCTTCCCTATACCAAACTTTCAATCAAGTCTTGGCAAAGACTGCAGCCTAGTCTGAGCTGTGCTGTGGAGCCTGTGCCAGGCTTGCAGTGGAGTGGCAAAGGGGAAAGCAGTAACCTCTCCCTCACCCCACAGGCGGAGTCGGGCTGCAAGCGAGAAGAGGAGCGGTGGCCCCAGGAGGGCCACTGGCAGCAGAGGCAGTAGAAGGATGGCTCAGCAATGTGGCTGGTTCTGTTCCTGATCACACAGGAGACTGCACTCTGGGGACATCTAAGAAATACCTAGGGCTGGCTGTCTGATGGGCGTTAACTTCCTGTAAAGCCAGGTAGGAGCCCATTGTAAAGGGAGTAGTAGATGGGACTTTATTTTGTGGTCCCAGATTTCTGAGGCCTATACATATAAGATTGTTTCTGTTCTTATTTACTTTAATTTAAATTTAATTTAATTTAAATGTATTCATTCATTACTAAATATTTAAGGAGCACCTCCTCTGTGCGAGGCACCGTTCTGAGCACTGAAGATTCAAGGACGAAGAAAAGGCAAACCTGACTCCATGAAAAGGTGCGTGCCCTCATGGGGGAAAATAAATTGCCGTGTGCATTGTGTGTCTTATTAGGAAAGACTAAATGATACTTTTAAAGATATTTAATTTAAATATGATTCTGTTAAATGATAAGGAAATCAGATGCTGTCCTTGAAAACGCGGGGGATATATTAGAAGTGGTTCATTAGGAAGGTCTGAGGACCACATCACCACCCCGGAACGGCTTTCTGCAGAGAAAGGCCCCTCAAGTTTTTTGGCGTCTGTGTGTTCCAACCCCTGTGGTAGCCATGGCAATTTCATGTTGACTCACTCATAGCCAAAATCTATATAGTATCTTGGCCTCTCACATCTAAAAAAACAGAACATTAAAGTCCTTAGAAACAGCCATTAGATATTTCTTTTGCAAAGAGCACTAGAATAGAGTTTCTAAATCTTCTGATTGCCATTGCTGATGTAGTCTGTTGAAAAATACAGTAGTGAATAGGCAAGAGCCAGAAGATTCCTATGTGTCAAACTTCAGGGAGATACTAGAGATAAGACAAATCAACTCTCTTAGAGAGTATGATTGTCAGAGCCTGTGATCCTGACTACAAAGACATCTGTAACTAAATAATACTGGTTATGGAGATAGCTGAAAAGTTATAAATTAAATGTTAAATAATACGGTAGAGCTAATTCCCCAGGTGTTGTTCCTTTTCTTAAGTAAAGATGTACATGAACCAAGTGACAGCATTCAACTTCCCTGTGGGTGTAAGTCTCTGGAGATATTATTCACTCACATTTGCTTATGTCCTTTTACTCTACCAGTCTCAATAACATTGGTACTTCTTGCTTTGTTATTTCTTCTCTCCAATTCACATCAGGTGTCTGTTCTTATAAATAATTCAGCATCCATCAGGGCATTTGCTTGCAATATTATGTTGCATGATGCCATGTAGGAAGAGGGAGAAAAATGCAAAGCATTTTTGAAAGACTGTAATCTTAAACATGGGGAAATAATGTTTCTTTCAATCCTTCATGTTCGCACAGTAGTTCTGCCACATACATTGCCTCTGAACTTACACTCAACTTTTCTCTTCCATAAAGTCTGGTTTCATGGACTCAAGCTTGCTGCAAAATTTAATATAACTGAAACTTGATAAGAGTGTCCTATCCAGTTAAGGGCAGCAACAAAGCTATCTACCATACTTGTAGTTCCGGTGAGCTTGCATCTATTGATACATTCAAATAAACTGCAAAAGAAGCAAGTCAAATCATCTGTACACACTATGAGGGAAAACAGGAGTTTGTGTCCCCAACCAAACAGTAGTTATCTAAGGTTGCCCCATTCTTAAACAATCTCACAAAATAACCAAAGAGCATATATAATATATGCTGTATGAAAGATTAATGTTGTTAGGGATTTTGTGGATGCAGAAATCTAAACTTAATTTTATTTTTTCAAACACAGTTTTGAGATAAGACTGTTAGAATTTCCAGGGCAATTTAAAACTTAGAACCTGATGTTCAACTATGAGATTTGAAGTTTCAGCCTTGCTCGCTTACTTCCCACAATACATCCTACATGTTCTTAGAGCTGTTGGGAAGCTCACCACAATTGCAACAGATATCTAGTCTTCCAGTTTCTAACAGAGTTGAGGAAGATAAACTTTGAAAACAGAATGGAGTTATACTTAAAGCTCCCTTAACTGTCGGTGATTCAGTAAGAGTATAATTTTCTAAATTATGAATACCTACAAGAATCTAGATCATATGTTTACTCAGGGCCCTTTGTGCATGCAATTCCTTCTGCTTGGATTGCTGTTCCTTTCCCCTCACTCCACTCTCTTTGGTGGATACACAAAGTATCATGAATGTCAGCTACCCTGAGCTGCACTGGACATGAGCATCATAGGACTGAACTATAAATTACAACCTCCAACCTAATTCCAATTCACTGTTTGGATCTCAGCTTCCTTGATACCTTAGAAGAAGCTAAGTGTCCAATATATGCTTTCCTGGTCTTCTCTATCTCTACTTTGTAGCACTATCGCCCTTTTTTTCCTTTAGTGGCTGATTGATGTCTGCTTCCCCCAATAAACATAAAGAAGTTATAGAGAGCAGAACCATATCTGTCTTATTCACCACTGCCTAGCCAGGTACACAGTAGTTGCTCAATAAACATTTGAATGAAGAAATCAATGCATGTGAGTGAACATAATAGTTAACATTTACATGACTGTTTACTAAATGCTAGCCTCTGTGCTGAGGGTTTTACATGTGAAAATGAATGACTGGCCATTACAAACAGGCACCAAGAACATTAAAAACATCTAAATGATTAGTAGATCTCATCTTAAACAAGTTATGTTGAAGCCTTTGGTTTACAGAAAATTTATGAGAAAGTCTCAGACCAGGGAGAAACTCATGTTTATGGGTCAACTGCCAAGAGCAAAGCTTGGAAAAGATGGTAATGTATTCCTATACGTAAATGGTAGCCAGAGAAAAGAGAAACAGGAACCCCAAGGTTTATGTACATTTTGGAGTGGAGAGAGGATACATAACATTACCCAGATTCTCAAACAAAAGAGGTTAAAAACTATTGCTGTATATACTGTTTTATAGACTGCATTTTTCACTCAAAATGTCCTGATCATCCTATGTCATGAAATACTCCTCTGTAACAGCTCTCCAAATGGCTATAAGAATTTTATTGTATGTATAAACCATTATTTAATTAACTATTCCCCTAATGTTGGACATTTAGATTGCTTCCAATTTTTTGTTATTATCAACAGTACTTGTAGCTAATCTGTTCATTTGTTTGGAATAAATTTAATGTATTGAAGGGTCCAAATGATAAGGACTGATATTTCCAATTGTATTTGAGGAAAACATGGATTCACACATGTTTTTAACCAGGTCTGAGATCATAATATTCCTTTAACACACAGAGCACAAAGTTAACACCATCGAAGAATTAACATTTAAAATCATTTTTATTTACTTGTATTGAGTTGCTTTATCATTTCTTCATCTTGCTTTGATGAAAGCATCAAAATGTTAGTGGTGCTAAATTGAAAGAAATTTTGAAGGTGCCACATGGGAATGGCAGCACCTTGGTCCCCTGGTGCCTTCTTGACAGTGAATATTTAAAATACGATGGTATTTCTACAAACTCTTGGGATTTTTAAATTTTTATGTAAATGAATAATAATCTTATAAAGCAACATGCATTCTCTGCCATGTTTCTACAAAAAAATTTTAATTTTCTAGATAAGGAAGGATTTTAAAAGGTCTTATCTGCGTTCTTTTCATTTTTTAACTCGTAAAAGGCAAACCAGGCCATTTGATGGCTTGCCATATCCAAAGAGGAAAGAACTTCTAAAATTAGCATGAAGTCAGTCCTACTGTGACTTAGTAATGAATAGAAGAGAAAAAGAAGCACTGACTCCAGAAATAACAGGATTCAGGGTCTATGGGAAGATCAGTTTGGCTGACATTCCTACAGTACTTAAAATCTCCTTCAAATGAATACTAGAGAGGCGGGGCAAGATGGCAGACTGGTGAGCTGTATGTTTTAGTTACTCCTCCAGGAAAGTAGGTAAAAAGCCAGGAACTGCGTGGACTGGACACCACAGAGCAATCTGTCTTTGGGCATACTTCATACAACACTCATGAAAACGTGGAACTGCTGAGATCAGCGAAATCTGTAAGTTTTTGCGGCCAGGGGACCCGCGCCCCTCCCTGCCAGGCTCAGTCCCGGGGGAGGAGGGGCTGTCAGCTCCAGGAAGGAGAAGGGAGAATTGCAGTGGCTGCTCTCATCGGAAACTCATTCTACTGATTCAAACTCCAACCATAGATAGACTGAGGCCAGACACCAGAGACTCTGAGAGCAGCCAGCCCAGCAGAGAGGAGACGGGCATAGAAGGAAAACAACACGAGAAGCTCCAAAGTAAAAGCAGAGGATTTTTGGAGTTCTGGTGAACACAGAAAGGGGAAGGGCGGAGATCAGGCCTTGAGGCGCATATGCAAATCCCGAAGCAAGGCTGATCTCTCTGCCCAGGGCACCTTTCCTTAATGGCCCTGGTTGCTTTGTCTATTAGCATTTCAATAACCCATTAGATCTCTGAGGAGGGCCGTTTTTTTTTTTTTTTTTTTTTTTTTTTTTTTTTTTTTTAAATCCTTTTTGCTTTTTCTAAAACAATTACTCTAAGAAGCTCAATACAGAAAGCTTCAAAGAATTGAAATTTGGGCACGTCAAGTCAAGAGCAGAAATAAGAGAGCTCTGAGACAAAAGGCAATAATCCAGTGGCTGAGAAAATTCACTAAACAACACAACTTCCCAAGAAAAGGGGGGTGTCCGCTCACAGCCACCATCCTGGTGGACAGGAAACACTCCTGCCCATCGCCAGCCCCATAGCCCAGAGCTGCCCCAGACAACCCAGTGTGACGGAAGTGCTTCAAATAACAGGCACACACCACAAAACTGGGCGTGGACATTAGCCTTCCCTGCAACCTCAGCTGAATGTCCCAGAGCTGGGAAGGGGGAGCAGTGTGAATTAACAGAGCCCCATTCAGCCATCATTTGAGCAGACTGGGAGCCTCCCAACACAGCCCAGCAGCCCAGAACTGCCCTGGGGGGACGGCACTCACCTGTGACATAGCACAGTCATCCCTCAACAGAGGACCCGGGGTGCACAGCCTGGAAGAGGGGCCCACTTGCAAGTCTCAGGAGCCATACGCCAATACCAAAGACTTGTGGGTCAGTGGCAGAGACAAACTGTGGCAGGACTGAACTGAAGGATTAGACTATTGCAGTAGCTTTAAAACTCTAGGATCATCAGGGAGATTTGATTGTTAGGGCCACCCCCCCTCCCCGACTGCCCAGAAACACGCCCCACATACAGGGCAGGCAACACCAACTACACACGCAAGCTTGGGACACCAATTGGGCCCCACAAGACTCACTCCCCCACTCACCAAAAAGGCTAAGCAGGGGAGATCTGGCTTGTGGAGAACAGGTGGCTCGTGGACGCCACCTGCTGGTTAGTTAGAGAAAGTGTACTCCACGAAGCTGTAGATCTGATAAATTAGAGATAAGGACTTCAACTGGTCTACAAACCCTAAAAGAACCCTATCAAGGACAGCAAATGCCACGAGGCCAAAAACAACAGAAAATTATAAAGCATATGAAAAAACCAGACGATATGGATAACCCAAGCCCAAGCACCCAAATCAAAAGACCAGAAGAGACACACCTAGAGCAGCTACTCAAAGAACTAAAGATGAACAATGAGACCCTAGTACGGGATATGAAGGAAATCAAGAAGACCCTAGAAGAGCATAAAGAAGACATTGCAAGACTAAATAAAAAAATGGATGATCTTATGGAAATTAAAGAAACTGTTGACCAAATTAAAAAGATTCTGGACACTCATAGTACAAGACTAGAGGAAGTTGAACAACGAATCAGTGACCTGGAAGATGACAGAATGAAAAATGAAAGCATAAAAGAAAGAATGGGGAAAAAAATTGAAAAACTCGAAATGGACCTCAGGGATATGATAGATAATATGAAGCGTCCGAATATAAGACTCATTGGTGTCCCAGAAGGGGAAGAAAAGGGTAAAGGTCTAGGAAGAGTATTCAAAGAAATTGTTGGGGAAAACTTCCCAAATCTTCTAAACAACATAAATACACAAATCATAAATGCTCAGCGAACTCCAAATAGAATAAATCCAAAAAAACCCACTCCGAGACATATACTGATCACACTGTCAAACATAGAAGAGAAGGAGCAAGTTCTGAAAGCAGCAAGAGAAAAGCAATTCACCACATACAAAGGAAACAGCATAAGACTAAGTAGTGACTACTCAGCAGCCACCATGGAGGCGAGAAGGCAATGGCACGATATATTTAAAATTCTGAGAGAGAGGAATTTCCAGCCAAGAATACTTTATCCAGCAAAGCTCTCCTTCAAATTTGAGGGAGAGCTTAAATTTTTCACAGACAAAGAAATGCTGAGAGAATTTGCTAACAAGAGACCTGCCCTACTGGAGATACTAAAGGGAGCCCTACAGACAGAGAAACAAAGACAGGACAGAGAGACTTAGAGAAAGGTTCAGTACTAAAGAGATTCGGTATGGGTACAATAAAGGATATTAATAGAGAGAGGGAAAAATATGGCAAACATAATCCAAAGGATAAGATGGCCGATTCAAGAAATGCCTTCACGGTTTTAACGTTGAATGTAAATGGATTAAACTCCCCAATTAAAAGATATAGATTCGCAGAATGGATCAAAAAAAATGAACCATCAATATGTTGCATACAAGAGACTCATCTTAGACACAGGGACACAAAGAAATTGAAAGTGAAAGGATGGAAAAAAATATTTCATGCAAGCTACAGCCAAAAGAAAGCAGGTGTAGCAATATTAATCTCAGATAAATAGACTTCAAATGCAGGGATGTTTTGAGAGACAAAGAAGGCCACTACATACTAATAAAAGGGGCAATTCAGCAAGAAGAAATAACAATCGTAAATGTCTATGCACCCAATCAAGGTGCCACAAAATACATGAGAAAAACATTGGCAAAACTAAAGGAAGCAATTGATGTTTCCACAATAATTGTGGGAGACTTCAACACATCACTCTCTCCTATAGATAGATCAACCAGACAGAAGACCAATAAGGAAATTGAAAACCTAAACAATCTGATAAATGAATTAGATTTAACAGACATCTACAGGACATTACATCCCAAATCACCAGGATACACATACTTTTCTAGTGCTCACGGAACTTTCTCCAGAATAGATCATATGCTGGGACATAAAACAAGCCTCAATAAATTTAAAAAGATTGAAATCATTCAAAGCACATTCTCTGACCACAATGGAATACAATTAGAAGTCAATAACCATCAGAGACTTAGAAAATTCACAAATACCTGGAGGTTAAACAACACACTCCTAAACAATCAGTGGGTTAAAGAAGAAATAGCAAGAGAAATTGCTAAATATATAGAGACGAATGAAAATGAGAACACAACATACCAAAACCTATGGGATGCAGCAAAAGCAGTGCTAAGGGGGAAATTTATAGCACTAAACGCATATATTAAAAAGGAAGAAAGAGCCAAAATCAAAGAACTAATGGATCAACTGAAGAAGCTAGAAAATGAACAGCAAACCAATCCTAAACCAAGTAGAAGAAAAGAAATAACAAGGATTAAAGCAGAAATAAATGACATAGAGAACAAAAAAAACAATAGAAAGGATAAATATCACCAAAAGTTGGTTCTTTGAGAAGATCAACAAGATTGACAAGCCCCTAGCTAGACTGACAAAATCAAAAAGAGAGAAGACCCATATAAACAAAATAATGAATGAAAAAAGGTGACATAACTGCAGATCCTGAAGAAATTAAAAAAATTATAAGAGGATATTATGAACAACTGTATGGCAACAAACTGGATAATGTAGAAGAAATGGACAATTTCCTGGAAACATATGAACAACCTAGACTGACCAGAGAAGAAATAGAAGACCTCAACCAACCCATCACAAGCAAAGAGATCCAATCAGTCATCAAAAATCTTCCCACAAATAAATGCCCAGGGCCAGATGGCTTCACAGGGGAATTCTACCAAACTTTCCAGAAAGAACTGACACCAATCTTACTCAAACTCTTTCAAAACATTGAAAAAAATGGAACACTACCTAATTCATTTTATGAAGCTAACATCAATCTAATACCAAAACCAGGCAAAGATGCTACAAAAAAGGAAAACTACCGGCCAATCTCCCTAATGAATATAGATGCAAAAATCCTCAACAAAATACTTGCAAATCGAATCCAAAGACACATTAAAAAAATCATACACCATGACCAAGTGGGGTTCATTCCAGGCATGCAAGGATGGTTCAACATCAGAAAAACAATCAATGTATTACAACACATTAAAAACTCGAAAGGGAAAAATCAATTGATCATCTCAATAGATGCTGAAAAAGCATTTGACAAAATCCAACATCCCTTTTTGATAAAAACACTTCAAAAGGTAGGAATTGAAGGAAACTTCCTCAACATGATAAAGAGCATATATGAAAAACCCACAGCCAGCATAGTACTCAATGGTGAGAGACTGAAAGCCTTCCCTCTAAGATCAGGAACAAGACAAGGATGCCCGCTGTCACCACTGTTATTCAACATTGTGCTGGAAGTGCTAGCCAGGGCAATCCGGCAAGACAAAGAAATAAAAGGCATCCAAATTGGAAAAGAAGAAGTAAAACTGTCATTGTTTGCAGATGATATGATCTTATATCTAGAAAACCCTGAGAAATCAACGATACACCTACTAGAGCTAATAAACAAATTTAGCAAAGTAGCGGGATACAAGATTAATGCACATAAGTCAGTAATGTTTCTATATGCTAGAAATGAACAAACTGAAGAGACACTCAAGAAAAAGATACCATTTTCAATAGCAACTAAAAAAATCAAGTACCTAGGAATCAACTTAACCAAAGATGTAAAAGACCTATACAAAGAAAACTACATAACTCTACTAAAAGAAATAGAAGGGGACCTTAAAAGATGGAAAAATATTCCATGTTCATGGATAGGAAGGCTAAATGTCATTAAGATGTCAATTCTACCCAAACTCATCTACAGATTCAATGCAATCCCAATCAAAATTCCAACAACCTACTTTGCAGACTTGGAAAAGCTAGTTATCAAATTTATTTGGAAAGGGAAGATGCCTCGAATTGCTAAAGACACTCTAAAAAAGAAAAACGAAGTGGGAGGACTTACACTCCCTGACTTTGAAGCTTATTATAAAGCCACAGTTGCCAAGACAGCATGGTACTGGCACAAAGATAGACATATAGATCAATGGAATCGAATTGAGACTTCAGAGATAGACCCTCAGATCTATGGCCGACTGATCTTTGATAAGGCCCCCAAAGTCACCGAACTGAGCCATAATGGTCTTTTCAACAAATGGGGCTGGGAGAGTTGGATATCCATATCCAAAAGAATGAAAGAGGACCCCTACCTCACCCCCTACACAAAAATTAACTCAAAATGGACCAAAGATCTCAATATAAAAGAAAGTACCATAAAACTCCTAGAAGATAATGTAGGAAAACATCTTCAAGACCTTGTATTAGGAGGCCACTTCCTAGACTTTACACCCAAAGCACAAGCAACAAAAGAGAAAATAGATAAATGGGAACTCCTCAAGCTTAGAAGTTTCTGCACCTCAAAGGAATTTCTCAAAAAGGTAAAGAGGCAGCCAACTCAATGGGAAAAAATTTTTGGAAACCATGTATCAGACAAAAGACTGATATCTTGCATATACAAAGAAATCCTACAACTCAATGACAATAGTACAGACAGCCCAATTATAAAATGGGCAAAAGATATGAAAAGACAGTTCTCTGAAGAGGAAATACAAATGACCAAGAAACACATGAAAAAATGTTCAGCTTCACTAGCTATTAGAGAGATGCAAATTAAGACCACAATGAGATACCATCTAACACCAGTTAGAATGGCTGCCATTAAACAAACAGGAAACTACAAATGCTGGAGGGGATGTGGAGAAATTGGAACTCTTATTCATTGTTGGTGGGACTGTATAATGGTTCAGCCACTCTGGAAGTCAGTCTGGCAGTTCCTTAGAAAACTAGATATAGAGCTACCATTCGATCCAGCGATTGCACTCCTCGGTATATACCCGGAAGATCGGAAAGCAGTGACACGAACAGATATCTGCACGCCAATGTTCATAGCAGCATTATTCACAATTGCCAAGAGATGGAAACAACCCAAGTGTCCTTCAACAGATGAGTGGATAAATAAAATGTGGTATATACACACGATGGAATACTACGCGGCAGTAAGAAGGAACGATATGGTGAAACATATGACAACATGGATGAACCTTGAAGACATAATGCTGAGCGAAATAAGCCAGGCACAAAAAGAGAAATATTATATGCTACCACTAATGTGAACTTTGAAAAATGTAAAACAAATGGTTTATAATGTAGAATGTAGGGGAACTAGCAGTAGAGAGCAATTAAGGAAGGGGGAACAATAATCCAGGAAGAACAGATAAGCTATTTAACGTTCTGGGGATGCCCAGAAATGACTATGGTCTGTTAATTTCTGATGGTTGTAGTAGGAACAAGTTCACTGAAATGTTGCTATATTATGTAACTTTCTTGGGGTAAAGTAGGAACATGTTGGAAGTTAAGCAGTTATCTTAGGTTAGTTGTCTTTTTCTTACTCCCTTGCTATGGTCTCTTTGAAATGCTCTTTTATTGTATGTTTGTTTTCTTTTTAACTTTTTTTTTCATACAGGTGATTTGAAAAAAGAAGGGAAAGTTAAAAAAAAAAAAAAAAAAAAAAAAAAAAAAAAGACAAACAAGGGGAAAAAAAAAAAAAAAAAAAAAAAAAGATGTAGTGCCCCCTTGAGGAGCCTGTGGAGAATGCAGGGGTATTCGCCTACCCCACCTCCATGGTTGCTAACATGACCACAGACATAGGGGACTGGTGGTTTGATGGGTTGAGCCCTCTACCATAAGTTTTACCCTTGGGAAGACGGTTGCTGCAAAGGAGAGGCTAGGCCTCCCTGTATTTGTGCCTAAGAGCCTCCTCCTGAATGCCTCTTTGTTGCTCAGATGTGGCCCTCTCTCTCTGGCTAAGCCAACTTGAAAGGTGAGGTCACTGCCCTCCCCCCTACGTGGGATCAGACACCCAGGGAAGTGAATCTCCCTGGCAACGTGGAATAAGACTCCCAGGGAGGAATGTAGACCTGGCACCGTGGGACGGAGAACATCTTCTTGACCAAAAGGGGGATGTGAAAGGAAATGAAATAAGCTTCAGTGGCAGAGAGATTCCAAAAGGAGCCGAGAGGTCACTCTGGTGGGCACTCTTATGCACACTTTAGACAACCCTTTTTAGGTTCTAAAGAATTGGGGTAGCTGGTGGTGGATACCTGAAACTATCAAACTACAACCCAGAACCCATGAATCTCGAAGACAGTTGTATAAAAATGTAGCTTATGAGGGGTGACAATGGGATTGGGAAAGCCATAAGGACCAAACACCACTTTGTCTAGTTTATGGATGGATGTGTAGAAAAGTAGGGGAGGGAAACAGACAGACAAAGGTACCCAGTGTTCTTTTTTACTTCAATTGCTCTTTTTCACTCTAATTATTATTCTTGTTATTTTTGTGTGTGTGCTAATGAAGGTGTCAGGGATTGATTTAGGTGATGAATGTACAACTATGTAATGGTACTGTAAACAATCGAAAGTACAATTTGTTTTGTATGACTGCGTGGTATGTGAATATATCTCAATAAAATGATGATTTAAAAAAAAAAAAAAAAAAAAAAAAAACACCAAAAAATTAAAAAAAAAAAAAAAAAAAAAAAAAAAAAAAAATGAATACTAGAAATAAAAGGTGAGGAGCCATAATGTTTCTATCTAAAGAAAATCTTCTTGTACAGGATGAATTTCAGTAGTGGCCATTCTCAAAGTATAGCTGCATCTCAGATATCAAGACGCTATAGGGCACAGTAAAAAAGTGCAGCTAATAAACTCATAGAATCAAAATCTAGAATCTAGGTTAATGGTATGGGGTAGGAATAGGGACTAGGGAGTTAAGGCTTAAAATGTACAGAGTTCCTGTGTGAAACAACGGAAGTGTTTTGGTGATGGATGGTGGTGATGGTAGCACAACATTGTGAACATAATTAACAACACAAATATATATCTGAACATGGTTAAAAGGGGAGCCATTGCGTTGTATATATGGTGTATTAGTCAGGGTTCCCTAGGGAAACAGAACTGACAGGAGGTATCTATAAATATTATGAGATCTTATAAAATTGTCTCTTGCAACTGTGGAGATACACAAGACTAAATTCCACAGGGTAGGCTGCAAGCTGGGAACTCCGATGGACGTTTTCAATGAATTCCCCAGGAGAATCTATCTGGCTGAGTAGAGATGAAAATTCTCTCTTCTGACTGCTGAAATCATCACTTCTCCTTTAAAGTCTTCAACTGGTTGGATGAAGTGTCTCTCATTGCTGAAGGCAATCTCCTCAGTTGATTGTACATGTGATTAGCCATAGATGCAATCAACTTAATGATGATGTAAGTTCATGAAATGTCCTCACAGTAACAATTAGTCCAATGCTTGCTTGACCAAACAATTTGGCACCATTACCTGGCCAAGCTGACACATGTACTTAACCATCACATATGATAACAGAAGAAAAAAATTTAAAACTCCATAAAACTGCACTACACAATGATCCCTAAGTTAAACCACGGACAATAGTGAACTGTACAATTACAAAATGTGCTGTCATCAATCGTAACAAATGTATAACACTGATGCAAGCTGTTAACAACAGGGAGGTATGTTGGAATCCTGTATTTTGTGCATGATTGTTCTGTAAACCCACAACTTCTCTAATAATGATAATTTAAAAAAAAAGTGCAGCAAATGAACCTTATTTAATTACTTAGTCTAGATTTGCTATTTATGATGTGGCCTTCTGTTGTGTCAGACAGCACCTTGAAAAGCTTTTTAAAAGTGAGCCTAATCATAAACAACTCTAGTAGATCCCCAGCCTCTTAAGACTGTTCCTTCTGGCTTTAAACATTCAAACCTACAGGTTGTCAGGTGAATAAATTTAAAAGATAAGACAAAGTCCAGAAGAGGCATATGGGTCCCTTATATTTGAGCTCTGATGGTAAAAGAGTCCTTGGAAAAAGAAGCCCAACAGACAAGAATTTGTCTTAAAAGTTTTTTTTTTTTCCATTTTTTCATTTCTGATGAAATTTGGTTTCCAGCGTTGATACTAGAAGAAATAGGAGAAGTAGCATAAACCGTCCTCTCTTTTTCAAGTTCGGGGGTTTAACTGCTATTGTTCAAGTCACTGGATAGCAAGTTTTGAACAACATCAACACAGGCTATATGCTTTATGAAATTGACACTGCTCAGACTCGAAGGGAAGCATAAAGACCCATGTTCTCCTTTTTCTAGAGAGCTGAGGGGTTCTCCATCTATTTTTTCAGGCTTTTTCTCCTGCCCCACAGGGCTGCTCATTCTTCTCAGCACATGCTATGCATCTTTCACCATGGTGCAGCAGACCCTCTGAAGACCCTCCCTTTGGGTCCCTACAAGGATATTCAAGTATCTGAAACATTAGCCACCTCAATGAATAATGAATGCAACTCAAATAGTAGAGATGAAGTCATCCCAGACTTCCAGCTAAATGGAGACTCTTCCCTCTGGAAGGTAAAAAAAAAAAGGGGGGGGGGGGGCAATAGAAGCAAATGCACACACATGTAGAAGAATCCCCCAACATCAGAACTGCTCAAAACAGGGTCCAGGGAAGCTGTCTTGTTACTAAAAGATCCCAAATTGAGAGTATAAGAAAACAGGTTCAATAGAATGAGGTTATGTTTCAGCCTTGGAGAGCTGGCTCCAGGCAGGATAAGCCTGATCCTGGATTGTCCACAGCATGCAGCTATCTCATGGTTTGGCACAGAGAACAAGGAAAATTGGACCTGGAAATCACAGGTATGCTGTCCCTCAGGCTCATGGATGCACTGGCAGAGAGCCCCATGGAAGTTCTATGGCCACTATTGCTATCCCACTTGGGAAGACCCATGACTAGGTCAAGTGCCACATCTGAAACCAAAATTAAAAAACAAGCTCCTCTGAGCTCCCAGTGTAGACCTGTAGGTGGCCATGACAAACTCCAATCCAGCAAAACATTACCAGTTTGGTAGAGCAGTAAGTGGTCATCTTCCAAACTGGTTGAATTCTAATAGGATTTCCTAAAGGACGAGAAAAAACTATATGGTGTTTCACTGCAAACAGAGTGGGCAAGGATGATAAGGCACTCAGGAATGAGGCGTGGCATCCAGAAAAATGGAAGAAACATGTAGGTGGAGATAAGGACATTCTTAGAGGTGGGGTGGTGTTGCACCAGAAGTGCAAAGCTGAAGGAAATGTTTGCCATAGTGTATCCAAAGGTCAGGAACACCCCACCTCCACCTGCCCCAGGGGTCTGCGCCCTGCAGGCACTCAATAGATGTTCCTTGACTTCAATTAATATGCTTCATTGTTCCAAAATGCTGACCAGAGTCTAAATAGTCAGCCCATGCAAGCCCTCAGGAAAGCAGGTCATTTTTATATACCTCCATTTTATACTGGGAGAGCCAGAGACATGAAATGCTTAAATGATACCTTCAGGTCACCCTATGAGTAAGAGGCAGCGCCAAGAGGAGACTCCAGATGCACAAACACCCACCACCCATCATTAGGCCCCCCGAACCTGCCCAGCCACTGACCGGCAATGCCAGGAGCTGAGAAGGCAGGAACTTGAAGTCTAGACTTAGAGAATTTTCAATTCCTTCAATTTACAGATAAAGAAAGAAGGTTAACTCACCAAACCCTCCCAAGGGCTGGCTCAGGAAATAGGTGCTTCAGAGTTCAAGCGAGACGTTGTAAAGGAAGAACTCTAAGATGGTGCAAGGAAGACCCGCACTGCTAAGTGGAAAGGTCTCAAGCATGGGCCCTGGAGGCAGATACTCCCGGCTTTGAATCCACCTCTATCAGTCACAGCTTGGATCTCAAGCAATTCAGCTACTCCAAGACTCAGCTTCCTCATGCATGAAATGAAAATAATAATGACCATCTTGTAGAGTTGATGTCAAAATTGAAGATGTCGTATAAGATCCTAACATGATGACTGGTCCATAACAGGCACTTAGAGACAAACCAACAAGCAAAACTCAAGTTACAACAATTCCACTAAGAATAACAGAGGATCAAACACCTAGAGGTTGTGTGAAGGTTTCTACTGACTCCGTGAGAGGAAATCTAAAATAGTTAATAAACACATGGACGGGATAATTTTTTCAGTATGAGAAAAACGCAGCCCAGCCATTCACCAGCAGATGTGACCCTGAAGTGGTGCCCTGGATACAGGGCAGGGTGGCCTTTCACTGTTTCCTCTCTCACCATCTACTTTCTTTCTCTTTTTTGATTATGGCTTTTATTATGTAATGTTCATCAAATATACCACATACCACATGGTAGTATATTATATACCATATGGACTGCATTTTTACTACAGGCTCCCAAGATTGAGGGCAGATGTTACAGGCTCTTAAATGTGCCCAAAAATTTAAGAAAGAGTTAAGTTATTAATGTAGCACCCAAAGTGACGCAGAGCTGCCTACTGAAAATGCACTTGGAGAGTCTAGCCTTCAACTAATTACTACATTGAGCCAGCATGGTGAACTGCGTTTGGAATTTTATTTGGTGATATAGTAGTTGATATTATCTGTATTTCTGCATCAAAGAGAAAACCATTACTTCTTCATATGGAACTGATTTCAAAGGGGGTTATACTTCTGAGGGAGAGATACTCCAGAGATCTGAACCCATGAGTATCCAAGTTTGTCCACGTCAAACAGCATCAGTATCAAAATAACCTCAATAATCTTCTGGTAGCCTTGAAATATGTAACAGTTATACCTCTTTTGGCTCATCACAACTGTCCAGCTGCCATTTTGAAACCTGTGGCAATATGGCGACCATTTAGAATAATCTAAGAATTACCTCCAAAGAGCAATCACATGAAGGAAAAAAAAGAAAACAACAACAAATAAACAGAGAATAATGAAGACAAGTTATTCCTGTAGCAACTTAAAAAGCCTTGCAATTTTCTCATTCCTTTAGGTTAATGTAAGTCAAAAGACTCCAGGTTGAGGACAACCAGGAATATAAAAGCTGGGGTAGACTTTTAATTAAATTTAGCTATTTCTGGTTTCCTTTAACATGATCAAAGGTAAACTTTTTTTTTTTAATCTTCATTTTATTGAGATATATTCACATACCGTGCAGTCATACAAAACAAATCGTACTTTCGATTGTTTACAGTACCATTACATAGTTGTGCATTCATCACCTAAATCAATCCCTGACACCTTCATTAGCACACACACAAAAATTCAAAGGTAAACTTTTACAGGGAAATTTCCTCAATAACAAAGCCAAGCAATTCTACCTTCAAAGACATTTTTGCGTCCACTCAGCAGCTTCAATTGCACCGTACCCTTTTTCGTTAAAATTAAATTTCACATATATAAATTTTGATCCACAAACTAGTCCTGGATTACCAGATTTCATGCTTAATCCCAAATGACCTAGGAAGGCACTGGGAAGTAAGCAAAGTTTCTGTGGACACTGGCTGCTCTGCCTTCCCCTAAATGTTGGTGTTCCACTAAGTTCCAAGTTTCCATCTTCCACCCTCTTTTTATCTTACTTTACTTACTTTCCCTGGGTGATCTTTTTCATTACATACTGATGACTCCCAACCCTCCACCTCTGGCTCAGGCTTTTCTCCTAAGCTTCAGACCCAAAGACATTTCCTGGACATCTCCACCTGGATGTCCCATTCTCAAACTCAGTGTGCACATTATGGAGTTCCTTCTCTCTGATAACTGTATTCCTCTTCCTCCATTCTCATTTTCCTTACTCGCACCAAGATTCCTCCATTCATTCAAGCCAGAAAACTGAGCTATAGGAGCACAGGGGAGAATCCAAAGATGGTAGCAATTAGCTTTAGGGTAGGGAGGCAGGGAGGCATTCCAAGTGGCATAATGCAAATATAGAGGCATTATGATGAGAAAGAGCATGGTATATGTGTTATTAGTTAGGATAGGATAGGCTATGCCGAGGTAACAAAGAAACCCTATTAGTTTCCTAGAGCTGCCCTAGCAAATTACCACAAACTTGGTGGCATAAAATAACAGATATTTATTGTCAGGAGGCCAGAAGTCTGAAATCAAGGTGTTGGCAGAGCTGTTTCCTTCTGAAGGCTCTGAGAGAGATTCTGTCCCATACCTCTCTCCGAGCTTCTGTTGGTGTTCCGTGGCTAGTAGCAGCACAGCTCCAACCTCAGCCTCCATCTTCACATGGACTTCCCCTCTGTGTCCCTGTGTGTCTTCTCCTTTTCTGTCTATTTTAAGGACACCTATCATTGGCTTTAGGGCCCACCCTAATCCAGGATGTGCTCATTCCAAGACCCTTATCTTAATTATACCTGCAAATCTCAATTTCCAAGTAAGGTACCAGGGGTTAGATTTGGACATATCTTTTGGGGGAACACAATTCAATCCCCATAATCTTGGTGGTTTTTGCTCATTAAAAAAAAAAAAGATGCCAATAGGGTAACTTCTCTGCAACAGAAATTCAGGATCCAGGCATAAAAACAAGATAGAATGATCATGAGGAACTCAGACCCCACCTCTGCTCCCCCACTCCGCCTTAGCTTCCTTGAACCAGAAGTTCATACCCCTTCTGCTCATTTCTCCATCAAGAACTTGATCATTGTCCCAAACTAACTGCAAGAGAGACTGGGAAATGTCTTCTTACCTTCCCAGGAAGATGATATGAGGTGGTAATCACATAGCATTGTCCTGCCAAACCAGTTTGAAAAACTGTGAGAAGATTAGCATACCTGGAAACCAATGGGAGAGTGAGGGTTTAATATGTGTTGTGGGAAGAGGGCGGGTAGATGATGCCGGGAGAGACAGGAAGGTAAGTAAACCCAAAGCCAACGTTACTTCCTAGAAGGACTGGGTGGGTCAAGAGCCTGAGTACCATGATAAGGATAACATGCCAATTCAGTGGGCGTTTAAAGAGGGGAATGGTGGAAAGATGGGGAGGTATGGTCAGTGGAGAATCCTGGAGCTCAAACTCCTCATCCCAAGTGAAGAGGCAGCTCCTGCTCCCAGGATCAGCCTGAGGTTCCTATTGCTTTAACAATCAGTGAAGTGTTGAATAGAGTCTGGGACTTAGACCTAAAAACAAACAAACAAAAAAGCTCAAAAACTCATTGTGGTACTGTGTTCACTACCTTTGGACACTGCATGCTTCTTCCTCAAATGTCTGGGCTCTCACCCTTCCCCAGTGGCACTACACTCTTCTCTGCATCCCAGCTCCCACTGCAAGCTCGCGTCCCTTTTTACTCTGAATGCAGCCTGACTTTCTCCTTGACTTTGCCGGATATGGTTTCTTGGCCCCTTTGCTTCTGATGGGGGTGCCACCCAGCCCCAGCTGGCTTCCACCCTGTTTTACACTCAGCTGAATTCCACCAGGCCTGTGTAGCACAGAAAATGAGACAGTAGTAATAACTAACATTTATTGAGTATTTACTATGTACTAGGCACTGTTCAAGCATTGTGTAGTTATACCTATGTGTGTATATATGCAAACATAACCTCATTTCATTCCCAAAACAACTCCATGAGGTAAGCAGCAGTATTATCTCCATTATGCAGATGAAGAATCTGTGTCAAAAGAGGCTAAGTCACTGCCGAGTTCATAGAACTTATAAGTGGTGGAGCTGGAATTTAAATCCAGGTATGTCTGGTTTTCAGCCCTTATGCTATACTACTAAATAAAGAATGAAGTAGTGGGAATGGGGATGGAGACAGAGACAAGATGGCTTGATGATGTAAAACGAGTTGTGAGGAGCAGTTGCGAGTAGTCCGGAGAAAGTAGAAGAAATAGTCTCCAGCGGAGAGAACTGCAAGGGAGGAGGTGTCACCAGAGGACCAAAAGCTTCCAATTATTCACGAAAGGGCTATTTGTTTTCTTAAAAAGGAATGGACTCTTGAAGAGGATAATGCCTGAATTTTTATCAATGGGATTTCACATGCCCTGGCAGGTGGGTGGCAGGGAGATTCGGGGCCCCTCAAATTCCCGCTCCTGGGGCCCTGACTAAGAAAAGTCCATTAGTCTTGGCAAAGCCCCTCCCACGCACGCACAATGTGGCCGTCTCAAGTCGACTCGAGGCTGGACGTCTTGTCAGCCGAGCACACAAAACGGGCACTGTTTCCCCGCGTGCAGCTGGCGCGCCCTTTGAGCTGGTCCCAGCTGCCTCGAGCCGCGCACGCAGGCGTGGCCACGCCCTCGATGAATATTCATGAGTTGCCTTGTGCTCAGAGCCCAATTTCAAAGTCTCTAAAGGGATTAGAGGAGCCGAATGGGCTTCCTGGTAGGGAGTGAGAGGGAAGGTGGCAGCCGGCCTTCGTCGGGGCTTGCTTTTGTGGACTACAGAGAGAAGGGGGTCTATGGCAACTGAAGTCCATGGTTGCTAATCTACAAGAGGTCAAGTTTATAAAGGGAGCTCGAACTTTTGGTACTTTATCAAGTCTTTCAGCGTCCCTCCACAGAAATAAGGTGCAACTAATGGTGTTTCAGGCAGGCTCTCTTTCTAGCACTTGGAAGCATGAAAACAACGGAGTTTAGGCTTTTAGCTGGGTAGTAAGTACTTCATAACTATTATCCAGTTAAACATCCGAGTTAACAACACACCCCTCTCACTCGTTCGTGTGCGTGTTTTTAATTTGTGCACATTCTTACTCATTCTAAGCTATAGCTTTTGTATCTGTATCTGTGCCATGGGTTAGGAACTTTTTTTTAATAAGAAAAATTACGGTTTTACAGAAAAGTCACACATAAAATGCGGGGTTCCCATTGACCATCCGATTATCAACACCTGGCATTGGTGGGGTACATTTGCTGCAACTGATGATAGCACATATTTATAATTGTACTATTAACTACAGTCCATGGTTTAACTTAGGGGTCACTGTTTATGTTGTGCACAAATATGTTATTCTAGTAACACATATACAACCTAAAACTCCCCCCTTTTAACCACGTTCAAGTATATAATTCTGTGCTGTTAATTACCACAACGTTGTGCTACTGTCACCAAAACTTTTCCTTCTTCCCAAAGAGAAACTCTGCATGTTTTAAGCCTTAACTCCCTGTTGCCTACCCTTACTTTGTCCCCTGGTAACCTTTAATCTAGATTCTGACTCTATGAATTTGCTTATTCCAATTATTTCATATCAGTGAGATCATACAATATTTATCCTTTTTGTGTCTGGCTTATTTCACCCTACATGACGTCTTCAAGTTTCAGCCATGTTGTTGCATGTGTCAGGAGTTCATCCCTATTTGGGGCTGAATGAGATCCATTGTATGTATGACATTTTATTTATCCATTCATCTGTTGATAGACACTTGGGTTTCTTCCAAGTGTCTATGCCGCTGTGAACATTGTTGTGCAAATATCTGTTTCAGTCTCTGCTTTCAATTCTTTGGGGAATATACCTAGAAGTGGAATTGCTGAGTCACATGGTAATTCTCTACTTAACTTTCTGAGGAACTGCCAAACTGTCTTCCGCAGCGGGTGCACCATTTTATATTCCTACCAACAATGAATGAGTGTTCCAAGGCTAGGAACTTAAAAAAAGAAAAAAAAAACTTTATTTATCTTTATATATACTCTTAGATTTAGTTAGGACACAGGGAATTAACTGTGCATATTAATACACATTGTTGGCTTTCTATTATTTTTATTAATGGGGACATTTCCCAGCACAGATCATCTTAAAGAGAAGATAGTCCCTAAAGGCATTTAATTGATTCATAATACATGGTGGGCTTTTAGGGGAGTGGATTTGCTGTCTTTTGTTGTCGTTGGAGCCACAGAGTTCACTTTAGAATTCACTTAACAGAAATTACTGGAAACTTTATTGACTGCATCTATTCCATTAATCCCTCCATTTAAAAAGAGATTCTGGTTCTCACCTACAAACTGGAAATGGAAGAAATAGCATTATTGTGAGGAAACCAAAGAATACGATGGGAGGAAAGAGTGTGAAAGCATTTGGTTACCTAAAATGAAGGCAAACCCCTCACTCACCCCACTTCTGTCCCAGAGAACTGAACAGATGTGCAGACGTAAGGATAGAACCACTGTGAACAGCCCATCAGGCTGGGTGGAAAGTAGGAGAGGTGCCAGGCAAGGGACATAACCAAATGTCCCTGTAGATGTGGATTCTGGAAGTTATAGACTGCAAAACTTGCCATCAATCCCCAGCAAAGCTCCAGACTGTATGAAGTGAATGCCTAAAGAAGAGATGATCATTGGGAACCAACAAAAGACCCAAAAGGGTTTACAAGGCACCAGTCAAGACAGATTTCATTTCCATTTTAACATTCATTCATTCATTTATGAAGTGATTGACTGGTATATCAGAAAACAAAATGAAACAGAAGTTTATTTTGACAAAAGGACAGGCTCCACCTACCTTTTTTTTTTTTTTTCCTGTGATGGATTCAGGATTCAAAATTACCTCTTACTTGGAAAAATGAGTGAAAACCACAAAAACTAGGCAGCATTTGACAGCGGAAAGAGAATAGACTCTAGAGCCAGACAGAAATGCTTTTGAGTCCAGACTCTGCAACTTACTAGCTGAACATGGATATCTCTGAGTCTCTGTTTTCTCAGCTGCAAAATAGGAATCAAATATCTACTTAGAGATATTAAAGAAAATACAAATACAAACCCAGTCCAGAACCTCAGGCATAGAGAGTTATTATTAAGATGCAATTTAAGAGGTAAAAATTCAAGTACAATGGAAGTGTTATGAGTTCAAGGAGTATGTTCTAGTTAGCTAATGCTGCTGGAATGCAAAACACCAGAAATGGATTGGCTTTTATAAAAGGGGGTTTATTTGATTACACAGTCACAGTTTTCAGGCCATGAAGTGTTCAAGGCAACACATTCTCAACTGGGTACCTTCAATGGAAGATGGCCAGTGGTGTCCGGAAAACATCTGTTAGCTGGGAAGGCACGTGGCTGGCGTTTGCTCCAAAGTTCTGGTTTCAAAATGGCTTTCTCCCAAGACATTCCTCTCTAGGCTGCAGTTCCTCAAAAATGTCACTCTTAGTTGCACTTGGGATGTTCGTCCTCTCTCAGGTTCTCCGGAGCAAGAGTCTGCTTTCAATGGCCATCTTCAAACTGTCTCTCATCTGCAGTTCCTGTGCTTTCTTCAAAGTGTCCCTCTTGGCTGTAGCTCCTCTTCAAAATGTCACTCACAGCTGCACTGAGTTCCATCTGCCCATCAGCTCATTTACATGGCTCCACTGATCAAGGCCCAACCTGAATGGGTGGGGGCCATGCCTCCATGGAAATATCTCATCAGTGTTATCACCTACAGTTGGGTGGGTCACACCTCCATAGAAATCTAATCAGCACCAAAACATCTGCCCCACAAGACTGCATCAAAGAACATGGCTTTTTCTGGGGGACGTAATACATTCAAACTGGCACAGAGTTTGATATATGCAACCTGCTCTCAAATGTTCAGAAGATGATAAATGGGTAGACAGATAATTGATAGAAAGATTATAGATATAGTCAAAAGAAAGAGAGAGGCAGGGAGGGAGGGATAGAGGAAGGAAGGAAGGAAGGAAGGGAGGGAGGGAGGAAGGAAGGAAGGAAGGGAGGGAGGAAGGAAGGAAGGAAGGAAGGAAAGAAGGAAAGAGAAAGAAAGGTACTGCAAAGGTAGCAAAATGTAAAATTGGTAGATTTGGTTATCTGGGGGTGGGGGGGTGTTGGAGTTCTCTGTATGGGATTTGTGTTGTATTTGTAACTGTCCTATATGTTTGAAATCATTTCAAAATAAAAATTTAAAAAAATTTAAAAAAGCAAAAAAAAAATTCAAGTACAAGCTCAGGAAAGAGAAGAAATGAATTGAGTATTTTGTATAAAAAAGAATTCAATTATCGAAAGCTCAATGTGAAATAAACAATGAATGTATTTCAGGTACAAAGTGATACTCGTTTACTATAAATATGTTTAAGCCAACAAGAAAGAGTCCCACTGAACTGGTTGGATCCTATATGAAATTCTCCATCCCCTTCTAGGTAGCACACTTGAAAGAGAACAAGAAAAAAGATAAATAACATCCAGGATGGCACGAGATCCCAGGAGCCACAATATCTGAGAAACAGTTGAAAGAAATAGTGAATCTATCTAGGAAAAGAGATTACGTAGCAGCTATCTTTTGATATTTGAAAGTTTATTAGTTTCCTAGAGCTGCTGTAACATATTACCTTGAAATGAGTGGCTTAAAAAAAAAAAAAAAAACACAGAAATTTATTATCTCACAGTTCAGGAGGCCAGAGGTATGAAATCAAGGTGTTGGCAGGGCTTTTTCCTTCCGAAGTCTCCAAGGGAGAGCCTGTTCCATGCCGCTCTCTAGCCTCTGATGGCTCCAGAAATGCTTGGTGTTCCTTGCCTTGTAGCTGCATCACTCCAATCTCAGCCTCTGTCATCCTATAGCCTTTTTCCCTATGTGTCTTCATGTGGCCTTCTTATAAGGACAACCATCACTGGATTAGGGGCCCCATTTGACCTCATGTTAAATTAACTGATTACCTCTGCAAAGACACACTTCAAAATAAGGTCATATTCTGTGGCTCTGGGTAGATATGAATTTGGTGGAGGGATGGGGGTGAGGGGACACTATTCAACTAGTCCAGGAAGGCTATGATGTGGAATAGGGCACTAACTTGGTTTGTGCAGCTCCACATGGTAGACTTAGGGCACATGTTTGGAAATTGCCATGAAATGGATTTTGGACCGAACACATAAAAGAATTGTTCAACAATTCAATGAGCATTCTTGAAAAAACAGCAAGCTCACAAGTATTGATAGTATCCCTGCAGTGGTTAGAGGCCAGAAGTCAAGGATAGTATAGAAGAGATTACTGCACTGGGAAAGAGGGTAGTCTAGTCTCAGATCAGAGTCAGTAATGCACCATATATATGCCACCACTACCATCTATGGCAGGCATGACTAATCAATGACAGTACTCTTTCCTGCTGAGCTAAACTCAGCCTTGGATTCCTTTTCAGTGCAATACTCCAAGCCACCACCACCAATTCATTAGAGTTGACAACCCACCCAACCCAGATGATCCCTTAGGGTCTCTAAGACCCTATAATTTAGAAATTTTCACTAATAGAATACTTACAAAATACATTTATAAATTAACTAGAAGGGATGTCATAGTTACATAGAAAAAAAATCGCAGATATCTATTGTATGTATGTGTGTGTTTGTGTCGGTATACGTGCCTTTGTGTGTACACATATGTGGGATAGGACATAGATGGCTTGGTCGTACCCCAAAACAGGAATCACATGAGGGAAATGACTTGTCCACAAGAGTCCTAAAATAATGAATCCCGATTGGGGCATGCCAATAGTCAATGATACTGCTTTATGAATACCCAGCCATTTCTCCCATAAAAAACTCAAATCTTTTCCTACTGTATCCTACCCCCTATAAAATTTCAGGCTCAGTTTGTAAGTTGTTACCTTTGGGACAGCAAGGGCAAGTTGGTAGAAAAAAAAGAGAATGCAGGGATTGGCAGACACAGGGTTGGAGAACTTAATAAATTCTCAGGAGAAGGGGAGATTTTATTATAAAGCAGACGTGATCAAAGAGATGTCACCAAGAGTCTAAATTACAGTGTCCAAAGCCATAGGAAACGCAAGCTCCAAATTAATGGACCATCAGCAGAAGCCTCCTGGAAGGCGTAGTAGTTGAAGACAACTGGGTGGTAGCTCATATTTTAGCTTCCCATCTAGCAATTAAGAGGAACGGAGAACCCAGTCTAACTCCCAAGGAGAGGGACAAAGGTGCAAATGCAATTCAGTTGGGAAAGGAGAGTCTTTTCAATAAACGGTACTGGAATAATTGGACATCTATATGCAAAAAAAAAAAAAAGTCACCTTCGTCCATTCTTCTCACCATATGCAAAAATTAACTCAAACTGGATCCCAGACTTAAATATAACACTCAAAACTATAAAATGTCTTTAAGTTTTATTTAATTTTAAGAGCAAGTCAGTTTTTAAAAAATAGAAGCAAATAAGACTACATGCAGGTGGAATACAGATATGCAAAACACCACTGCCCTTTGCTGCTCTGCCTCCAAGCACCAGGGAGGGGTTATAGCTCCACCCAGGCAGGATGGTGTTTAATACAGAACTCTAGTCTCAGGAGGAAAGTCGGTGTGCAAACCAGGAAATGAGACTAGACCTCCATTTCCGGGGGTGTGGGAGAATCTGCTGGAAGAGGGTGAGGGGAAGCTGCAGTCTGCAAGCCAGGGCTTCCTCCAACTCCAGGAGCTCTAGGATCGGCACATGAGTCCTAGGTGTCACTAGCTAACACTTGTGTTACTACTTTCAGCAGCTTGACCTGGACAGACTGGGTTCACCCGGGCAGGCCAGAACCTAGAAAGGTTCTGCAGCTAAGTGAGCTAAACAGTGGGAGACAGGGGTTGCTGCTCATCTCAAATTGAGCAGATTGTCTCGAATTATATGTGAAGCATCTTCCTTTATCAGGATCAAACTCCAATAAGTCAAGAATTATAAAAGAGGATATGTAACAAATATTTAAAGGGATTCCCCCCCCACACCCAATTGATTTTCTAAGAAAGAAAATAAAATATTCCTTTCTTCTTTATCCATAAAATTCTTAGAAGAATAAGGGCAACATTTTGTAAAACTTAAAAGCATTGTCTACGTTAGTGCCTGGGTTCAAATCCCAGCTCTGTCTCCTATTAGCTGTGCAAGCCTAGCCTGGTTTCTTAAGCTCTCTGAATCTTAATTTCCTCTTTGTAAAATGGGGATGACTAAAAAAAAAAAAAAGACAGCAAAAACAAAACAAAACAAAAAAACTACAGCCTTTTCAGAGGTTAGATGATAATGTCTGTAGCTCATGGTGCACTTTGCACATAGTAAGTACTCAGTAAGTGAGTTGGTTACAAGATGAGAAGGACCTCAAGGATCACTTAAAATCTCTCATCTGATATCCTAGTAAAGCAAGACCCAGAGACACTGGTGACCTAGCCAACATTTCACAGCTAAATTAGGGGCAGATCTGCTTTTCAAAAATTAAAACAGTCATTTTTAATTTTAGTTTCCTCTCTTGGTGGTTGAGATCATTTTCCTGGTACCTCCTCTTCTTATGCCAGGCTTATAACAATTTGCACCATATTTTACTCTGATTTTCCCTGGCTTCGCTGTGACCCTACATTCTTTTAGCACTCCTACATTGTAAGAGCTGAACACCATCTGTCATTTGAGCAGTGTGCAATGGCCCCTCTAGAGCTTAGAAAATGCCTTTTCTATGAAACATCTTTCCCTTTTGAGCATAATGAATGTTGTAGTTTAACTTTCAAGATCCAGTCAGGGTAGGAGGGTTGATAAGCTGACCAATGCATAGACATTCTCCCTCTGGGTCATGTGATTATAAATATACCAAGATGTATGCTTCTTAAGCTGACAACAAACTGCCTAATGATCTTCCACTTCCAGGCTTTGAAGGACCTTTCTCTCAGAAAGAAAAGATAGTACATTGGTTTTGATATCATCTATTCATTTACTGGGCATAAGAAGATTGCAAAAATATCAATCAGTCACTTGAGATATTCCAGGCAGAAATTTCCTTTGCCCTTCTGACTAATTTCTCAAAGTCTATAGGGTACAGTCATATACTATGGCAGGTTTTACAAATAACCGCTCACCAGAAGGACAAGCTATTTGGAAATTAGGTCACATCTTGGGGCTTTCTGCCAGGCTCATACACAGGAATAGCAACATCATGGCCAGAAGAATCTTCGAACACAAAGAACAATGACAGATGATGTTCCCATGCTGCGAAATGCTGTACAGCTTGATTCCTTGTAGGGTCTCTTGGAGTAAAACTTCCCTGACAAAACTAAAGGGGTTGAGGGGAATGCTTTAAATAGCTGTCTTTCCAAAGTAGACTGCTTCTCTATTGGGTTTCTTATTATGATTTACATCCCCTGTGCCTAAAATGTCTGACTTGGAGGAAGGGGTTAAAATGCACGGAACGGAGGAACAAATGATTTCTTTTCTTTCTCCTCCTCTGGTATGCCTCAGAGACTCCCAGAAACAAGGACAAAGCTTTACCAGTGAAGAGCTCAGAACTCTTCCTCTTGGTTCTGTTCCTGATGTTTCTGGAATATTTGGTCAGTGGTACACTGCCTTTGTCACACACATCCGTCCTTCCTACTTTGGAGAGAGATCCTGTCAGGGAAAAGAATGAGTTCAAATCCTGCTACAAGTAACACCTGGGAGCTTGTTAGAAATGCAGAACTTCAGGCACCACCCCGAATCAGAATCTTTATTTGGGTGAGAGCCCCAGGAGAGGCGTGTGCATGTTCAAGTTTGAGAAGCACCGAGTTTAAAGCCTGCTGGTGTCTGAAGATGCACAGCCTAAGATTGCATTTCAAGCTGACAACTGTTTTTGGAAAAGAAAGGAAGACAGGGGTCCACCAGACTTCCGATGCTTGCAAAATTGACAGCAGCGCTTAGACACGTGACAGGGGACGGAGCATCTGCTTTAAGGAACAGACGTGCACAGGTGGCACAGGCAGACAAGCAAAATTCGCCTCTGTGCATCTCAGCAAGACTTTGAAACTATCCAGAGCCTCTTGTTTTTCTTCTATGTGTTTCATGAAAGCCGTTGCCAAAGCATCTCAAAACTTGAAATTACTGATTGCCTAGTTGTCCTTAAAAGAATAAAACTCCTTGGGGAGCCCAAATTCCCATTCCAGAAGAAACCAATAGAAAATTTTAATCTGGCAGTGATAAATTATTACATGTATTGATTTCCATGGCTTTTAGGCTCTTAGCAGCAACAGGGGAAAAGGTAATTGTTCTGGAATGTGTATGCACTTGGAGCATAGCCCCAGGGAACAGGGAGCTTGCCCTTTAGTCGAGTGTGTTATAAACAAATTATAGGCAAAATTTCCTTTAAGGTGATAGAAGTCTTCATTTCGGCTACTCCTTAGTATTCACAAGGCAGACAATGCCAGGGATGGAACAAACGTTTAACGGCTATCTGCTTTGCATGCAGAATTGGACAGACCGATTTACATGCAGCATGGTACTCTAATCTTTCTTTTAAAAAAATGCTGGCAACAGTTGTTCAATGAAACCCTCTCCTTCAGTGTAAACTCGAAAAAACATGCCATACCACTATTCTCCTGGTTATGTTTTAAAAGATGACAAATAACTGATAAAAGAAGAAAAAAATGCTGGAAACATCTATGATACATATTCCTTTGCAGTTTAAATTTCACCTCCACGTGTTTGTTCATGGGGATACCACTGCCTACATGCCCCCTTACCCATCTCCCCACGTTAAAAGCCATCTTACTCTTCACAGCACTCCTCCATGGAACCTTTTCAGATACCCCAAAATAGAGTTCTCTTTGCTTCTTCTGTGATCTCATAGCAAGTTATCTGATCTTCTGGTATACCAGAAAACTCTACTTTCCATTATAAATTGACATGTTTTATCTCCACTACTACACTGCAAGCTTCTATAGAGCCAGGTCTTGTTAATTTTTGTGGCTTTCCAGCTGGCACAATGCTGGGCACATTGTACACAGTCCTCAACCAGTTTGAACAAAAGAAGGTTCATTGAGCTTGACCAATGAGCAATTATGGAAAAGCAGACGTTAGGGAAAATGTGATGGGACTCCATTCTCTTTGTCAACCAGCCAACCAGTGTTTAACTGGTACCTTTTGCATATTTGGAAAGAAGAAATTATAAAAGTAGAAGAAGGAGAAAGGTAAAATCAAGTTACAAAGACAAAATTTTCAGGGTAAGTAGAAGGCAAAAAAAAACATGAAGCAGGCAAAGTTTTACCCACCGTCTTTTCTACACCATCTAATTCCCTCCCTCTGATTTCCTGCTATCTTCAGTTTCTTCTCTCCTCTGCTATGTTCCTGCATGTGCATCTAGTGTGGCTCTTATGACTCTATTAAATATATTTAAGTCAGGAAACTAAGCTTGAGCCTAGGCAAAAGATGGGATTCAAATATGTCTGTTTCCCAGCAGGGACCCAGGACGAGGCTTGAGTCCTCAGAGGAAAGAGCTGAGGTATGATTTGAAAAGGCTGTAATTATGAAGGGCTTTGGGAGAAGAAGGAGCCAGATATCCCTGTGGGGGGACCCAGAAAACAAAGAGTAGTACCCAGTGAGGGGAGGACATTCAGTTTCCTCACGGAAGACAGTCAGCTTACTGTGAAGTGCAGACTGAAGGGACTAACCGTATTTTGACATTCGTTCATTCACATTCACCAATATATTGAGCATCTAGTAAGTTCTGGCACTGTTCTAGGCCTGAAGAATGTGAGGAAACAGTCAAGGCCCCTGCCCTCTTGGGTCATGGTAGCTGTGGGATAACCAGGAAGCACCATTGGAGCAGAATACTTACATTTTTTGTTTTTTGTTTTTTTTTAAGTACCAGACACCTGGCATCTTTGAGGCTTGAAAACAGCAGCTGTCAACAGAGGAGAGTTGAAATGAAAAAGCAAAAAGGTTAGTGTGGGACCACACATAAAAAGCCTGGCAGTGGGTGAAGTTCCTGCATAGGTAAGAGGGAGACCACAAGCCTGCAAAATCTGGGTTATTTCTCTTACGGGGACTGTACTTGTACTCAAGGACAGGTGAAGCCTGAGCAAAGTTGGGTTACCTTATAGCTTGTTTACTTATTTTTCTCACTCCTTAAACCATGAACACATCAGTGATAGGGACTTGATTTCACTGAGAAGAATGCCTGACGTAACTAGGTGCATGATAATTATGTGAGGAAAGAAGGAAGAGGGAAGGGAAAATAATGATTGCAAATATTTTAAATGGATCTCTCTTTTTTTTTCAAATGGCAGGAATCCATTGAGAGCCAAGCCTGGTGACATCATGAAGGTAGATTTGCACCAATATCAGATGTTAAAATAAAGTGAGGAGAAGGGAGGAATTACAAAGATCCTTTGAGAAATGGCAGCATTATTGGAATAGAACGTCCAATGGCAATTACATTTAACGAAATACATTAGATGTCTGAATTGTGGCAAATGTGCTAAAATCTTTCTGATGCTTTAGTCACACCTCATGTGTCAAGCGCTAGATTGTGTGTTATTGATCATAAGAGCCACAGAATTTAAAAAAAGAGTTCATTATTGTGGAAAGTTTTCAACTACCTAGTTTTTATAAGAATCAGTATTACAAGCCTGGCACTGAAAGACTGAACTAAAGAAGTGGAGAATCAAAATGAAGAAATGATATAAAATTCATCAGCATTTTCCCTGAAAATGAGTAAAACAATTAAAGGAGGTCCCAAAATGAAAATCTAAAAAGAATGGTGAGCATGCTTTTGTTTATAAGTAACAGAAATAAAATCTGGCTAGCTTAAATAACGGAGAGAACTTGGAGAGATAATGATAGAATGATGTTCAGCCAAGTTACCCCAATGTGGCCATCCTGTGGTTGCTGCTCAAGTTGCATCCTTTGTTGAACACTTTGGCCATCAGTGCTGGACACTGGGACTTTTCATGGACTCCAAGGGCAGCTGGGCCCCACAGATAGACTAGAACCTGTGCATCTTACAGGATGGTTTGGGCCACAAGTAACAGAAAGTCCTGACTCAAACTGGCTTATAACAGGTGTTGGCAAATGACAACCCATGGGTTGGCCACCTGTTTTTGTAAATAAAGTTTTACTGGAGCACAGCCACACTCATTCATTCACACATTGTCTAGGGTTGCTTTAAATTTACAATGGCAGAGATAGTTGTAGTTGGGTATTGTACTTGTAACAGAGACCCTGTTGCCCGCAGAGCTTAAAATATTTACTATCTGGCCTTTTAAGAAAATGTTTGGCAAACCCTGGCTTCTACAGTAGGTCATTTAGTAGCTAGCATATTTGATTCAGTGCCAGGGTGGGTTCAAAAAGGCCATCAAGGGTTCAGGCTTTTCAGAATTCTTCTAGATACCTTCTTTAGTATTACCCGGGATGGTCATTTCCTGGTGGCAAAAGTGCTGCCAGAGGAAATCAGAGCCAGGTACTTCCTTGCTCATGTCCAGCAAGAAAAAGAGAGGCTTCTCCTCTGGAATATAAATCTTCAATCTTATTGGGCCAGTCTGGGACGCATGTCCATTACTGGTTCCGAACAGTTGTCAGTAGAGTGTCATGCATTTATTGTCTTAGACTGATCTGCAGCTCCTTCTAGGGATGGGCAGATTCTGAACATCAACATTTCTTAGAAAGGAGAAGTTGGATGGTTGACATTAAGTAAGCAAGCTACAGTGCCCAGACAGTGGGAACTGAGACTCCGGACACAACCTAGGAATTTTCTCTCCCTCTCCATCTCTAAATCTTTGCTTCTCTCCTTGTTTCTGCCTCATTGTTCTTTCTCAACACAGCCTGATTTCTTTGACTTCTCCCAATACATGGTGGAAAACATAGCTGTCAATAGCTCAGATATTGACAATTATAGTCTTAGAGCCCAGAGAGACTGATCTCTCTTTTCCTCCATCTTATTTTCAAGTTCAAGGGGGAAAGATTTTATTGGCCTGGCCTGGGTAAGGGGATCAGCCTCTAAACAAAGATGGAGTCACGTCATAGAGCTTAGAAACTCACTACAACCTTGCGGACGGCGGTAGAGAGCAAGTCAACTCCAGAAAAGGGGTGTTGGACAGATAAGCCGATGAATGTCTGCTCCAGTATGTTTATTTCTTCCCGTAAGATTGAATAGCTCAATATTTTCCAATATAGGTGATTGTGTACTTTAAGATTAATTATCATTCTGAGAAACAAAGACCCAGAAAAGAAGTCATTTAAGGTCATACAAGGTAAGATTGTATGACATTGCTGCTAGGTTCCTTCCAGCTCACCCATCTGCTGTGTGGCCTTTGTCTTCATGGTCCAAGATGGCAGCTAGAGCTCCTGCTCTCATATCATAGGCAGCAGAAAGGAGGAAGGGACAAAGAAGGGGCAAAGAGCATGTACAACTAACATTTAAGGAAAAGTCCCAAAAATTGTCACATAATGCTCTTTCACTTATATCTCATCAAAACAGTCTTTTGCAAAGGAAACTGGAAAATTGTCTTTTTTTTTTTTAGACAGCTACATGCCCAGCTTAAAAATCAGGGGTTCTGTTACCACAGAGGAAGGGAACAGAGATATTAAGGGTCAAACAGCAGTCCTTGCTTAATGAACATTGAGTGTTCATTCATTTTTAGAACACTCAAAGCTTTTAAGCTGAAAGGGTTTCTCTTTAACTCTGAAAGGAAAAGGCAGTCATCATTAAAGAGCATAAAGGAGAGCTTGAAAATACAACTCATGTCTTATATTTCCATAACTGAAATTTAGACGTATTAAAGGACAGAAAATTATACAGAAACTCGGCCATTGTCTGCTGGTGTCACGTATGACCTTTGAATAAAGGCAGTGCCATGACCTCATGAGGAACTACCTCCCAGACTATGACAACCCATCCATTTAAGACGAAATTCGATGGAATTTTGTAGATGCTATAGTTTAAAAGGAGGCATATTAGCTTTCTTAAACTTAGACTTAAAAACACGAAATGCTGAAAATCTACTGTTTAAGTTCAGGAACCTTCTGCTGGCTAAGCTGTCAAAATGGAAATGTCCAAATGACCAAGTGTATTTGCTCAACTACAGAAAAAGGAGTGTAGAAAAGTGTTCCTAATTCTTCTTGCTGCAATGATAGCTTATAAAGGCTCCATCAGAGGGTTTGTAACTTGCCTTTCAAATTATGACTGATGGATCTACTCTTCTCATGGCCAGTTTCCTCTGGAAGAATGATTCAAATGATATTTCCCCTGCTACCTTGACCCATCCTTAATGGTGATAGCCATGGGCCTGACTCAGTCAATTTAGAAAAAGTAACAAAGCTCAGGATTTACGTGAATGATGCGTGTAAAATAAGGGTGTTCTTAGTACCTGAAAAGTTTCAGCAAAACTAAGTCTCACTGCAGAGGGTGTGCCAGCCATTTGGGGCAACACCCTTCCTGCAATTAGGGAGTATGTACGTCAGGTATTATTTGGTGACAAGAATAGAACATTATTCTGAGCAATAGTGTTATTCAAATTCTACCAAATCACACAGACGCTGTAACATGCCAATTATTCTAAGAAAGAGATTTTAAGTTAGAAATTACCTAACCTTTTTGGCTTCTATTTTTGATGACATTTGTAATCTAAATTAGCAACAAACCTGTGTCTGTCAAGCTTTTGCATCAACCCAAACCTGATTTGCAGTTTTATTTCAGGATTAACAACTCATTCGTTACCGTTTAACCCATATTTCTCTGAGATTTAGTGCCCTGTCTAGGCCCAGGTGATCTGCAGACATAGAGTAGGGAAGTAAAAGGAATTAGCAATGCTGTTTTCAAGCAAGGCTGAAGTGTGACCGTGTCACTATTGGACTGTCTCTGTCCCCTCCTGTCCCTGGAATCTTGGGCAGAAAAGGAAGTCACAGTGTGGCTGATGTTTGCTTTTGTGGAGCGTGGGGACTTTGGCCTCTCCCTGTGAACCAAAAAAATAATCAGTTGAAGTTGATTGTACTTCATGTTTTAGATCCTCCACAAAGCCACTTATTAATTCATTCTTTTGGCTATAAATTTTCAAGCCCCTGGCTGTAGCAGGCCCTGTTTTAAACCGCAGGTGTATACAGAATGATCAGAAAGGGTCCCCATTTTTACAGAGTAACAATGGTATTAATTTCAATTATAGGAATAATCAACATGCATATGTACAAATGATCATAAATGTTACCTGGAATTATGCTTGATTTTCCCATGTTATCATAATCCTGTAATTATATTATATACCTCTAATGTTTTTAATCAAAAAATATAACAGTAATTTCAAGCCCTACTGTTAAAAATTGAGGGAAGGATTTTGTTTATTCAAATGAAATGATTTTAAGTAATAGAACCTCCATTATAAATTACCAGCTACTTTTCAAAAACACAAGTCAATTAATTTATCATAATACATATTCAATCTATCCTACGCATAACACAGTTATTACAGCAAATCCAATCCAATTAAGGCTTCCCTGGAGGAGGGAAACAGGCATGGGTGAAAACTAGAGAAAAAGGAGAAGGGAAAAGGTCATGGGTGAAAACTAGAGAATAAAATAGTGTATACTATTTTAGACATCCCAATGAAAGGGAGAGTGAAATGAATGACCCTTTTTAACCTCTATTCAACCATGGTGACATTTATCAAGCACCCATGATACAGTGATTAGGCTTACCAAAAGACATACTTGAGCAGCCTCAGAAATTTAGAGTCATTAGAACATGTGGTCCACCTCATAATACTGAGAAAAGTACTTCTTGAAGTGTCTCAAAAAGGAATATATTAATATAAACATCTAACAGCTATGGTGGTTGTCACACTTTGACTGATGGTCATTAAACGTGTTGCCCACAAACCAACTTACTGTCAGGATCCCACCTGCTTTCAGCTGAGAAACCAAGTCACATGAAGTCAAGCCCCTAACAGGCCACAGCCATTACCCAGCCAGGGGCTTAGTGTCATCCTTCCAAGATAGTACACAATAAATATGGAGGAGTCATTTTGACCATGAAGCCTCATACATTCTATCCTCTTGCTAAATGTCTTTCTGCAACATTCAGGGCAGAAATACCCAGGTTATTTGAGTATTTAAAAGAGGTTTACCAAAAAAGAAGGGATGGAAGGAAGAGATGCTTATCAAGTTCTTCAAAAGCAACAGTTGAAGCGAACAAAGTGTTGGGAGTGCTTTTAATATGGGAGTTCACAAAGCCTATGCTCATTTCCTTCATCAGGAAGTGAGAGATTAAAAGTACCTTTTGAAATCACTGAATCAATACAGATATGATTTTTACAGACTTTTCTCATTTCTGTCACTCCTATCTGGGAATATTTGAACTTTTCGTTGATTTGAAACTATTTTTTGCTTTCCTACCGTGTGGCAGGCACAGATGTGGGGGCTTGAACCAACAAAGCTCCCCATCCTATGGAGCCGAAGTTCTAGGTGGGGAAACAGAAAATAAACCATAAACACAACAAATAAGTAATTTCAATAGGACTTGGGGTGGTGGATAAATGTTATGGAAAAAGAAATATTAGACCAAGGTAAGGGGGTCAGGAGAGCTGGGCATTGAGAGGGAAGGCGAGTCGCTGGGATGGTGAGGACTGAGTGAACGTGTGGAGATGGTGAGGGAGTGGGCTGGGTGGCTATTCCAGGCCAAGGGGACATGCCGGGAACTGGTGTGGCTGGAGTGGAATGAGCGGGATCACCAGGAGTTGAGGTCAAGAGGACACGGAGATCTTAGAACATAGCCTAATGTGGACATGATTATTGTAATAGTCCCTAGATACAGCAGTCAACTCTATCCCTGAATTGTAATGCCTATCTCTAAACTTTGAGATGCTGATCCCTTAGTGTATAACCTGATTCGTCTCTGGAACAGTGCGTATCTCTGAGACACCTGAATCTCAGAGCTGGGGCTCGGCAGATATGAATGTCAGTATTGGTGCATACAGAGACTGTTGAAGAGAGGCTGGGGAAGAGCGCTGACTTCAATTGGTGATGTGAGTGAGGCAGATCTGGTTGGGACTGGGACAGACCGGGCCGGAGGGTGGGGGTTGAAACTGGCTGTGTTGTAGAACTTCAACTTCCATGTGAGACCAAGGGAAGAGATGTCTATCTGGTGCAGGATGTATATTTTCTAAACAGTATAACTTTACAGTCAGTTTGTTCAAATGCCGTGGTTGCATGGAGCTTTGAATAGGAAGTGGGATACGGTGGGTTGGTATAGGTTAGAGTGAAATAGTGACACATCCCAGGGTAATTTGGGCAGAGAATAAAAAATAAATTTACAGCCTCCCCCCCACCCCAACCTGCCCCGAGGAGCTGAGGGAAGGTGTGGATGTGTTGGACTTCCTCACCTGGACTGATGTTGATGTTGTTGCAAACATTGGGACTGGCAGTTTGATGTGCTGAGCCCTCGATCGTGGGACTTGCCCTTGTGGAGCTCATTGCTGCAAGGGAGAGGCTAAACTTGCATATAATTGTGCCTAGGAGTCTCCCCCCGAGTACCTCTTTGTTGCTCAGATGTGGCCCTCTCTCTCTCTAACGGAGCCACCTCAGTGGGTGATCTTGCTGCCCTCCCCCCTGCATGGGTCCCGGCACCCAGGGGTGTAAATCTCCCTGGTGGCGCAGGATATGACTCCCAGGGATGGATCTGGACCCGGCATTGTGGGGTTGAGAGTATCTTCTTGACCAAGGAGGGGATGTGAAATGAAACGAAGTGGTTTCGGTGGCTGAGAGATTTCAAATGGAGTCGAGAGGTCACTCTGGTGGACATTCTTGTGCACTATATAGATGACACCTCTTGGGTTTTGGTGTGTTGGAATGGCTAGAAGTAAATACCTGAAACTACCAAACTGCAACCCAGTGGTCTGGATTCCTGAAGATGATTCTGTAGTAATGTAGATTGCAGGGAGTGACAGTGTGGTTGTGGGGACCTTGTGGATCACGCCCCTTTGTCTAGTGTACAGATGGATGGGTGGGAAAAAGGGGATAAAAACTAAGTGACAAATGGGGTGGGATGGGGGGGGATGGTTTGGGTGTTCTTTTTTTACTTTTATTTTTTATTCTTATTCTGATTCTTTCTGATGTAAGGAAAATGTTCAGAAATAGATTGTGGTGATGAATGCATAGCTATGTGGTTGTGCTGTGGACGGTTGATTGTGTACCATGGATGATTGTATGGTATGTGAATATATTTCAACAGAGCTGAGTTAAAAAAAAAATTATTTAAGCCTAAAAATAAAAAAAGAAGACATGGGGGAACAGGGCACATGGTTCTCAAGGCCTTTGCCAGGACTTGGATTTACCCTGAGTTAAACAGGTCGCCATTATGAGGTTCTGAGCAGAAAATAGATGGTAGTGGGGAGAGGGTAGAAGCAAGGAGACCTGTTAGGAGGTCACTGCAATATACCAGGAGAGAGATGACAGTAGCTCATCTCTCAGGTCAGGGTAGTAGGAGAGGAGGTGGCCGAAAAGTGATGAGTTCCAATGTTGGAAGCAGAATAATTATTTTAGGTTATTTGTTTTCCTTAATCCTTTGCTTTGTTTTGTTTGAAATGTTGTGGGGTTTTTTTCTGTTGTTTGTTTTTAATTTTTTGATAAAGTTTTAAAAAAAGAAAAAAAAATTAAATTATCTGCATGCTCCTAACAAAATGCAGAGATTGCCAGACTAGATTTAAAAAGCAGTCTATATATAGCTTATAGGGTGTGACCTGTGATTGTGAAAACCTTGTGGCTCACACTCCCTTTATCCAGTGTATGGGCAGATGAGTAGAAAAATGGGGGCAAAAAGTAAATGAATAATCCAGAGGGGGGGGTGTGTTTTGTTCTTTTAACTTGTATTTTTATTCTTCTTATTATTTTATTTTATTATTTTTTTTTGGAGTAATGGAAATGTTCCATCATTGATTGTGGTGATGACTGCACAACTATTTGATAGTACTGTGAACAACTGATTGTACACTTTGGATGATTGTATGGTATGTGAATATACCTCAATTTAAAAAAATGGAAAAAAATGACTGAGTTCCAGACTTATTTTGAAGGAGTTGCCGACGAAATCTGGGGATGAGAAAAGAGAAAAAAGCAAGGAGTCAAGGATACCTCCGAACTTAAAAGGATAAGGTCACCATCAACTGTGGAGACACAGACTTGGGCAGAATGGGCTGCGATGTTAAAGAGGCAGTTGGGAAGAGGTCTGGAGTTCAAGACAGAAGTCTGAGCTGCAGATACACATTTGGCAGCTAAGAGGTAATATTTTAAGCAAGGAGACTGGATGAGATCACCAAGGGAGCAAGTAAGGGGGAGAAGAGGCCTGGGAGAAGAGGCCCCGGCCCCTCGAAGATCATGAGATCAGGGAGGAGAGGAGGGCCAGCAAAGGAGACCAAGAAGGAATGGCCGAGGAGGAGGAGGAAAAACAGGAAGAGTGGTGGAAGCCAGGGGAAGAAATTGTTTCAGAGAAGAGAATCACCAGCTGTGTCGAATTCTACTCACGTGGACTCTGATCGGATGAATAGACTTAGCAAAATGTAGGTCATTGGTGTCTTTGAAAAGAGTAGTTCAATGGAGCAAAATTCCATCAGGGGTGAGAACAGAAATCTATTTTTTAAAGGGGAGTTTCTGGTCTTTTAAGAAAAATTAAGGAATGAAGAAATCCAAGGTGTCAGCAAGTTTGAATGTTATGTTTCTTGCCAATGGACATTGTCTCCATTGTACACTTTAATCCACAGACACTGAAATGGAAGAAAGTGGTATTAAATTTGGGGTAGGGTAGCACCAGATTCTTCTAGAGCCCAGATTTCATGCACTGAGAGCTTTTGGCAGTGGGGATCTCCCTAGTCATACCAAGTGTCAGCCTCCGAGGCACCGGATGGCTTTCAGTACACAGGTAGCCACAGGCTGGCAGGTCCTCCTTACCTGCCTGTGCTCTGGTGGAGCTTGAGGAGGGGTCATACTGCTTGTGCCACCACACCACATTCCATGGGCCATAAAGCCACAGCCGTGAGGTCCTTTCTAATTTGGAGAGAAAAAATACTTGGGGATATTTTTGTTTGGTTTGGTTTTAACATTCAAGGACTTGAAGTTGATTAAGATGGCGATTAGAACTTTGAGAGGCCTTTCCTGGCACCAAGAGGCTCCTGTGTTTTTCCTGAGGTTCTGGCACATTGCGCCTTTCAGCCTGGACACCACGTGGTGCATCAGAGGCTGCGGTCACACGGGCGTGGGCAGCAGATCTTCCCTCTCCCTGGCTGCCCAGATGGCCCGGAGGCTCTCTTTCCCTACTTTTCTGCAGGAGAGTGGTGGGAAGATCTTGCAGGGACACTGTGCCCTCAAACGGAAAAAGGGTTTTGATTATAACATGTAGCAGTATCCAGGAATAAATACTGAAAAAATGGACTTTAGGCTGCTTAATTAAGTTGTAACATACTAGATTTGGGATGATCTGCATTTTTTTCTTGGGCAGAATGGAATTAAAGCCTAAACCTGGCGTTCTTTACTTGGCCCCTTGAAAACTCAGTGCCAGAGCCCTGCTGAGAAGATCCCCTGGCAACAGCAAAGATAAGGAAGCTATGGCTCCCTCAGTGCAGCGGAGGGGCAGCCCCTCTTTGCCAAATGCCATTTTCTGCCAGGCCAGGGGTCTCGGGCCAGGCCATGTTGCACTGTCGCCATGCTGAGAAGGATCTTGTTCTTTTTCTCCCACCTTATTAAGTGAGGTGATAACATAACCTATTAGGGATGTCTTTTCCTAGTGGTGTGCTTAGAAAATAAATAAGGTTTACTCCCCCCCCCACCCTGCCCCCCACCACCTCCTAATAAAGCAGTTACTAGGGATCGGACAGACCAGTATTTGAATTCCAGTCCCTTGACTTAGTAGCTAGGTGGCTTTGGGCCAATTCTTAACCCTTTAGGGCCTTGGTTTCCTCAGTGGCAAAATGGGAATCCGTTTACCCAACTTCACAGGTGAGGAGCAAATGAGTTAAGGCAGATAAATCACCAGGCGACTAGGAAAGTTGCAAGAGTTGGTGACTATCAGATTCATCATCTGGAGAAGAGGCTGTGGGTAGGGGTCCTCCTGGACAGACAGCAGAGAGGAAGAGCTGCCCCAATGTGTGGGGTGAACAAGGGGGCATCGGTGCAGCTGCCACGTCTCCCTTCCCTTGGGAACTCCCACGAACTGCCGCATCAGAACACCCTCAGCGCCTTCAGCCCGTGCCAAGCGTTCCTTGGGCGGAACTGGAAATACCTGGGGAACTTTGCAGAGGTCGACTGTGGCTAATTCTATCTCCCTAAAATATCCCCCCTGAGACGTTCACACCACAAGAACACACACACACACACACACACACACACACACACACACACTCAAATCTGGCTTAAGAGCAAATCAAGAGTCAAGGAGGTAGGTCAATTCTAGAACATTAGTTTCCCTGGGACGTGAACCTCCCCAGAGCAGGGTCAGAGAGATTCTGAGACCTGCCCCCTGGGGAATTATTAGTAAGAACCATGATAAAACAGACAAAGCTAAAGTGGGAAGTAACAAGGTGATAGCAGTGGTTAGGTAGAAGGGTTCTCTAAGAGAAAGATCTATTAATAGGTCTGATTGAAGTGTCTTTTATATGCTGATTCCTACTGACTCTCAGGTCAGCAGCTACTGCCCAGTGACGCTAAAATGACGAGCATATAACGCTTTACAAGTGCACAGAGCATATATGTCAGATGCCCAAGCAAAACTTAGCTAACAACTGTCATTACCATTTTCACCCCTGGTCTTTGGGAACTGCTTTTCATCAGGGCCCTTCCCATGGATTTGCTGGTAAAGGCACCTAAAAGACCCAGGAAATGAAGCCCAGATTTGGCTCAAATCTATAGCAGAATGGATATGAGCACATACAGGCTTTGGGGACTCAGTGAACTGGAGCTCTGTCCATTACCAGCCAGGAGACCTTGGCTGAGTTACTTAACGTCTCAGAGCCTCAATTTGCTCATCTGCAAAATGGGACCTGAAAAGGCCTGCTTCTCTGGGTTATTGCAAGGATCAAATGAGAAAATGCACACAAAGCACCTAGTATTGTGTGTGACATACATGCATTATCATTAAGCAAAAGGAGAAAATGGTTCTTTCATCACAGGAGTTTCTATCCATCTCAGACACAGGGGAGATACTCTATTAAACCAATCGTATGTGTGATTTGTGATTAGGCCATGAGACCTGCATTCCCGTGGAACGTTTTGTGCTATCAGTCCCAAGCCCCCAGCATGGTCCCTGTCTCATCTTCAAATCCTATCTCACAGTAGCAGATAACAAGAGGAGGGGAAGAAAACACCCTGTCTTAAATACACCATCCTCCCCTTTTTCCTGAACCCACTTGTCCCTTCTCTTAAAAACTCTGCAGTTCCCAGAGAGCAGAGACTCTGGGAAACAGGAAGTAGCCAAATGCCAGTAAGAGCAACACCCCCCACCCCATGGTGAAGATCAGCAATACATCTCTTAGGCAATATTTGGTCAAAAAAAGGGAAATTCCCCACCAGCCCTGAAAAACAGTCCCTCAAGAAAGCTTAGAAAGGGTTAATTTGGGAAATCCCCTCAGAAGCAACAGAACAGAAACGGAAAGTTGCCTCTTAAGAGAAATCTGAACAGAGTAAGCCAAGAAGCCACTGTGTGGGAAACACCCTGTGCAAAGTCATTAGGCTGCCCTGCCCAGCTTCCCCTTTTCATCCTTATCCTGAGGGTAACGTCTAAGGAACCCAGTTGCCTGAGCCATTTGATACTCACTCTGCCCAGGCTCCCAGCCCAGGGGAATTAATGCCACAACTCCTAGCTTTTGAAATTAGCTGCTGCTAAGCCAGTTGCACTTCCCCTTGGGACTGCCTGTGAGCCGGTGGTAGAACAGCAAGCCACAGTTGTCTTGTTATTAGTTTCCCACACAGTCGTCCTGTGACAAGCCCATCAGGTTTCACTGGGTTCTAATCTAGCTGTGACCTTGGGGTCACATTTCTTAGCTGCTACTAAGCTCCAAAGTGGGGAAGGAATTCTTCCCACAGGGAAGAAAAAAAAAATCACATAAACCTTGTCCTCTGAAGGGCTTAGAACGGAATATCCGCTGATGAGCTGCAGCAACGGAAGTACAGAAAAACTGCTGGAAATGGGTCTGGGGGGGGGCAGGCGTTATGGTTCCCTCATCCCGGATGTGGGCAACGCCAAGGTCACTGTGGCAATCAGTTGTCCATGAAACATTCCCACTCCCAGAGAACTTCCATTTGGTGTGTGTGGGTTTTTGTTTGTTTGTTTTGTTTTTGTTTGTTTTTTGATCCGTGACTTAAAATAACCATTTCAGAAGATGATAAAAATGAGATTTTAGTAGAGGAAAGAGCAAAGAAGGCTCCTTTATGACAGTCAAAATTTCCCTTACTGTATGCTTACCCAAAACAGGCACCAAATTTTAGAAGTGGGGGAGTTCTTAAAGGAGAAAGTATTCCAGATTTAAAATCCTATGAAATCTTATACCCTGTTAGAGTGTGTACCCTATTCTGTAGCCAGGACCCACAGTTATATGCTTTACAATTACTGATTCCACTTTCAAATGTTTTTTGACTCCTAGAAAACAACCCTGCCAAAACCACTTTCCTGATGCCTTGAAAACTAACATGGTTCTTATTTGCTTAGATTCATATGGCTTTAAGATTCTTTCTTCAAAATTTTAAAGATTGTCAATCACCTAATTTTCCCCATGTTTGGAATAAGCCAGAAAATGCCTTTTTGGATTTGCATGTTTCCTAGCAATTGGAATAGTCCTCAAATTCATTCTGTATACACATATCATAGTTATAATAGCATTTAAACTCCTATCAAAGTCTCTCCCAAACTTGCAAATTCTTGATCGTCAAAATGCCCTCAAGAAGTATTATTCCCACTTTTCATCTGGGAGCCTAGGAGGTATTTAAATTCTCAGTTCCTAACAAGCCCAAGGAAGATTTCTGATTTCAAAGAACGATTTTCATCTGCTCTCAGCTCTACTGTAGTTACGAATATGAAATCAATTAAATGATGATGCACGTCAGCAAAAACAGCCCTTTAATGCAGTCACAGATAGAAGAGATTCCAACATGTATCTAAGAGTAATAAAAAAAACTAATAAAAATGGAAAGCATGGAGCAATTTTGATGGAAGTAAGCTGTTTGCCTTTGCCCTGGAAAGTTTATAGTGCTTTAAACAATTGTAAACATGTCAGTATACATGGATACCGTTTCCACGGCAGCATAGCAACAGTTAAGAGTTTCTCCAAACATACCCAAAAGGAAGCTAAAAATAGCTTGTCTTCAATATCAAAATACGCACATATACATATTCAGACAACAGTACACAAAATGGTGTCTAATTAGAAGTTCTGCATACACCAGCCTTTCACAAAAGCACATTGCACGTGTTTTAAAAATCAGTGAGTCCAGTAACTTTAGAAATGGAGACCAAAGAGTCCAAGAGAGGAAAAGGCAGATGCCACCTTGCATTCTAAGTCAGAGGCTTGTGACACCCAGTGCGTCCAATCATTGTTTTGTCTGCTCTACTTGACACTTCCCTTGCCCTTTGGGGCCTGTGTATCCTCTTCACCATTGGTCCTTCCAAAATTGGAGTTGGTGGTAAGATACATACAATTATCTCTGTTTATTACAGTATTCTCTGGTCTTCTGAAGTTTTCTATCCAATTTATTTCATCCACCCTATCACAAATGAACAGTCATTGCATTTTTTAAAATATTGTAAAACCAAATGTCACACTTTCACAGTGAACTTACTTGAACCGACACTCGGCAACAGAAATAGTGATTCCAAAACGAAGACGGCGTCAGTACATTTTTGTGGGCCTTTGCTCTTCGTAATTTTTATTTATATTCAAGAATTACAAGTATTTCAAAACATCATCTAGTGGGAAATATTATTACTAGGGTATATATAATTTGCCATCCAAGCTGGGACACTTTGGGGAGTGAAGGAGAGTACTATTAATAATTATTTTGGGAAAATGGGTGTAAACAAAGTCTGTCCCAGACAGACCCAGACAAATGATCACCTATTAACACACAAGAGTATGAGCTTCTAGAGGGCAGGGATGATGTTTTATTTATTTTTGTGTCTCCAACACCTGCTGTAGTAATTTACACCTAGAAAGGATTCAATAAATGCTTATTAAAAGAATTAATTTTATTTTTGGATTATGTTTTTGTAAACTTTTTACATATGCTTATACACAATACTTAACTGAGCATGTTTCTTATTTTAGGTCCATAATCCACAAGGGTAAAATAAAATCCCATGTAGCTCTACAGGTTGAAGCTTACTTCCTCATCATCTGATCTTTTCCCTGAAAGTAAAGAGGACAAAAATGGAAAAGTGAAATACTTCATGAGTCATAAAAAGATAATTCTATCAGTCTAGGATGGTTTATGAAAGCACTAAACAAAAAAGCTTGGAAGAGGAATTCCGATAAGAAGCAATTTTGTAATCTCTGCAATGGTTACTATCTATCCTTGCTTCATTTTTCTTTGCCAAGAATGTTGGCCCCTAGGGAGAAATGCAAAAGACATATCGGATGAGTATAGTCTATCTGGGAAGAAACACTATTTGTCCTTCATGATGTAGAGTTGAGAGGAGCATTAGCCTTTGGTGAACTCCCAGGAGGGAAGGTAAAAGCCTCTTCATTTCCTGCCTGTATCTTCCAAGAGTGCAGAGAATGCCTTATGCAAGTCATTTTCCCATTTGATGGTCCTCCAGGTCTTGGTTAATAAGCTGCATCAAAGGACTGCCATGGGAAGTCATCATTAACCTCAAGTGAAGCACTTAGCGACCACCCTACGGACAGCACTATCGATCTCCCTAACCCTCAATGGAGGGGCAGTAGAGTTTGGGAGGCAGTATTAATGCCTGCTTTGCAGCCTCAGCCTCTGGAGTCATGCTGTTTGTTCTAGTTTGCAGCCAGATTATCCTACAGTATGTTGCCTCACCTTCTGGACCTCAGCTTCCTCCTCTTTAAAAGAAGGAAAATACTAATTTTTACCTCTCCAATGGGTTGTTTGCAAGGGCTAAAAGGTATTCATGTAAAACACCTAGAACACAAATGTTGGCAATTGTTCTTGTCCAGCTCTATGATATCCTCCAAGAGCATTTATTTATTTGGGCATCTGGCAAGAGTACTACCTGGAAAAAAATTTAATTAAAAGGGAAAATTATGCTTTCTTTTTTCCCATCCAAATCAACCCAAATGTGTGTATGTAATGTCAGAGAGAATCTGCTAGAACATTTATGAGCTAGAACCACATCCCAGTCTCACCCCCTCCCCAGATTTCAACTGTTGTTACTCTAGCACCAAGGAGACTTTGCAGGTTTGACAATTATTATTATTACTGTTCATTAAATTCCATCAAACCCAAACCAGTTTGTGTGCTGGGCCATAATTATCCACTCAATTTCAGGGAAAGCTGTACCAAACCAATAATATCTCTTCTTTAATATCCAATTTAAAGGTTGAAAAAACTCCAGAGAAGTGAGTTTCTTTACAGAATTATGCGAGTCTTCATATTTAATAATTTTATGGTGTCTGCAGGGGGAAAATGGACCCTTTTCAAATATCAAATCATGTTGCTATCTACAGAGTGTGCCAGTGGGTTAAATAGAGCCAAATTCTGTTCAGTTTGACAATTACTGAATTTGACAGTCCTAGAGGCTCTTTCTTTATTCTGGCAATAAGAAATATACGAACTCATTAAATTATGAAATTTTTCTACCCTATTATCCTAACATAATTACCTCATGGACTACATTACCACAGGAAGGCTTTGCAAGAGCTCCTGAGGTTCAGAAAAACTCAACAACAGGAGATTCAATTCATATAAAGGCCACCCAGTCTGGTTAAAAAAATGAAACTGAACATTAATCCACCTGATTTAGAATTATAGCTGTGATACTAAGCCAAGATGTTGCTATACATGCCTGCCACAGATTCTTTTGTCTGACACATCTACACTGGCATTTAAAGTGAAGAAGGGCAAAGGAAATGAGTTCCAAACCTGTTTAAGAATATGTGGGGGCAGGAGAATTGGCCCCAACATCTGTCTGATTCTTTTGAGCAACAATAGCAGTAATTTCTTTATCTAGCAATATCATTTATTCCTTAGCCATATTCAGGAAAATCTAATTATATTCCACAAAATAGATGTTTCTAATGAGACTTTTGCTATTCAATGCATTTAATAAACTATAAAACTCTAAACAGCATCTAGGTATTCTTGGAGGCTTTAGAAACCCTGAGTTCTTCACAATCCAGCCTGAAATGTCCATGTGCTGACGAATGGAACAAGCATGGGGGGGTGGAAAGCACTTGGAACTAGGAGTCAGGAGAAATAGCTTCCTGTCATGGTTCTGTGATTTACCAGTTATCAACTTGGGCAAGTCATTTAGCAGTGAAATGCTGCTGGAGAACGGGATGTTCACATGGTCTCAAAATATCACCCCCCAGAATACTTCTGACTTACAAAGGGAGAAAGATACCTTTACAATGGAAAAATCTGGCAGATCCTTCTTTCACCTAATGCCATGCGTAATATTAGCAATAATGAGCAAACTGACATTACCTGATGCAGTGGGAAGGACGCACTGTCACCCTTGCAGTATTCTTCACAAAAGACAAAAACTGTTTTAGAGGGAATTGCTCTAGATTTAAGGAGATTAAAGAGGTATGGCAACCAGATGCAATTCGTCATCCTTGATTGAATCCTGGATTACCAGGGTAACTGGGAAAATGTGAGCATGGGTTATATGTTGGATATTATTATATTAATGTTCAACTTCTAGGTTGAAAATTTTTGTCATGTATTTATGTGTATATACATGTGTACACAAATACGTGTGTGACAGAGAGAGAGCCAAAATTCTGACAATCTTGTGAAGGATACGTATTTCCAACTTTTTGTGGAAAGAAAAATTGAGAGAACAAAAATCAATATTTAGTTTCTTGTGTCCTTACTGGGCATTTCCTCACTTTTATGGTCTCCTGTTCTGCGTCTTTCCTCACCTCTAAATCCAGTTTACTCTTCTGGGGAAATGAGAGAGGGTCAGGCTAAAAATAATGGTAATAAAAATGTAAAAACACTTTCAACAAAATATAAAGTTTGAATCACAATACCTGTGCTGTGTTAATACTGAGGTTTGGCACTTTTTAAAAATAAATCTTTTTGTTGCTGTATTTTCAAATATTTCAATGCATTTTTGGTCTTAACCAGACAGACTTTATTAACAACCTTTCAGGTAAAAGGAAGAGGCAAAAGTTATCACCCGATTATCTTTATATCTGTTTTATTCTCTGAAGTTCTACATTACTCAGCATTGCACAGTCTGACCCCCTGGCCTCAAACATTCCCAGGTACAGATTTTAGACACTGCTGCCAAGGTTTCAGCTCACACAGTACACCAACCTCCTAATTTTCCTGCATTTAATTTGCATTTTTAATTAAAACAAAGAAGAAAATTAAGACATGAAATAATAAAGTTTAAAACTGTCCACCAAAATATTTTGGATCTGGAGCTGGACTGTGTGGTCAGGGAGTGTTGCTCTCCGGTTTACCATGTGAAGTGAGGAGCCAGGCGGGTTTCCTTGTCGCCATCCAACTTTCCTGTTTGGAAAACATCCATTCTTCATGAAAGGAAAAAACATGTGAGGGGACTGCTCTGGGTTTAATGAGATTAAAGGGACATGGCAACCAAGTGCAATTAGTGACAGAAAGTTAAACATAGAATTACCATATGGCCCAGCAATTCCACTGCTAGACATATAGGAAAAATAATTGAAAGAGGGGACTCAAACAGATACTTGTACGCCAATGTTCTTAGTAGCACTATTCACAATAGCCAAAAGGTGGAAACCACCCAAGGTCTATCAACAGAGAAAATGGATAAACAAAATGTGGTGGTAGATACATAGAATAGAATATTATTCAGCCATAAAAAGAAATGAAGTTCTGATACATGCTGCAACATGGACAAATCTTGAAAACGTTATTGTATGATTCCTCTTATATGAAATATCTAGAATAAGCTAATTCACAGGGACAGAAAGAAGGTTCTAGGTTACCAGGGGCTGGGGGAAGTGAGCAGTTACAGCATAAGGGATACAGAGTTTCTGTTTTGAGTGATAAGAAAGTTTTAGTTATGGATGGTGGTGATGGTAGCACAACATTGTAAGTGTAATTAGTGCCACCAAATTGTACACTTAAAAATGGTAAAAATGGCAAATTTTATGTTGGAAACCTGATGAAGGATGTATGAGTGCTCATTGTACTTTCAACTTCTGGAGGTTGAAATTTTTCAAAATAAAATTTGTGGGAAAAATTCCTTCTAATTAGAACTCACGTATTTGCCTTTTAATTTTGAAGTCTATGGCTTTGCCAAGAGACTGCCAAAATAAACTGGAAAAGGCTGTTTGGAAGTTGTCTGCCAAACAGAATATGGTAAATGGATGATCAATATCACTCAAGTGAGATCACAGCCAGAGTATGATGTGTCAGGGCCAACCAGATTTTAAGCAGAGCTAGGTGAGCTATGGCAAGACTTCCGATCCCACATACCTGTGATGGAGAACTTGGAGAATGTCAGAGTTAATGGTTGCAACCTAATGCCTTCTGCAACTCAGTCAGACACTGCCAACTATCATTTTATTCTCTAGTTTATGAATAACCATTTTTATGCCTTCACTATTTTCCATAAACTTATTGTTTGTGTAAATAAATTCCCTGACCATAAAAATGAGATAAAGGCAAAACAGAAAAACAAATAAAAATGATATGACTGCCTTTTACTCAACCTAGTGAAGCTTATTTTAATTTTCTTCTTATGATAAAATTCATTTTTATTTTTTTAAATTACCCATTCTCCTCAGGAACCTAACCATCCTGTTAATCAAGAAAGAGAGATGAATAACCTGTCCAGGGTACCCAGGTATTAGCTGTTTAGGGCCTCCAGGGGTTGTATCACTGTTGGCGCCAGACCAAGATTTCCTTTCCAGCCCTTTCCACATCCCATCCCCAGACACCCACCCAGCATGTCCATCCTCACGTGTCCTGTGCACCCTCTGATATCCTTCTTCCCCAACATTCCAGGACGGACAAGGGGGTGCACAGGCATCCTTAGAGCATCCTGTGTTTCCTCTGGCCTCAATTACCCCTTCAGAGTCTGCCAAGAACTCGTGCTTGGCAGGAGGGGTCAGACAGCTCAGTGGAACCAGAGGGTGGTGTACTGGCTTAATGGCATCTTATTTGTTCTTGAAAACAAATTTATTGGTTTGGTTTGCAGTTTCACAAGGTTGTGATTTGTTAATATTTAATAAAGCTTTTAATTCCATTAGAGTAATTTGAATTTAACAAAACTTTTAAAATGTTACATGATCTCTTGTTCACTGTTTTCCACTCCCCAGTGGTCCACACATGTGATTCTTCCAATTTCAGAGTGTATAGTTAGACTAACATGGGTTGCTCAAAATGTCAATGGCTTAGCACTAGGTATTGGTCGGGCTTTACTGGGTTATTCCTCGGTGACAAACAATCCCCGTATCTCTGTGGCTTACAACAGCCAAGTTTTCTTGCTTGCTCCGATTACATGTTGGCTATGTGTCAGCTGCACCTCTGCTCCCGGCGCCTTCCTCATCTGTGATCCAAGCTGCAGAAGCAGTTTCTACCTGAAACTTGTGCTCCTGTCAGGAAGAAGAATAATGGGGGTGTCATGCAATAACTCTGAAAGCTTCTGCTCAAATGTGACCCAGGTCACTTCTGCTTATATTCCACTGGTCCAAGCTAGTCATATGGCCAAGCCCAGTATCAGTGGGCAGCAAGCATACTTTTCCATCAGACAGGCTCACCAGGGAGGATCCCTGTAGCTATAACACTAGCCAATATTTGGGGATAATAACACAGTTACTGAGAAAAATTTTGTTTCTCATTCACATAGCAGTTCAGTGCAAGGGTTCCTGGTCTGTAAGCAGCTTTCCCCCTATGATCATTCAAAGACCCAGGCTCCTTAATCTCTTAGTTCCACTATCTGCATTCAGTCAGCAGCCTGGGGAAACCCCACTCACTTCTTAAAAGCCCGGGCCCAGAAGAGACACATGCTGTTGAGGATCACTGAGAAGCAAGGAGCTGGGGAGACAGAGCATGCTAGAAAACATAGCCTCTGTCTGGGAAGCCACCTCCTAACAACACCTCCAGTCTGGAAGGAGGAGGATGTATCTTTGGTGGTCTCTTAGCTATTCTTGCGTACAAAATTCCACACTCCCTATCCAGGATGTTGGCTTAAGCTTCATTTCTAGACACATTTATACTGAAATGGAATAGCCAGAAAATACTCAGGATCTTGTGGCTTTGAGTTTTCTTTCTTTTTTAAATCACTGACTCAAATAACAAGACATCAACTAATTAGAAAATTGTCCATGTCTCTTGTCTAGGGAAATTTTCTACTCCATCTATCATGTTCCAAAGACCAAATACATTATTTAATTTATTGATATCTCAGAAATAAAACATTTGTAGTGATTTTCATAGGTTGCCTATTAATTTTCCTTTTCCGGTTTGGAAACAAGTTTATATTTGTCTCCAAGCCCCTGAATTGCACATGCACTCTTTCAGTTGCTTAACTACCCAAGTGAAGGGAGAAACAGTTGGTCATTTGCAAACACAGATTTATAAATAGGATGAAAGACCTTACCAGAATTAGGGATGCAAATTTATGGACTAAAATTGAAAATTGGAGTCAATGATCAAAATGGGTGGTTAGAAGTAGTTGCTTCTACAATCAACGGATGATCTTCTCTTTATCACCAAAAACCCCAACTAACTTCTGCCCAGTCACTCACATGGGCTCCCCACTTTTGCCTTCTCTGAACCTTCCAACAGGCACAGGACATTGGCTAAGAGCTCATGTGCAGCCATAGCCGTAGGTTTCCAGAGAACTTTGTTCTTACCTCTTTAATAATATAGTAAGTATTGTTTTTGTTCCTCTTTCCTTCTTCCATCTTCTAGACCTGAAGGGGAGAAAAGGGGAGAGGGGTTTTCCTAAAAGGAGGAAAGGGGTAAGAAGGGCAGGACATTAGCACTAGGGAGCTGGAAGCATGGACCTCACTCAGAGAGGGGTGACAGGAAGACTGATCAAAGGAACAAGAGGTACCTACAAAGAGAACCCATGAAAGTCTTAAATTTTTAAATGATTTTACCTTGACCTACTAGAACATTCGTTCTTAATGGGAACAATACCACCCCAAAGGGGACAAAGATTGGTTCTTGGTGGGTGAAGAATCTTAGATATTATAATGGTCTGTGGACCTCCAGAGGGTCCAGTAAACAAACATCAACAGTATATTTGTGGTTTTTAAATTTCATGGTAGTGGTGGTGGTGCAATAGGAAAAATCATGTCTAAAAAAAGCTTCTTAGAGGGCTGATAATAGGAAAAAAGTTAAGAGACACTGTACTAGAATAATCATCTTTAGCTTGGTTTCACATTATCTCCTCCTGGTTGTATTTCCCTCTAGTTATCTCTATTCTTTTGTTAAATTGGTTATAAACACACGTCTTATATTAGAGAGGGTGTGGGGAGGTTAGGCCCCTCCCAGGGGGAGCAGCAAGAGGCCACAGATGCAGGCAGAGCCCTGCAGGGACAACCAGGGGCTGAAGGCAGAGCTGACGGCCGTGAGATGAGCTGCGACTAGGGGGAGACAACTCAGGAGCTGACAAGAAGCCAATCCCCTTTTGGTTCTCAAGGTATGGTCCATGGACCAGCAGCATCTGGGAACTTGGTCTAAATGCAAATTCTCAAGTCCTACCTCAGACCTCCAGAATCAGAGGCTCTGGAGTGGGGCCCAGTAGTCTGTGTTTTAACACGCCCTCCCGGTGAGTCTGGGAGACTCACAGGTGCAGGAGCAGACCTTTGGGTGATAGAAGGAAGTTGGATGTGGAGGCCAAGTCAATGAAAATCTTCCACTCTCTAGTTTTAAATAATCTTTAAATTTTTTCTTTTAGACCTTAGTAATACAGACGTTGCTCATTTTACCAGGGAAGGAAAGCAATTCTGCAGTCAAATTTGCTAAACATGAAGTGAAAGGAAGTCTGCAGTAGATTGGGTAATTAAGACCATAATCAAGCCAATTGAGGACAATAAATCTTCAGACTTGTCTTGGCTGGTTCCACTGTCTTCACTGGTCACCTAAACCAAATTATCAGCATTCACTTCCTTTTTTGTGTGCTTGGTAGACATGGCGGAAATGTTCATAAAGCATTCCCTAATCTATATACAGAAAGATCAAGTTATTTTCTCAAGTCCATACATAGGGAGCTAAGTTACCTATTCAGAACAACAGTCTCTCCCTGATGGGCAAGATCCAAACTCCAAGGTCTGAATCTAAACTTCCAAATTATCAAGGTCAACCATTTTTTTTCTTTTAAAATTATCTACTTCCTTGTGAACCATGGCAATTTGATTGATAACTTCTAAGTTTTTCTATTTGTGAAGGATCCACAGTTATCTGTTCTGAAACCTCATTACCTTTTTCATAAAAAAAAAAAACTGAGCTTGACCGTAAACAATATGGTAATGGCCCACTTCAGTTTCTAGTAGTCCATTCCGCTCCTGCCCAAGGAGCAGGTGCCCTATGACGCTTCTCAGAGTCACTGTGATGCTTTGCTCAGAGTTAATTTCCACCAGGGACCTATTAATCATAGACTAATTATAGAAGAAAAACTTTACAACAATGACTTTCCAGTAACTCTGGTACTAGGTTCTCTCCACACGGGCTTCATGCTTTACTAGTTACACTATGAAGCCAAGTAGCAATGAAAACACACCAAAGTGGTAGCTGAGTCTCTATAAAATGTGTTCACTCTGATTTTTGTTAAGGATATAATTATGCTTCCATGTTATTCCTGGTTTACACTTCAAGTGAACTTACATCAAGTTTTTTGACTGCCCTCTTAAGGAAGTAGCTAAGATTACAATGCTGTTGAGTCTCCCCTCTCCCCACTCCCCATTTAAATAATCAGAAAACTTCTGTTGTTGTTGTTTACATGATTGGATCCCTTCTCTTACTGTTCACTTATTGCAGCACATTTACAATAACTTCTCCCCTGTGTCCCTCAAAAGTATGTGCTGGCCTTGATCACATACTGAATTTCAGGCCCATTGAGTTCTTGACCATGTAGTTATTTGAAGCTTATAGCACTTCTCTTCCACTCACGGGCTTTTAAGTCGGATCCAGTTTTAGATTTTTCACAGTGGTCTGCCTCAAGCCAGCACTCCCTCTCCCAACCCCCAGATGAAGGCTGACAGGAAATCTAAAGAGAAGGCACTCCTACAGGAGAAAGATGTGTACTTGCATCTTCAGGATTTGCAGCTGAATATTTTGTGAAGTTCTTTACTTGCCTTTTTTGGAACAGGTGAGAGAGTAAGACACTAAGTGTCCTATTATATTATCGAGTGAGTAGAGATTTAAGGAAATCTTTTTTTAAAAAAAATTCTTTTAGTCATTGCTAACACTGAATTAGTCAAATAATTCACATTTAGTGGCAGGTGTAATCCTTCTTTTGTTAAGGACATTTCCTAAGAATCGCCAACCTTGTCCAGCACAGGTGTATGTGACTTTACTCAAACTATGAAGTGATGCTCAGTGGAGCCTCTGTGTTCCAAAAGAGGCTTGTCAAGGTAAAAACTGTAGATAAACTAATCAAACCTCATCACAACAGCAAGGCTGAGCCATAGGTAATAAAAGCTAATGTTTTTGAGCACTTACTATTTGCCAGGCACAGATCTAAATGTTTTACATGTATTCATTTGAACTTCACAATAACCTGATGACGTGGGTACTCTCATTATCCCTATTTTACAAGTGAGGAATTGAGGCTCAGAAAGGTTGAGTAACTTGCCCAAGGTCACAAAGATGATGAGTGGCCAAGCCAATTAACAGGGGATGGAACACCCCTGCCCCCACACTTCTATCCCACTGCCACCTACTCACAACCCCTTCAACTCCCTCCCCCATGTATTTTACACTGTGAGATTAGGCTGGAGCCCAGTTGCCTTCAGGTTCCTCTGCCTCCCTGAGCCCTGTCTTCTGGATAGCCACACCCCTGCTCCTGGCTGGAGTCACACCACAAGTCTGAACATCTGACACACACTGGCCATGCCTCCTCCCTGTGCGGACTAAATTCACACTGTGATGCATGCAAGAGCATTATCTCCTGCAAAAAGCAACCCCTAGGGTACAAGTGTCCTCTCTGCCCATGGCTAAACTTGGAGAAACTGAGGCACTCCTAACAAGGCAGGAGCATGTTAATTCCTCAAATGCTTACACTAAAGATGGGACAAGGACAAGATGAATATATGTAGACTCATGTTTCAACCTGGTGGCTCATCGATCACCTTGCACCTCCTCTCAAGGGTCCCTCCCCCTGAGGACCTCTTGGTTGGGAGTTGTCCATCCCACACCCAAGCCAAAGCAGACTGGCAGAGTACTGCCACAACAGCAAGCAATATTCCTATTAAAGGCAGGTGGCTCCTGCTCCTTCCTCTTTCCCCTTATGGGAGATGACCAGAATCCAGGTACCCCACCAGATACAAGGCCTCTGAACTGGGTGCCCTGCCTCTAGAACCCCATAGTAGTAATTCTTATTAGCTTCCAAAGCCTGCAGAATGAAAAAGAAAAGAGCCTTCCATGAATTGCACTGTCCTCCTCCCCACCATGCCAAATACTTGTGTTAAGAACAGCTGCACGCAGCAATTGTTCTATTCAACATTTGCCCAGTAGAGACCATCTTGGAGTCTGCTTTATCTCTCTCCATGTCCAAATCCATGGAGAGGTTTAGAATGTGACCATGGTGGAGCAGGTTTACATTTTGCTACCTACAACTTGGACCATGTTGAGGTTAGTGTTCAAAGCTACCAGAGGAATGGCTAATACGACACCCAGGAGTTTCAGCACTTTTATAGGGAAAGCTTTGCCTTACTGTAAGAAGGCTCCTGGTATGGCTGAACCGTGGTGTAACGTTTGCCCCCTCACTCCACAGTCAACACGTATCTATGGCACCTGCTCCATACCAGGACTGAGGCCTGTAAAAACATGCCACGGGCGAAGCTTCCTGTCCTCATAAGACTTTACAATGGCTTATTCTGGGAGATTCTTGGACAACGACTAATTACTTTCAAAAGATTAAGTGAATTTTTTTTTTTAGTTTAAGAAATACTCATGACAGCTGGTTCGGGGGCTACTTTTCCAAACATGCTGTCACAAATGTATTTTTTAGTTAAATCACACCCTGTTCTTCACACACTTGACTTGAATTTTTCTTTACTATAGTAACTCTTTCTTTGGGATGGGGACGCTTGTGGGGACCAGCCATTCTAGTCTGACCTTAAAGACAGCTTTCCAGGCTGAACTGCATTTTCTAGAAGAACAGATCCTTTAAATATTTTTATTTAAAGTGAAGGGTAACAACCACCTCCAAAAGCCAAACTGATTATTTTAGTGGGGGCTTTTCTAAAAAGGTTTTTGTATTGGGATAATGTAACTGATAGAGTTAAGAAATGCCAGAACTAATCAGGAGAAGAAAATACACACCCTCTTAGAAGAATGCTAGAGTGCTTTCCAAGACTTAATTAAATACTGGACACTCCCTCCGATTCCAAGGGACTTAATATATTGGGTGGTTTCATGCTTCATCCTTTGGATTATCCAACAAACATTTATTTTGTGCCTCTTATGTGCCAGGCACTGTTCTGAACACTTTACTGATATTAACTCTTTCACTTACAAATTTTATAGATTTTTTACACTGCTATTTCTACTGGTGGCTTATGGAAGTTGTGCCTCTAGGTATATTTCTTGCTACATCATTAAAATCAGTGATACAAAAAAAAAAATTCTATACATTCTGCATCTTTTAAGTAAATGTGCTAATTTTCTATCAGATCACTATTCTTATAGATAATTCATCTTTCCATTATTAACTCTCTCACTTTCAGAAACTCCCAATCATTCAAAATTGCATATTTCTGAAGTTCTGCTATACATGACTACCATAGCGATACAAGATTGGAAGAAAAGACATTTTCCTTAAAGTTTCTGTGCAAAGTTTCAAAGAAATCTTAATGAAAGAAAGTTAGGCAATACAGTAATGACAAAGAATTCCTCTTTAGAGTCAGAAAGACCCAGGTTCCAATCTTCAAATTCCAGCTCCACGTCTTATTACCAGTGTCTTGTGTCACTTTTAGTAGGTTACTTAACTTTGCTAGGCTTTGGTTTCCTCATCAGCAAATTGGAAACATTAATACCATCCTCAAAGTTACTCTGAGGATTAATTAAAATAATATTTGTATTTTCCTTAAACTAGTGCCAGCATATAGTAAACTCTGAATAAGTGGTTACTAGGCCTTCACCAACACAGTACAAGTGCCAATTACATCACAGGCAGTGCTGGGAGATTTTGCATATGTTTTCTCATTTAATCCTTCACAAACCTGTGAAGCAAGGAAAAATTCCTCCCACTTGTATAAGTTAGAAAGGTAGGGGTCAGCAAGGTTAAGTATCTTGCTCACCGGTCATATGGCAAATAAGTGCAGGGTTGGGATTTGCAGCCAGGTCTGCCTGATACCAAAGCCCTTTTTCTTCCCACATGGAAGCTGACTCTTTACAAATTTCTTTTGCTATTTCATGTAAAATGTGGATCGCCATTTTCAAGTGTATATTGTTTAATTCTTAACTACATGAAACCGCTTCTTCTGCTTGATTATCGTAAACAATAGATATGTCTTCCACAATATTTAGTCCCTCTATAATTCAGTTCGAGATAAACATATTATGCCTAAAGGTTTTATTTGCATTTGGAAGAAATTCAAGATCTGTACTTAAGATTTATAATAAGAAGAGCAAATCACACAGTTAAAAGATATCTGTTCTGGTGGGTTGATAGGCTGAACCCTCTATCACAGGACTTGCCTTTAAGAAGCCTGCTACTGCAAAGAAGCTAGGCCTGCTTATAAGTCTGCCTAAGAGTCTCCCCCTGAATCCCTCTTTGTTGCTCAGATGTGGCCCTCTCTCTCTAATTAAGCCACCTGTCAGGTGATCTCACTGCCCTCCCCCCTAAGTAGGACCTAACTCCCAGGGGTGTAAATATCCCTGGCAACGCAGGATATGATTACCAGGGATGAATCTGGTCTTGGCATCATGGGACTGAGAACTTCTTCTTGACCAAAAGGGGAAAGCGAAATGAAACAAAATAAAGTTGAGCAGCTGAGAGATTTCAAATGGAGTCAAGAGGTCACTCTGGTGGGCATTCTTACACACTGTACAGATAACATTTTTTAGGTTTTAATGTATTGGAATAGCTAGAAGTAAATACCTAAAACTATCAAACCCCAACCCAGTGGCCTTGATTCTTGAAGATGATTGTATAACAATGTAGCTTACAAAGTGTGACAGGGTGATTTGGAAAACCTTGTGGATCGTGCTCCTTTTATCCAGTGTATAGATGGATAAGTAGGAAAATGGGGGCAAAAAACTAAAGGAAAAATAGGGTGGGAGGGGGGTTACAATCTGGGTGTTCTTTTTTCACTATTTTTTTTTTTATTCTTATCACTTTTTCTGGTACAAGGAAAATGTTCAAAAAATAGATTGGGGAGATGAATGCACAACTATATGATGGTACTGTGATCAACTGATTGTATATTTTGGATGATTGTATAGTGTGTGAATTAAAAAAAAAAAGATGTCTGTTTCTATGATTCCCAGTACTGGGTGTGGCTCTGTCTTGATCTAAATGTGGATTTTAGCCATTGTAATCCATCTCCATATATTCCTTCTTTCATTCACCAAATATTTATTGAATGCTGGTTGAAATAACCACAGTGCCCGCCTTCAAGGGACCTGAGGTCCAAGAGGAAAGAGGGGATGTACAAAAATACCTGTAATTCCAGTGAAAAGATGATAGGTGCTATGAGGGAGGTAAAGATAAATGCTAGGGGAGTTCAAAGATAGCAGGTACTTCCTCCTGTGGAGAGAAGGGTCAAAGAAGGCTTTGGAGGAAAAAGTGGGCTCCCCTATTAGCAGCTCCACCCGGGTGCAAACCATTCATGAATTTGCTTCGAAATTATACAGAAAGGGCAAATGGGTGAGGGTGTCAATGAAATAAGACTGGCATGGACTGACCATGTGGAGGCTGAATGGTGAGAGTCCATAGAGCTGCATCATGCTACTGTGTCTGCTGTTGGATATGTTTGAAACTTTGCATTATGAAAGTCAAAATATGCCACGAGGTAATTTACTTACGGAGTGAACGGCATGTGAAAGCTACAAAATGTATAATGTGATGGATTGGGGCTGGAGGACCGACTGGGTTCAGAGGCTATTAGTGACCACCCATAGAATGAACTAAATTCTCCTTCCCTGGCCACAACACCCCCCTTCTTCTCTACACACACACACACACACACACACACACACACACACACACACAACCCTATTAAGCAAGGATACTTTAATGTAAAACCTTAGGTTGGAAAGGCTGAGCATTAGGCACTAACAGTGAAAATACAGTTATCGTGGGTTTTTTGTTGCTCTGTTTTGTTTTTTTAGATAATTGAAGTTGGTATAATCAGTGCCATTTGGGGGCTTCCGGGTATCTGTGCCCTTGAATTAGGAAGCAGCATAGGTGGTGATTTTTACAGGCAGGCCCAGGGAAGGATAAAATATCAATATTTGTGGGTGAGATAAAAGCATTCAACACTTTTCTTGACCTCAGAGTTCTCAGTGACTCGATATAGCATGTGCGTCTCAGAATGTTCTACAGGTGTGTTAGGTAGTGATTTCTGTTAATTAACGCAATATAATTTTGCCTGTCACTTAATTCAGATGCTCTCAGGCATACCAGGATAAAAGAGGGAAGGGGCAAGGGTAAGCTCAGCCACCTAGCAGCATTCCTTAAAACTAATTACCAGGGCAGATTCATGCAATATTGCACTGGGGAGGTGTAAGTTACACTTTTTGCACTTCTTTCTTTTTTTTTTTTAGGATGAGAGAGTACATCTTTCTTAGATATTCTGCCTGCATATTTTACCAAGATCAGGATGTTTTAAGGAGGTAGTGTCACTCCCAACTCCAAACCTCCAATTAAAATTACATCAGGTGAAATTGGAGAATGTCACATGCTACCTTAATTCTGTACTGCCGTACTTTAGTGGCTTCTCATTTGAGAGTACATAATTATTTTCAAATTATCATATATCATTTCACAGTTAAATTAGATTCTCAGCTTGAACTTCTGGCAAGATTTGAATTCTATATGCAAAAGAGATTCCAGTCCCTATTTATGCTCCTTTTGGATAGTTTTATTTTCCTGAACCCTCAAATCAACTATATCCCAGATAACCATCCTAGGGCACAGGGAAATATTTAAATGGAAAGGATCAGCACTGTTTTATATGGCATGTTTTGCAGGAGACATAATGTGTCCTTATTAGAAACTTAGCTAGTATTCAATAAGGATATATTTGTTCAAAAACATCTCAAAATTTTACTTTAAGGAAATGTAACCTAACTGATCTCTTACCTCTTAATTGCACCAAGACATGTATGTGTGCTTTTGTATGTGTGTGTGTGTATGTTTCTGTGTGTGTGTGTGTGTGTGTGTGTGTGTGTGTGTGTGTTCTACACTTTATTTAAGTGCAAGAGAAAGAAGCTTTTAAGGGGGTCTCTGACTTGGAAACCCCCTGGATATACATACTATGATCAATTCTTCCAGTTTCAGTTTTGACAGCTTTAATGCTTCCAAGCCATCAGGATCCTGATATTCTTCTTTTTCTTTCCAAGGAGAAACAGTGGTATTGTTTACATGTGTAGTCGGTATGGTAATTACCTAAATTTGTTTCTGCCAACCCTGCTTGATCTCTGTAGTGTTAAATGATAAAATCTATCCCTATTATAGGGCCAAACATCTTTCAGATCCCAAGTCAGAGGTCACTTCCTTGGGGAAATCAGAAGACTTTAAAGAGGTTGTAAAGCTTGGATTTCCTCACAGAAATCAGCCACAAAGGATATGCTTACAACTTTCACGTTCTGCTAATGATTGGCATCTGTCTATTCCAGGAAGGCAGATCCTGGGTCAGTTCTGCTCACCATTACATCTTCAGTGCCTGCAACAAAGAAGGCCTTCAATACATATTTTTAAAAACTACACATGAATGCAGGCATGCATAAATGTGTGAGTGAAAGAAATTTCTCAGCTTTATCAACAACATTTTCAAGCTGTGTTGTCCAATACAATAGCCACTAACCACAGAGGTCTATTTAAATTTAACCTTAAATTAATTAAAATTAAATAAAATTAAAAATCCAGTTCCTCAGTTGCACTAGCCACATTTCAATTGCTCAATAGCCACACATGACTGGTGACTACCATATCGGACAGTGCAGTTTATAGAGTATTACAATCATTGTAGAGAGTTCTGTTGGACAGCACAGCTCTAGAGTAATTCTAAAACTCGAGCACAAGGAGAGTATTATTTTTCCAAGCTCAATCAGCCTATTACAACTGCTACTGTTATTATGATTGACTTATGTGTGACTTAAACCCTTTCCTGTAAAACTATTCTCTACTTAGTGATTGAACTTAATCTAAACATTTCACCTCTTTTTTTTCCAAAATGTAAGATAAATCATTTGATGGCTTTGACTTGTATGAGTCCAAGGGCACACTGTCTATAGTCTTTCCTGAGCACTTAAAATAATCCTTGGAATTGGAAAAACACACTTTTCTAAAAGTGCATGTATTACATGGGTTGGGTCTTTACATGCTATCCAGAGGATAGAAATAGAAAAGATGTAATGTGTTTAAGAAGTCACCATTAGCGTATAAGGAATTTGGATCAGTATTAATTTACTTAATTGTGTTGACTGCTTGATTGAACACATTCTGAAATTGTAATTATGTGTTAAACTGGAATACTCTTCCGGATGAATAATATTCAGTATGTCTGGTGAGATCCTTTTATTGCAACAATTAAGCATTTTTAAAAATTTAACACTCTAGTTACAGTCATCTTATTCTATAAACTATAAGCAACTATTTTGTTTCTGAGAGCAGAAACTGGAAAGTTGTCAGGAGTTAGGAGAACAAAATTATAACATTTATATTTAATTAAAACTAATAATTTGATTTAAATACCCATAAAAGAACTTTTTTGTTTGTTTGTTTGTTTTTTGTTTTGTTTTGTTTTGTTTTGTTTTTTGTTCTTTGTTTTTGTTTTTTTTACAGTGCTCTAAGTGTTAGAAAGAGAATAAGAGAATTGTGAGGATTACATGAAGGAACAGGGCAGATGACCAGATTCAGATTCAGATACACAAATAAGGAAATTGAGCACAGCAGGAGAAATTTGCAAATGCAGATCATAGAGGGTTTTGTATCCTCTTATGAGAAGCAAGGTTCTATGTTTCAACACTTTCAGCAAGCTCGACTCTAATTCCATTTGTCTTTAAATCTCTATAAAGAAAGGAAGAGCCTATACAGTAAGACTATGGCTACCTTAACTGTAACCACATATTTTAAATTATATATGACAAACTTTTGTCAATCTGTACCATAAACTATCAAATCCAGCTTTTGAACTAAATTCATTTTACTGCACCATCATTTTAATTTCCCAGGTTACGGTGACAAATAATAAAAGCAATGAGTACCAACACTGTTTTTGACAAGTAACTACCTCAATTCCAAGCACTTTTATCAACATAGTTAAAGTTATCATTTATTATATCCTGGCACCTTTGGAATACCACGTGGTGTTCCATATCAAATATTTTCCTAACAGCACACTTAAAAACTTCAGGCCCTACAAACTGAGAAGCACACAACCCTATTTTGAGTGTGTTTGCAGGAATTGTACCTGCCCCTACTTATGAACCAACCTTAAATTTTGTGCTTCACTCTTTCAGTGCTTAGTCAACCCTTACGTATCAGGATTTTTAATTTACAAAATATGTGTCACATTTGACAAAGGTGAAATTGTACGGCTCTGCCACTTGGCTTTTCAAACAGTTCAGGTCTTGTCTCTTAGATGATAAATGTGGGAGCTGTCAAAGTGCCACACAGCAAGTTTATCCATAAAGAAGTTGAGAAAGGAGCTGGGGGAGAGGGATAAGAGGAGTGGAGAATAAGAGAACTGGGAGGTCTGTGCCTCTTTGTTTCAGCTGATTTTCATGGGGAAATCCAGGAGTACCCAACCCCTTTGAAATAGGCCCTCCCAGGCACCAATATTTGTAGGAATTGGAAGCTCAAATTAAGAATGGGTGGGAGATAATAAGGAGTGGTGAGTGGCATTTAAGTTTTTTAAAAAGTATTTAAGTGGGGGAAGGGGCAATGGGGAGCTAATAAGAAATGAGTGTAGGGTTTCTGTTTGGGGTGAAGGGGAATTTCTAGTAATGGATGGTGGGAAGGTGATGGCATTGCAACATTGTGAATGTGATTAAGCCCACTAAATGGAATGCTTGGGGGGGGGGTTTGGAATGGGAAGATTTCTGCTGTAGATATGTTACAACAATTGAAAAAAAAGACAGTCTAAATAGATAAAGACAATTAAATGCCACAGATGATCCTGGATGAGATCTAAGAATAGAAGAGAAAGGACACAATTGGGACATAAGGATAAAAATGAAATACAGAAAGTAAGCTTTGTATCAATGTTAAATTTCTTGAACTTCTTAACTACACTTAATATGATTACGTAAATGAATATTCTTGTTCATAGGAAATGTATATGTGAATTATATTGTTTGTTCAAGGATGTGTGCAACTTGCTCTCATATGTTCAGAAGACAGAGCAATAGATGATGGATGATAGATAGGGAGAGAGGGAGGGAAAGAAAAATGGTAAAGTGACAAAATATTAAAGTTGGTATATAAGGGTATCAGTGGAGGGGGTTGGGGTATGCTGGAGTTCTGTGTATGGGGTTTGTATTACTTTAGCAACTGTTCCTGTAAGTTTGAATTTATTTCAAAAAAAAAAAAAAGGTATTTAAAAGACTGAGTCAGCCCATTGAGCAACAATCTGTGGAGCTGCAAATTTGGAGTTTCTGTGTTAGGGGACAGGTTGACTTGGAGCAGGGGCAAGAGAGCTACTGGCTGTAATAATTTAAAGAACTTTGATTCCAATAAAAGTCACAAGATCATGCTTCAGAAGGGGTCAGGGAGTCCATCTGGAACAGGTTTTTCAAGTTCTAATTTGTAAAATTGTATCTAATTATGAACTAACTTTAACCTTTCTCCAACTATCCTCCATCTCCCTTCCCAAGTGCCTCCACTCTGTTGATCAAGGCTGCTTTGTCCAATGCTGCCACACACCAAGCTCTTTCCGACCACTGGCATTATCTCAAACCATAGAGGGCAGATTTATAATTCATCCAAATATTGTTAAAAACAATGAAGAAGGAATTCTAAAATTCTTTGTAAATTTTGAAGGTGCTACATTGCTGAAGATGATCCCCCAGCAGGTAGTATCCTCACTCTTAACGGAAACAGAGTATTTAAAATAGTTGAGCTTACATTACTCCTGTGTCTAAATCCTGTGCCATCTTAGGCAAATAAATTATCTCTCTGCTTCAATTTTCTCATCTTTTAATTTGAATGATGAGGGTACCTAGTTCACAAGGTCTTCATAAGCATCATGTGCTGACGCATATAAAGGTACAGTGTACGTCACCTAATAAAGTGCTCAATAAATATCTGTTTCATTGTTACACCTCCCACAATCATTTACTAATGATCCTGAAAGTCAATAATACAATGACAATGACATTGAGAAATCTGGGAATAGCGCTTAGGTAGAAGAGTGCAACATGAGAGGAAATGGATTGAAAATGAAGGAGAAATGACAACCAACATTTACTGGGTGCTTTCTATGTGTCAGACATTGTGCTAAGTGCTTTCTTTACATGTCTTAAATCTCATTTACTTTTCACAACATCCCCATGAGTTAACATCTCTTAATTATTGCATTTTGAAAATGATATATATGCTGATTTATACTGTGCCACTCTGGTTAAGCTAGACCTAAGTTTCCCATACTCCTCTTCCCTTATGGTTCTGGGTTTGATTTGGCAAAAAGAGGAATTTACAAGAGATTTGGAAGGCAAAAGTGAAGCAGCAGCTATTACTTTCTGAAGATCATCACGGTTAGGTGCAGTAATGGGAAAACAAAGAGATGCTTACAGGTTCCAGCTTATCCTCTCTCCCCAGATCTGCGTCCTGCTCTTTTCCCTGCCTTCTGGCTCTGCTGACCAAAATGGCGGATCATCCTTCCAAGGCAGCAGCTCTCCATAGATGTCCTCACCAGCTCCCTATTCACTGCCCCGTTTAGGCGGTTGGACATGCTGCCTTCTTAGATGGGCTGACGAGGGACCCACTGTCCCTTCAGACCTTCATTTCCCCAGCACGTCCCACAAGAGTGGCCGCTTCCTGGATTGAGCCTGACTGACCCCAGGTAGTGGCGACACTGCGAGATTAGGTGGTGGACTTACCATACTTAACGTGGCTCAGTAACTGCATGGTGGAGGCAGGGCTGGAAGCCTACATCTGCTTCCAGAGCCCATATTCTTCATAAGCGCTAAGCAGTAGGGCCTCAAAGAGAGAGATAGGGAAGAAGGAGGTCAGGGAAGAAAGAAAAGAGACAAGGCTTGAAGACCCTAACTACAGAGGGAGGAAACAGAAGACAAAAAGGCAACGAGGAGTGAGAAAGAAGCAGACAAGAAAGGATGTAAACGAGAAGGAAAGCAATGTGGGACGGAGAGAAAGGTAAAGATTAAAGGATAAAGGCGGTCGAGAGAGTGGCATTCCCAGTTCCACTTCCTCTGCCAATACTTCCTTTTTAGCACAAAAGGGGAATTTTAAGTATGCCTAATAAATGCAGGAGGACTGCAGGGTTCTGGTGCTCAATAGCTACGGAAGCAAATGCCCTTTTGGTTTGACTCTGCTATTTAGAAAGTGAATCTAAAGTTTCATAAAAGATTTTTTTGTAACGGGGACCTAATAATTACTCTAATTACTCCTTTTTTTTTATCCTTTATTAATCTATTGTTTACAACCTTGCATAAGTCAGTGGCAAATATTGATGTGGAAAGCAGGAACCTCCATCACAGTTTGTCCACAACTTGAGAAATCAATTATATTTATGCAACAGAGCAATGACTAATAATTTAATTACAGATCACCATGTTCAACTGGGGTGATTATCAGTTTAACTATGTGATATTCAACATGAGGGAGGGATGTGGCAGATTTTGCACATAATTCCAAAATAGAGGTGTGAAAAATCATTTTCCCATGTGACTGCTTGATTTACCCTAGATATTCACTATGTATAATATTACAGCTGCCAAGGAGGAATAGAAATTAGTTAGAAATCTCGTTGAGTTCTTTTTGCTACTTTGAGGCAGCTAAGACTCTAAAAATATCCTGTCCAGGATCCAGAAAGTGCACTTAAGATGTCCTGATGTTGGATCCAGTGTATGGGCAGATGAGTAATAAAAGAAAGACAAGTAAATAAATAATAGGAGGGGGATAAGAGGTATGAGATGTTTTGGGTGTTCTTTTTTTCTTTTTTTAATTTTTATTATTTTTTTAGGAGTAATAAAATGTTCTAAAATTGATTGTGGTGGTGAATGTACAACTACATGATGACATTGTAAGCCATTGATTGTATACTTTGGATGCTTTCTATGGTGTGTGAATATTTCTCAATAAATTTGCATTTGAAAAAAAAAGATGCCCTGATTGGCAGGAGACAAAAGGACATGAAGCTTGACTTTCAGGACAAATCCTTCTCCCAGCCATCACCCTGACTTCCTGTGCACTGCTCCTGACTTGTGATGTAAACATTGGTGGGTATGCTTTTGACAGGACTGTGCCAAAAGAACAGGCTTTAGGAAAGGATGGTGTTTGACGTTGCGATCTTGCCCCTTGTTTCTTGGATAAGACCCTGACCCGTCTCTAAACTCCATGATGCCCCGTCCCTGGTCCAGAGGTCAAGACAGACAAAGGGACAGGGGACACCAACCCTGCTTTTACAACTGATCACCTTCTTCCTGTCCCAAGATGGCATTGGGAATGGTAGATGACTCAATATGGAGTTAAAAATGCAGTTATTTGATGCCTCGTAGGCTTTAATGTATTGGAATAGCTAGAAGTAAATATCTGAAACTATCAAACTCCAACCCAGTAGTCTGGACTCCTGAAGATGATTGTATAACAATGTAGATTATAAGGGGTGACAGTGTGATTGTGAAAACCTTGTGGATCACACTTCCTTTATTTAGTGTATGGATGGGTGAATAGAAAAATGGGGACAAAAACTAAATGAAAAATAGGGTGGAATTAAGGGGATGATTTGGGTGTTCTTTTTTACTTTCATTTTTTATTCTGATTCTGATTCTTTCTGGTGTAAAGAAAATGTTCAAAAATAGATTGGAGTGATGAATGCATGACTATATGATGGTACTGTGAACAGTTGATTGTACACCATGGATGATTGTATGTTAGGTGCATATATTTCAATAAAACTGAATTTAATTTAAAAAATGCAATTATTTGAAAAGACTAACTCTCTTCTGGATGCATTTCACTGGATTGCAGTGAGTTTTGCCTCTTAGGAGACCACCATGGATACAGAAAGGTATCAGAAGGCAAAAATTGGATTTATTATTATTAATAAATATAATTATTAATTATATCTTAATTATATATAATAAATACAAACAAGAAGGGGAAATATTAGTGCCCTGGGGCTTCGGGGGGCTGGGCCCAGTCAAGCCCAGCCCCTCAGCCACTGTCACGACCTGTAACAGAGCACACGGAGAAAGCGCGAATACCCTCAGCCTTTGTCCTATGCCTCTGGATGCACCCCCTCTCACGCTTCTCTCTGCCACCAGTTCCCAGTCCTCCCAGATTCTTTTGCCTCAGATGTGATTCTGGTTATCATCTCCCAGTGCTAACCTCTGCCTCTCCCTCTGGTCACAATTTGGACACCCCAGAAGACAATGGGCTCCTAGCCCTCAGCACAGACCTTTGCAGGTGGCAATCTACTAGTTCTCTGAGCACCAAAGAGGGACCTGCACACGAAGATAGGAAGCTGAGAGACAAGCTTCAATTGTGCGGGTGGCTAGTAGCGACTGATTCTCCAGTTCCTGCTTTGTGGCACTGTCTGATAGGTGGGCTAGCACAGTGTCAGCATTACACTTGCACTAAGTTTTCTTCCAGATGACTGTGGTTGTTTACTTGACCCCTGAAATATATGATGGGGGTGGGGGCGGCAGGGCTGGGGGAGAATGCAGAACAGAGAGGGATGTCAAAGGTCGGGCATGTCGGCCTTGCTTGGGCTTATAAGCAGGTGAGATGCTCCTACATCATGGAGCAGCACCCAATAAAGTGCCAGCTTTACTGCCTCACTCAGAGCTTTTACTCTGGACCTTTTTTGACTTGCTTCAACTTGCCCTCTATTTCTACTTTTGTTTTTGATCAACTGACAACCCAAGCTTTTGCTTCATCTCCTGACAAAACTTTTGAGTTATACCCTTGGAATTAGAGTTAGAAGCTTATCCTCTATCACAGACTCTGATCTGCCTTCTTAAGGACGTTTCAAATTTGCTCCATGGAGCACCCGGCTACATAGCCTAGCACCAGCACTAACCACTACACCCACCCCCATATGGGACTCCAGCCCTCAGTATAACCCAGATTGCTCCAATCCCTAAGAAAGAGATTTGAACAACCACAGGGGTAAGTATAGTGAGTGGAGGAGGGAAGGAGATACTAGCATTTATTGAGCACTTTTACCAGCCAGGTGCTGTTCTAGGCACTTTGTGCATATTGTCATGTTTAATCCTCATGATCCATTGGAATTGTAAATGCCATGAGGTCAGAGACCTTTGCTCTACTCTCCAATGCTTAGAACAGTGCCAAGCCCATAGAAAATGCTCGGAAAATATTTCATGAGCGCATCTAGTGCACAGATCTTGGATTCTACATACTCTTCTCCAATAAAAGGAACCAGGACTTTTTGGAGAAATGCTTGGTTTAAGGACTGAGGCAGAGAAAATGCAAGATGAGCCTGGAGCAAGAAAGTCCTCAAAAAACGAGAATAGGGGATTGTGTGAAAGGGACACAGGAACCAAACTGAGAGAGTTCCCCATGGCTAAAGATAGAACAATTTGAACAAAATAAATAACATAGTGTTAGATTATTACCCAAAATATAAAATAAAAGTACCCGAGTCAATACTGATATAAATAAATGTTTAGATGAAATGAATGAATGAATGGAGAAGAGACAGCTCTTCCTTACAGAAGAATAATATATGTAGGTACTCCTGCCTCCAGGAGGTAGAGCTCCATCCCCCACCCCCAGCTTGAGGATGGGCTAGACTTCATGACTCACTTCCAAACACTCAAGTGGAGAAAAGGAAAAATAGTAACTCGACTGTACAGAAACATGGCAAAAATTGTCTTAACCAAGTGATCAATATAAACATCTCCAGAGAGAAGTCATGTTGGTGTCCTGTACCCCTTAATATGATGGGCTGACTAGGGCAGTTCACCTCTGAGGTATTCTTTCCCAAAAGCCCTAATTCCAGTCCAAATATGAGAAAAACATAAAATAAGCTTGGATTGGGAGACATACCAGGCAGGTACTCAAGACCATCAAGGTCTGAAAAAGCAAGGAAAGACTGAAAAACTGTCACAGACCAGAGGAAACTAGGGAAACAGGGCAACTAAATGCAATGTGGTGTCCTAGATTGGACCCTAATACAGGAAAAGGACATTAATGGAAAAACTGGTGAAATCCCAGTTTAGTCAATAGTGATGTACCGATGTTTGTTTCTTAGTTTTCATAAATATATACCATGGTTAAGATATTGGTAATGGGGAGACTGGGTGAAGGATAAATGCAAACTCTATACAATCTTTGCAATTTTTCTGTAAATCTAAAATTATTCCAAAATGAAAAGTTCGTTTAAAAAAAATTTGCTTAATGAATGATAATTGATCCTATAAGGTGGCTGTCTCTCGTGAAAACAAGAGGAGACAAAGTCTCAGAGAGCTTAAGTAACTCACACAAGACCTAAGGGCCAGTAAGAGAAAAAATCAGATTCAAACCCAGGCCCAGCCAGTTCCAGGGCCTGTGCCCTCCATTATCACTCTCTGCTCTGCTGGAGAGTTGTCTCTGATTAATGATAGCTGGGAATTAGTCAGGATTCCTTGTAAACTCTGTTAGGGTTCTTGTTTTCTATCCCAAGAAGAATGTGGGCTCCTCAATCTCCAAGCCACTTGTGACAGAGATGAAACCCAATGGCCACTTGCCTCTTCTTTGGCAGTGACCCTACCCAGTGCATCACCAACTGGCCGTGAAGGGGCATCCACCTGGGAATCATCAGTAATCATTACATTGGTGCATTACTGCTCACCATAGCAGTATGTCTGGGTATTCTGACTGCTTTAGATTGTCCCCTTAGGAAGTGCTTTACTCTTTGTTGGAAGCAGTCATAGCTTTAGCTCTCCAGCCTTTCTGTCATCAGCTAGGATCTTGATCTTTGTGAGAGCTGGGTTTACAGGAACATATCTTCAAGACAAGAAGATGGAGGCAGGGCCCCAGTCACAAATAGACTTCATCTAACATTTTCATCTGGATCATCAGCATATTCACTAAGCCCTTCTTCTTTGCCATCTTGTCAAGTCCCTGCCAATTTTGATCTCAGATTTCCCTACACACTGTGATCCTTCCACTTGCCCTGGAATAGTCAAAGTTCTTGGATGCAAACAATTCAAATGGACTTTGTTTGTTTTAAAACAGATAAGAAATTTATTGACAGGCCATTTAGGGAGCTCCCAGTATTGATAGGGAGCCTGAAGAATAAGGTCTAGAAAATGAAACAGAACCAAGCACAGCCAAGAGATCAGAACCACAGCCCAAAACACATTTGGTTGGGACATCTTTCTGTCATCACTGACAGCATCTCCCCAACCTGTACAAGACATGGAAATGCCATTCGGGGCCCCTTGGACACTGCTGTCACTGGACACTGGATGTTGCTGCCCCCACCACTTCCACCAAAATGAGTCATTCCCTGGCCCTGCTTCTCCGGTCCAGAATCCTCAGGGGTCTGGATCACATGGGATGTCCTTATTGCTAAGCATATGGAAACTGAGCCATCGGCTGTGCATTCCAGTAGTAGGAAGTGGTCCCTACATCCTTAAGACTTTCCCGAAACAAAAAGGAGTTCAGGCATTGAACAGCTGAAAACAAAATCTACTACATACCTCTAATCAGATGTGGAATCTCCTATTTTGGCCGATATCTAATCCCAGATGACCGCATACTTGACTTTTGTATTATGGGTCAGATTTTGACATTCCACACTACATGAGGTCTGGCTCCAGCCTCCCAGTTTTCAGAGTTCACCACTCAAGCTAGACACTTACAGCTGGTAGTAACCATGCCCCATTAGGTGTCCCAAGTTAAGACAAATTTAATAACAATTTTCTGCTAAAAATAATCAGGCCAAATTCTGTCTCTAGTATATACTTGATTTGCTATTAAAGTGTTTGAGTATTTCATACAATTAGTCAAGAGCTGAGAAAAAATTTTCTTTTATGATCTAGGGTTTGAATAATAACATATTTATTAAACACCTACTAATAAGCAAGCATATATTTTCATTACAATAATTCCATAAGTACTATAATCATCCATTTTCACAAATGAGGAAACTGAGGCTCAATGAGGTTAAGTGACTAGCCCACTCAGCTAGCAAATGGCAAAAACAAAGTTTAAATTTATTCTGATTTCTATACCTGTATTTTTCCCAATGTACCATGCTGCCTCTCCAGAAAAACTAAAAGTTCTATAGATACAGAATTCCATATGCAAAAACACTATAAAAGCAGGTAGAGCTAAAATTATACCTACCAGTTCTGTTTCAAATTCTAGATGCATGCTTACTGTTTCTTGCCTGATGACTTATTTTCTATACTTGCCTGACAGGGAAGGTAACAGATGCAGAGTGTGCAAACAGAAGAAAAATAAAATGTGCCCTGATGCCAAAGTCAAAATTAACTCTAACAAGAGGGAAAAGTTGAAGAAGACAATTTTCTTTGTGATAGTTTATTTTAGATCATCCATGCATCTACAGCATTTTACAAATCATAAAAATCTTGGAAATCTACCTGGTTTTTCTTTATTGCTTCCTTAATGGAAAGAATTGCAAAATTTTAAGGATATAGTTTAATTTTCCTCACTTACATGTCTTTCTTTCCTGACTAGAATCCACCATCCACGGAGATCACCATGTCTTATTCATCTGTTTATCCCCACCTACTGACAAAAGCTAGGTCTCAAAAATAGTGACTGAGTGAATGAATGAATGAATGACAAGCAAATTATTATCAAGTCAACAGTAATATTAAGGAGGTTAAGCACACAAAGACTGAGGCTTTTTCTTTCCCAACCAGAGAGTTCTCTCTAGTTCTCTATTCAATCCTGTTGATTGGAACAGGGGCTTCTTTCCTCAAGTTTAGTGGTGCCAACCCTACTGAGCACCTGCTGTATGTCAGGAGCTTTCATATGCAATATCTTATGTTAAACACTATTATTATTCCCGTTTAACAGATGAGGACACTTAGGCTCAACGAGGTTAAAAGCTTTGCCCAAGGTCACACAGCTAAGTAAGTGGCAGGGTTAGAAGTTAAACCTGGTCTCAACTGAAGTTCGTTGTTTACTTCACTGCTTACTGCTGCTTCCCCACAGTGTACCACCCCAATGTCTACCATATACCATTATCCTGTAGCATTTATGGCACATCTTCTTCACATCTTTCCATCTCTGAAATATGGATGAGTTTTATAAATGACAGCACTTTAATTATACAAAATATAGTAGTGATTTCTCAAAAAATATTAAAACCATCATCCCTATCCTGTAACATGCTCTCTGATGAAGAGCTAGAGCTAGTACTGGAGGTCTCTATTCCGTTTTTGTGTTAAAAGAAGCTGGAAGAACCTAACAGATAATTTAAATAGGAGGAAGACATCTAAATACTGGGAAGCAGAAGAAAACCGGAAATATGAGTGAATCAGGTATCTAAATGTGGGATATCTTACTACCATCCCTTTAACCCTGATGCTTTATATCAATCATTTTAGCCCCTCCTAGGCTTCACTGAAACCCATCAGGTAGTGTTACATTCATGTTATTTACTCATCTTTGATTCATTTGCAGACACACCTAGCCACACCTCTTGCCTTTAGCAAATTTGATGCTTCACAATAAATAACAAAACTCGTAGCAAGCAGGGACTTGCAGTGTTGAATAGCTGCTTTCAACTGACATTTTTTCTCTTCTAAAATAAGAACAGTAGCAGAGAAGGATGGCTTTTTGCCATATGGAAGAAAAAAAGACAATGAAATCTAATGAGATCATCTCAGTAGGACAAAACTATTGTAATTTATTTTTTTAAAGGTTACTGTAAGAAGGATACACTCAACCTAAAAAGAAAAAGAAGGGAGCTAAAACTTGTTGAGTATCTACTATGTGCCATCACAGGCATTATCTCATTTATTTCCCATCAAGCAGTATCTATGGACTAGATATTACTATATTCCAGTTGATGAAACTGAGACTTGGAGAGATTATATGATTTTCCCAAAACCACAAAGCAAGTATATGATACTGCAAGAATTCAACCCCAGGCCTCTAAATCCAGACCCCCATATCCATGCTTCTCACAATTTTATGAAGCATGAGCAGAAGCAAACATAAAATACATCCTGGGAGAGACATCCAGACTTTCTGGTTCTACTCCAAAAAGAAATAAGACCCACAGAGGATTGAATTGATGTTAAGAAAGTCCCCAAAGCTTTTGAAGACAGCTGTCTTTCATGCCTTCATTTATGCATTCATTCAAAAAAGATTTAAGGAGTGAGTGCAGTAACTTCTGACACCAACTACACTAGAACTGTGACTCTACCTATCCGGAGTCAGGTCAGACTCCACAGGTTAAGGTCACTGTCCTCACCAGACTATCCCTCCTTCAGACACCAGTCACAAGTTTGGGAATTCACATCTGACCAACTGGCTACAAATTCAGGAATTCCCACCACTCTCTCCAGGTTGATAATTCACAAGAACCACTCACAGAGCTCAGGAAAGCATTATACTTACATTTAGTTTTATTATAGCAAAAGGGATACAAATAAGAAGAGACACAGAGTGAGATCCAAATATGAAGTTCCCATGTCCTCTCCCCATGAAGTCAGGACCCCTCACCCTCCTAGCACATTGAGTATATTACCAATCAAGGAAGTTGGTCTAAACTTTGGGTATCCAGAATTTTTACAGGCTTTCGTTATATCATCCTGATTGATTGAAGCAATGCTCGTCGGTTAAAATCAATCTCTAGCCCTGCTCTCCTCCGTAGAGTGGAGCTGATGACGTCCCAAAGCCACAACCCCCTAATGACAGGGTTGGTCTTTCTGGTGGACAGCTCCCACCCTAAGAGCACTGGTATGGCCTGCCTTACCCTAAGTTACCTCCTTAGCATAAACTACCAGATTGGTCCAGGGCCCACCATGATTAACAAAGACTTCCCCATCACGGGAAGTTTCAGAGATTTAGAGGGTATCTCCCAGAAACTGGGGTCAAAGACAGTTATACAACAATGAGAATAAAAAGACAAGACTGAACACCCCTGTTCTCAAGGAGTTCTCTATATTTAGGCCTAGACTCATGAGTAAACAGACAATTTTGATACAATAGGATAAGAACTATTATAGGAATAAGCAAGTGGCACTGACAATCCTAACCCAGAGTTGGTATTCAGGTTCCCAGGGAAATGGACTCTGAGATGGAGATTTGTACCCAGGAGGTGTGCTTTCAGTATTGACAACTATAAGGGAAGTGAAGGAAGTTGATTTGGGCAGAGGGAGAAGGTGGGCTGTAATGCAGTTCTAACAAAGACCTCAGCCTTTCCTTGGGAGAAATATGGAGCCAGGCTGGCCTAGAGCGTTGTCCCAATTGGGGCAAGGAGACCAGGCCTTTATAACTCTGTATCAACTATTCATTGCGTATTGTCTGCCCCTAGAAAGGGAAGTGTGACCATAAGCAGGTGACTCTCTTCAACCAAGGTCAGTCTTCAAAGGGGAACTTAACTGAGAGCTATCAGTTGCCAACACTCTCAGCAGTTAGGGGAAAAACTGCTTCAGTCCTGAAGGAGGAGGGGGATTCCAACTGGTACACCACAGCATCCTCTACAGCCATCAGAGAGCCTCAGAGAAGGTTTCCTGGAGAAGGTGGCCCAAGAGTACACTCTAGCAGAAAAGTAGGAGGTATCTGGGAAAAAATGGCACATGCAAAAACATGGCAGCCTGAGGAGACTGCGTTCAGGGAGATTAATCACGCCTATAAGAACAGATAACGCATAAAGGACAGCAGCAAGTGCTGAGGTTGAAGAGGTAAGGAGGGGCCAGATTCTGCCAAACATGGTACACTGTGTAAGGAGTTTGGACTTCATCCTTAAGACATTGGGAAAGCATTCAAAAATTGTATTCAGAGAGTGACATAATCATATTTGCTTCTTAGAAAGATAATTCTGGCAACAGGTAGAGAATACATTTAATGAAGATGAAACTGAAAGAAGAGAACAGCCTCATTAGGAGGCTGTGACAGTGATCTTGGAGAGAATAATACTTAAATTAACAGGTAGCAGGAGAGCAAGAATGGATAGAAGAGGACAGATTCCAGGGATATTAAATGGGTAAAGCCAAGAAATTTTAAGAAATCAATTGAATGTTATGGGTAGGAAGAAGTAAAGAGTTAAGAGGGTGTTTTATTTGTTGATATAAATCTGGAGGGAAATGTGGCGAGTTCAGTTGTGATCATATTGTTTATGGAACATCCTTGTGGAGCTCTCCAGCTAGAGCCAGCTGCTTGCCCTCCTCTGGAGCTCAGGGGAGAAATCTGGGCTGCAGTTGGACTCAACATGTGGGTTGTAGTAGAAGCCATAGAGAGGGGCAGATCATCCAAGGAGACTGTACATAGACACTGAATAAAAACAGTATCTATAAGAGAGAGAAACCCTCAAATGTAAAAAGAAAATCAAGAAAGAAAGATGTCTAACAAGTCAAACGAGGGAAGAGTATTGTGCCAGTTTGAATGTATTATGTTCCCCAAACACCAGTATCTTTGATGTAATCTTGAGTAGGCAGACCTATCAGTGTGAATTAGATTGTAATTCTTTGAGTGTTTCCATGGAGATGCACCCCACCCAACTGTGGGTGATGACTCTGATTGGATAATTTCCATGGAGGTGTTGGCCCGCCCATTCAGGGTGGGTCTGAATTAAATTACTGGAGCACTATGTAAGATCAGACAGAAGGAGCAAGCTGCTATAGCCAAGAGGGACACTTGGAAGAAAGCACAGGAGCTGCAGATGAGAGACAGTTTGAAGATGGCCGTTGAAAGCGGACTCTTGCTCCTGAGAAGCTAAGAGAGAACAAATACCCCAAAAGCAACTAAGAGGGACATTTTTGAGGAACTGCAGCCTAGAGAGGAACGTCCTGGGAGAAAGCCATTTTGAAACCAGAACTTTGGAGCAGATGCCAGCCACGTGCCTTCCCAGCTAACAGAGGTTTTCCAGACACCATTGGCCATCCTCCAGTGAAGGTACCCAATTGCTGATGTGTTACCTTGGACACTTTATAGCCTCAAGACTGTAACTGTGTAACCAAATAAACCCCCTTTTATAAAAGCCAATCCATTTCTGGTGTTTTGCATTCTGGCAGCATTCGCAAACTAGAACAAGTATCAAGAAGTACCAAGTGCAGTTGAATGCCACTGAAAGATAAAGCCAAGTTTCCAGTAACTAGACAGTCACTGGTGACTTTGGCATAGACTATTTCAATGACACGGAGAAGTGAGAGTGAGAAAACAGAATAAAGGAGTAAATGAAGGATGAGAAAAAGGAGGGACTGAATGTAACCCTCTTTTAAGAAGTTTGTATGGAAAGGGAAGAAGAGAGATAGGACAATAGCTAGAAGGTATAAGGGTGGAGAGGGGCATATTTAGAATTAGAGAGCCAGTACAGAGGGAGATAGCAAAGAAACAGGACTGTGAGCTGAGCAAGATGATGACCGTAAAACAGGGGACTTGGGATCTGCTTCTGAATCTCATTCCAGACTTTAGCATAACAGATAAACATTGAGGGGGGTGGGATGATGTAACATAAGCAGGCATTTGGACCATAAAGTGTGGCCAAACATCTTGTTCTGGCCCAGAGGATGAAAAATTTCCCAGATGGGAAAATTTAGTAAACCCCTGATACTCTCTTTAAGTTTAAAAATCAAGTTCATTGTGACTCTTTTAAGCAGTTAATAGTGGCCCACACAAGCCCCTTACAGATTAAATTTATCAGTCACATAAAGTAGCATATTGTATGCAATAAATAGAAACAATGGTAATATTGTAATATACAATAAGTTTTTATTTTCAAATTACACGTTGGAAATTTTTTTATTTAAGACAGGGAAATAACATTTATGAATTTTGAAGCTAGCTATCAAATTTCAAGAGAAAAATATTGATTAAAAGTTGCATTATGACTGAAATACTTCTCTATTTAATTATGTTTGAACTTACTATATGTCACTTTTATAATATGTTATTTAAAACGCCTACAAGAAAAATATATTCAGGTCATGGATTCCCTTGAGTTGTAGGGAAAAAAGTATAGTTAAAATAAAAAGCAAACACTTTTTTCCAGAGTGAAAAAAAAAAAAAAGCCACACACTAGGGATGCTCTTCAGAAATACCAAATCTAACTTATGTATTTTTAGTCTGTCTAAATGGTATCTGCAAATTACAATCACACACAGCAGAAATAATGTTCAAATACTGCACTGTATTTGTTTTTCTCTAGACATAGAAGTTTATGGAGTATAAAAATAAGAATCTTTGATATATCTATTTATGAACATACATATACACTTACAAGCGCTTCTAGAAGATTTGGCAATTGGCCATGATTATCTGAATTCACATCATTTCTTAGTTATGTAAAGACATAAGACCAGGAAATCGAATACAAACAGAGAAATGCTCTCCCATTTCTAGTATCTTGACATGAATTGAGTTTTGAGCTTTCTGTGGCAACCATTAGATCCAATCTACAGAAACACATCAATGCTCCTAAGAGGTCTCCTGCTTGGTATTGATCTCATCATTAAAAATATCCTTCAGTGTCATAATATGAGCTGGTAATAATAACACCTTACTATACAAATTTCCATGTGACTATATGTATTAATCCCAGATAATAGGTAAATTTAAATTCTTTATTTGATAGTTTACAAATATGTTACAAAGGAATATGCTGTCTTAGGAGCCATCTATATCATACTCAAAGCATGGACAATAGAACATTGAGAATATGCCACATTAAAAATAAAAAATTTCAGTGTCCCCTTAAGTCTGGGATATATGAACCAATTAAAATTTATAAGGAAAAAGAGAAAAGGAAATTGAAAGATTGCTCTTTCTTGAGAAGATGTCAAGGAAGTAGAGATAAGGTCACATTTCAAAATTTTCTTTAGTAAGAAATAGGTATGTCCTGTCTTTATGTGGCTACAGCCAAAATGCTTCCTTTCCTTTAGAGGGGAAGAAAACAGGACATTATGTTTTTTCATTGAGCCTCATCTGGGTATTCAAAGTACTATTCTAGGCCAACTATTCAATTGTTGCTTTAACAAGGCTTGTCCTATGTATTCACTATTTAAATAATTTATTAGAAAATATAATTATAGTAAAATATATCCTTTTATATGGTGTAATGCTGTCCTTGTAATAGATGGCAGACTCCTTCTAATTTATAGATTAGTAAGTATATATGAGATATATGAAGCCTTAAGCTGGAAGAAAGAATATTTAGAGTGCTTCTGGCATAATAATGCTTCATAAATAGATCTATGATGTTATAAACCCAGACCATATTTCATAAAATTTTGGTAGCCAATTGGAAGACCTATTCAAAATCAGTACTCTTTTTAAAAAAATGATAGACTTTATATTTTAGAGCAGTTTTAGGTTGATAGAAAACTGGTGCAGGAAGCAGAGTTCCCTCAGCTATTCTTTATTAATTAAATGCTCTAAGTTTTTAATGAGTATTGGTACCCACCTTTGGAAATGCTCTGATTATGCTAATATCATTTGGAATCAAATTAAGATTTTCTCAAAATGTTAGATAATTACCCTCTACAGTGTCTAAACATTTTGAAACAAAAATCAAAGCAAATGGTTTAATGTGGTTTCATAATGGAATATTGAAATTGGAACTATCTTGGAAAATCTAAAAAAGAGTAGTTGTAGGTAAGCATCCTCCATCCACTAGACAAATGCCTAGGGAGAAAATAATGTTTTTCTTCCTCTTCAACTATAAGCGACATCATCTCTTTGATTTTTTAAAATTCTTCGCAATCAATAAAAGGACTTAAACAAAACTAATTTTTATGCCTAATTGTATTTTTATCATTGACATAAAGGGCCACTTTTAAGTGCACATATATATAGGTCTAAATTAAGTAATTACCTCCTACACAAAGTTTTCTTGCAACACTAAAATGTTAAAACTATTCATAAACAAATAGCATATTTTGTTTGTTTGAATGCTATCTTCTGTGACCATTAACCAACTGAAAAATTCTGCATAGCTATTTTTTTTTTTTTTTTTTTTGTCATTTATTTCTGCTTTAATCCTTGTTATTTCTTTTCTTCTACTTGGTTTAGGATTGGTTTGCTGTTCATTTTCTAGCTTCTTCAGTTGATCCATTAGTTCTTTGATTTTGGCTCTTTCTTCCTTTTTAATATATGCGTTTAGTGCTATAAATTTCCCCCTTAGCACTGCTTTTGCTGCATCCCATAGGTTTTGGTATGTTGTGTTCTCATTTTCATTCGTCTCTATATATTTAGCAATTTCTCTTGCTATTTCTTCTTTAACCCACTGATTGTTTAGGAGTGTGTTGTTTAACCTCCAGGTATTTGTGAATTTTCTAAGTCTCTGATGGTTATTGACTTCTAATTGTATTCCATTGTGGTCAGAGAATGTGCTTTGAATAATTTCAATCTTTTTAAATTTATTGAGGCTTGTTTTATGTCCCAGCATATGATCTATTCTGGAGAAAGTTCCGTGAGCACTAGAAAAGTATGTGTATCCTGGTGATTTGGGATGTAATGTCCTGTAGATGTCTGTTAAATCTAATTCATTTATCAGATTGTTTAGGTTTTCAATTTCCTTATTGGTCTTCTGTCTGGTTGATCTATCTATAGGAGAGAGTGATGTGTTGAAGTCTCCCACAATTATTGTGGAAACATCAATTGCTTCCTTTAGTTTTGCCAATGTTTCTCTCATGTATTTTGTGGCACCTTGATTGGGTGCATAGACATTTACGATTGTTATTTCTTCTTGCTGAATTGCCCCTTTTATTAGTATGTAGTGGCCTTCTTTGTCTCTCAAAACATCCCTGCATTTGAAGTCTATTTTATCTGAGATTAATATTGCTACACCTGCTTTCTTTTGGCTGTAGCTTGCATGAAATATTTTTTTCCATCCTTTCACTTTCAATTTCTTTGTGTCCCTGTGTCTAAGATGAGTCTCTTGTATGCAACATATTGATGGTTCATTTTTTTTGATCCATTCTGCGAATCTATATCTTTTAATTGGGGAGTTTAATCCATTTACATTCAACGTTAAAACCGTGAAGGCATTTCTTGAATCGGCCATCTTATCCTTTGGATTATGTTTGCCATATTTTTCCCTCTCTCTATTAATATCCTTTATTGTACCCATACCGAATCTCTTTAGTACTGAACCTTTCTCCAAGTCTCTCTGTCCTGTCTTTGTTTCTCTGTCTGTAGGGCTCCCTTTAGTATCTCCAGTAGGGCAGGTCTCTTGTTAGCAAATTCTCTCAGCATTTCTTTGTCTGTGAAAAATTTAAGCTCTCCCTCAAATTTGAAGGAGAGCTTTGCTGGATAAAGTATTCTTGGCTGGAAATTCCTCTCTCTCAGAATTTTAAATATATCGTGCCATTGCCTTCTCGCCTCCATGGTGGCTGCTGAGTAGTCACTACTTAGTCTTATGCTGTTTCCTTTGTATGTGGTGAATTGCTTTTCTCTTGCTGCTTTCAGAACTTGCTCCTTCTCTTCTATGTTTGACAGTGTGATCAGTATATGTCTCGGAGTGGGTTTTTTTGGATTTATTCTATTTGGAGTTCGCTGAGCATTTATGATTTGTGTATTTATGTTGTTTAGAAGATTTGGGAAGTTTTCCCCAACAATTTCTTTGAATACTCTTCCTAGACCTTTACCCTTTTCTTCCCCTTCTGGGACACCAATGAGTCTTATATTCAGACGCTTCATATTATCTATCATATCCCTGAGGTCCATTTCGAGTTTTTCAATTTTTTTCCCCATTCTTTCTTTTATGCTTTCATTTTCCATTCTGTCATCTTCCAGGTCACTGATTCGTTGTTCAACTTCCTCTAGTCTTGTACTATGAGTGTCCAGAATCTTTTTAATTTGGTCAACAGTTTCTTTAATTTCCATAAGATCATCCATTTTTTTATTTAGTCTTGCAATGTCTTCTTTATGCTCTTCTAGGGTCTTCTTGATTTCCTTCATATCCCGTACTAGGGTCTCATTGTTCATCTTTAGTTCTTTGAGTAGCTGCTCTAGGTGTGTCTCTTCTGGTCTTTTGATTTGGGTGCTTGGGCTTGGGTTATCCATATCGTCTGGTTTTTTCATATGCTTTATAATTTTCTGTTGTTTTTGGCCTCGTGGCATTTGCTGTCCTTGATAGGGTTCTTTTAGGGTTTGTAGACCAGTTGAAGTCCTTATCTCTAATTTATCAGATCTACAGCTTCGTGGAGTACACTTTCTCTAACTAACCAGCAGGTGGCGTCCACGAGCCACCTGTTCTCCACAAGCCAGATCTCCCCTGCTTAGCCTTTTTGGTGAGTGGGGGAGTGAGTCTTGTGGGGCCCAATTGGTGTCCCAAGCTTGCGTGTGTAGTTGGTGTTGCCTGCCCTGTATGTGGGGCGTGTTTCTGGGCAGTCGGGGAGGGGGGGTGGCCCTAACAATCAAATCTCCCTGATGATCCTAGAGTTTTAAAGCTACTGCAATAGTCTAATCCTTCAGTTCAGTCCTGCCACAGTTTGTCTCTGCCACTGACCCACAAGTCTTTGGTATTGGCGTATGGCTCCTGAGACTTGCAAGTGGGCCCCTCTTCCAGGCTGTGCACCCCGGGTCCTCTGTTGAGGGATGACTGTGCTATGTCACAGGTGAGTGCCGTCCCCCCAGGGCAGTTCTGGGCTGCTGGGCTGTGTTGGGAGGCTCCCAGTCTGCTCAAATGATGGCTGAATGGGGCTCTGTTAATTCACACTGCTCCCCCTTCCCAGCTCTGGGACATTCAGCTGAGGTTGCAAGGAAGGCTAATGTCCACGCCCAGTTTTGTGGTGTGTGCCTGTTATTTGAAGCACTTCCGTCACACTGGGTTGTCTGGGGCAGCTCTGGGCTATGGGGCTGGCGATGGGCAGGAGTGTTTCCTGTCCACCAGGATGGTGGCTGTGAGCGGACACCCCCCTTTTCTTGGGAAGTTGTGTTGTTTAGTGAATTTTCTCAGCCACTGGATTATTGCCTTTTGTCTCAGAGCGCTCTTATTTCTGCTCTTGACTTGACGTGCCCAAATTTCAATTCTTTGAAGCTTTCTGTATTGAGCTTCTTAGAGTAATTGTTTTAGAAAAAGCAAAAAGGATTTAAAAAAAAAAAAAAAAAAAAAAAAAAAAAAAAAAACCGGCCCTCCTCAGAGATCTAATGGGTTATTGAAATGCTAATAGACAAAGCAACCAGGGCCATTAAGGAAAGGTGCCCTGGGCGGAGAGATCAGCCTTGCTTCGGGATTTGCATATGCGCCTCAAGGCCTGATCTCCGCCCTTCCCCTTTCTGTGTTCACCAGAACTCCAAAAATCCTCTGCTTTTACTTTGGAGCTTCTCGTGTTGTTTTCCTTCTATGCCCGTCTCCTCTCTGCTGGGCTGGCTGCTCTCAGAGTCTCTGGTGTCTGGCCTCAGTCTATAGATTTCGCTGATCTCAGCAGTTCCACGTTTTCATGAGTGTTGTATGAAGTATGCCCAAAGACAGATTGCTCTGTGGTGTCCAGTCCACGCAGTTCCTGGCTTTTTACCTACTTTCCTGGAGGAGTAACTTCACTGAGGAAAGGCCAATGGCATCCAGAACACCTCTGTCACCTGGGAAGGCCTGTGGCTGGCATCTGCTAGTCCTTTGCTCCTGGGTTCTGGTTTCAAAATGGCTTTCTCCAAAATGTCTCTGGGCTTCTGTCTCTCTTAGCTTCTCTCTCTCAGCCTCTGTGCATCCTTGCTTGTTCTCTGAGGGTGTTTGTCTCTAAGCATCTGGGGGTCCTCTCTTAGTTTCTCTGGGGCAAACTCTAGGCTTCATCTTTTAGCTTAGCATCTCCAAATGTCCTTCTGTCTTCATCTCCCAGTATCTCCAAGTGTCTGTGTCTGTCAGCTCTTAACTTCTCCTGGGGGCAAACTCTGGATTACATATTTTAGCTTCACTCCAAAATATCTCTCAGCATCTCTCCATAGCTATTTTTAAACTGTTAAAACTTTTCATTAAAAATAAGCCAGATTCCTAAGCAGGACATGGGACTTTAAAAGAACATGCAAGTCAATAAAAGTAATGTGCAATAGACCAAAACATGATTTCTTATATTAGAGGATTACTTCCCATGAATATTTTTCAAATGTCCTCATAACTAGGCTGGAAAATGGAGTTTCCTAAAAATATGTGACTTATCTGAAAGATACCAGATAAGTAATAGTTGCCTAATTTTTTAAAGGATATAAACCCTTTAAATGTAGTTTGCCTTTTTTGTCTTTTTATAGCTCAGAGGGCATATTTTGGGTCATGATTATCATTATGAGACCAATCACCAATATGGTACTATAGATGAGAAAAGTGCAGGAAATCGAGTTAAAGATTATATTTAAGACACATCATATACATTGTTCTTTTGAAGAAGTTAATTGTTTACTTCGCGCCAAATGAATGAGTTTTAAGTTGAGAGTTCTTTGAAGAACATCTTTCCTTCTCACAAAAGTATGGTTTGGGGGAAAAACAAATTATTTTACCTTTCTAATAGTTTGAATTCCTGATAAATTATAATTTCTTATAACTTGTAGAAACACTTTTTAGATACTTATGATTCAATATTAACACATAATCCCAATGGGTGTTGAAGTGTTGGCACTATTTTTACTAGGCTCTTTTATTTAACATGGTTTTCTGTACTATTTAGAAAACTTTATTTATCTGGTGTCATTAGGAAAGGGGTATTCCACATAGATGGATTTTCCAGATGCTTGCAGCCCATCCCTTTAAATCCACAAACTAATTTAATTATATCTATTTTTACTCTTCCTAAAAATATGCTTTGCATTCCCATTTTCTTAAACAGAGAAAAGGAACATAATTAACCATTTCTTGATTATTAGAGTCTTTATTTTACACATTCATCATTGCACCATTTTTCTATCCAACTGTTTTATGCATTCAACAAACCCCTTGAAGGATGCTATAAGTGTATTCAGGGATGTTTCCTTCTATACAGAGGGACCCAGACTGAAATGTTTTTTAAGTTCCTGTGTTTGTGGGGATTTGTTAGAGTGGTGAGGTGCTGGGGAAAGGAATGGAGATTTGGTGTCAGACAAACCTGGACTGGAATCCCAGGCCCAGTGTTTACCAATTGTGCAATTTGGGGAAACTTAATTTGCAGAATGGTTATAAAGAGGAAATTAAAAAATAACTGTCAAGGGTCTGGTGCTCCTTAACCCTCAGCCCCCTTCCTTGCGGTTCTACAGTCTGTGTCACCCCCTTGCTCCTTCCAGCTCATTCTTCTCTTACAGCTAGCTCTCTGTCCTTTCTAGACTGTGACAGTAGGGACCTCCCCTCATCCATTCATCAGTGCTCTCCAGCCCTTGATGTTGCCATTAATACTTGAAAGTGTGGGCTCCGTAAGACACCTGTGTTTGAATCCTGACTCTGTGACTTTCTACTGGGTGATCTTGGACAAATTAATTAACCTCTCCCCACCTCAGTTTTCTCACATGTAAAATGAGGGGAATCCTAACACCTACCTCATAGGATTAAATTAGCAATTTATGTAATCATCCCTTACACCTAGCAAACACACAGTAAATGTTAGTCTGCAAATCCTGTAAAAGAAAAAAAAAAAAAAAAAAAAAGCATTGCTTCTTACTTTCTGTAGCCTGGGGAATAAATTAATCAAGTTTATTAAAATGTTTAAAATATAAGAAATTTACCTATTAATGAAGTTCATGAGGTTTAGTGCATATCTTTTTAAACTTCTATTTTATTTTATTTCTTCAGCAGCCCAGAGGTTTTACTTTTACTTCCAGGTTAGTGGGTCCTATTTTGATTGCTGGATAAATGCTCTCAAGACAACTGAGATTTACATTCTGATGTAACCTCTATTTTTCTTTCTTTTTTTCTTACTTAGTGATTTGCCTCCATTTTATCTGTTCCATTTATAAAGATTTGAAATTTTCTTCTAAACCAGCCAGTCTTCTTGTATTCTCATATACAAATAATTGCCTTTTTTTAATATATTCATTTTATTGAGATATATTCACATACCATGCAGTCATACAAAACAAATCGTACATTCAATTGTTACAGAAATAACTGCCTTTTAATCATGTGAGACCAACCATGTCAAAGCCAAGGCTACAGAAATTCATCAGTCATCAGTAAAAATTCACGGTGATAGTATTTCTAAATCTTAACACCTAACTTATCTAATAATCAAATAGAACTGTCAAATATTTTTATTATGTATTCCATGTCTGTGTGTTTAAGTATCAACAGTTTGCAACCCCTAACCCAGTCTAATCCTCCACCTAAATAATCTGTTGAAATTTGAGAGTAGATACCTATGTTGAGGAGAGAATAGCAACAACTTGTTTGGGGTAGCAAAATAATCTCTTAAGTGGTATAAACTCAGGGTTCTAAATGAAAAATGAAATTTAGAAACTGAATGAACAAAAGTTCAAACTGAACCTCAAATACAAAAGGGCTTATTTATTTTTTATCAGTCTCACTACTCTATACATACAGAACAAGGTTTACACTGTTCCTTTTTATGCTTATCAGTCAAGACATAAAATGACTATGATCCTAACATCAGTAGAATTTCTAATGGCAACTTATTCTCTTTGCTTAAGGGTAATGCATGAAGTTCTAAAGAGGTACGTTAGCATATCTGCTCAAATTCTTTTCTGTTTCCTGGACGTTTTTGGTTACCCAAGCAATCTAAGGGCCTACTGGAACCACAGGCTTGTTAGGGTCGATTGGCCAGGATTTAGGCATGGCATGCTAGAAACTGGAAATTCACAAGCTTTCAGGCTTTCCCAAGGAGTGAATGAGAGGTTGGGGGAGGGGGCTATGCTCTGCAGGATCAGAACACCCCAGAAGGCATTTGGCATTTGCTCAGTGATTGCAGCATAGCAGACTTTTTCAAGGGGGAAGGTAAGAAGCAGCAATGACTGCCAGCTAAAGACAATCTCCAAATCTTAGATCTGACTCTAAATTTAGCATTGCACATGAACCATAATTAGGCTCTGCTACTACTAGAAGCTTCATATGGGGATCTGTCTTCAAATAAGCTGACCTCTTCTGATTTTGTTATTAGGTACAATCTGGTTGTCGCAGCCCCTAGCCCAGGCTAATTCCGCTGTTGAATAATCGGTTGGTGAGTGCAAGCAAGAACTCCAATGAACAAAGGAGACCCAGGCTAGAGACCCGTGGCCTAGGACTTGCTATTCTGAGTTCTCACTGTGAGAGCATCTTACGAGTGGGAATTATAGAAGAGTTTCATGGAATCCTGGTTGAGGTTGGGAAGGAGACTGATGTGGATTCTTCAACAGCAAGCCTTTACACACACACATATAGAGCACATGTGCATCTCTCAGCATAGGGATACAAGTATCGTGGTCAGGGATCCCAAGATAGTGTGACGATATCTCTGTGTCTTGATTCCAAGAAGTATCTTAGGTTGGGTATCTGACCTAGAAGGAAATTTTAAGGGTGACTCCCAAGCAAAAGTCTGGTGGTGTATTTTCTGGTGCTGCCTCCCCAGAGAACAGTAGTGGGAATTAGAGGAGGGAAAGTGTAATTGTTATGTTAAGATTTGGGGAAAATGGTCTTTATCTTATGTATTTAGTATCCCTGATAATGTTCTTCAGTCCAGCATTTGCTTACTAAGCCAATTAGAAAGCAAAAACATATGACTACAATATGCAGAGTTCCTGAGAGGCATAAAATCTATCTCAATATGCAAATCATAGGTACACAGTCTAATTTCCTACATTAATTTGATGTGGCTAAATTAATTAATCAGAAACTTAAATCGTTCTCTAAGCTTCCCACCCAGATGGAGATCTCCTTTACCCATCTTCCATAATCACTTGCTCTGTTCTTACTAGGACTTCCCAAACAATCCAAACTGTTTTCTGTTTGTCCCTCACCTCTCAGTCCCCAGGCAAAATTGATTCTTCTAGTCACCAGACATCCTAATTAGAAAACATGGCTTTCATCTCTCATTCACTGAAATATCTTAGAACTGGATTCTTTGCTTTATTAAAGATACAACCCTCAATCTTTTTCTCTTTCTTTCAAGTCCGGTTTTTAGCTGGTTTCCTTAGGCACTTTCTAGACTTAAAGTTATCCCTATCTCTACATATCATATTGTTTTTCTCACCTAAACAGGGTCCTTCCCTAGTAAAAATGTTAACATATCTAAAACCCAATTTACTTACATTTTCTCCTATCTTAATAGTCATGGGTACCCACAAATCTATATATGTTTTGGGGCATTATATCATCAAATCTAAGGCCCTTGCCCATTAAATTTGCTGAAGTTAGGAACTTCTTTCTTCTTTGTAATTGACCAATTTCCGAGAAACAGGAAGAGATGACAACCCTGTTATTTATAATGCTATGTATATACATTACATTATAATGTAAAATACATTATAAACATATATATGTATATATATAACATATGTATATATATAACATTATATATATGTATATGCATTTAATACATGTGTATAAATATATATACACATATGTATTTCCTTGTAGTAAAATTATTGCAACTGGCTAATACCTCACTAAACATCATATTGTTGCTTATAATACACTTCTAAAAATCCTGTTAATTAAATCTAGCAAAATTATATCTACATTTACCCATTGACCAAGCAATTGAATTGTATTTCTAGAATTCATTCCGAAGTTACAGTGGCAAAAATATTAAAATACATATGCACAAGGCTATTCATTGCAGAACTATTTTTAATAGCAAATAATCGGAAACATTCTGAATGTCTGTCACTAGCGGATGAATTGTATAAACTATGTTTCATTCATATTAATGCATACTTGCAGCTAAAAAAAGAATGAGAGAATATCTTTATATACTTTCTATGGAGTGATAGCCTAGATATGTACTTTTAACAACAACAAAAAAAAAGCCAGAGAAAAGTGTTATAAATTGTGCCATATTTATCTAAGGAAAGGGAAGGAATATATAAATACATATGTATTTTTCTTATTTTTAAGAAGAAAACTATAAAACTAAAAAGGAGTTATCCATGGAGGGCAAGGAAGGGGGTGGAAGAGGCAGGGATAAAGCTAGATTTTTACCTTGTTTTGCAGATTTGACTTTGAAATAATGTCAATATTTTACATAATTATAAAACAAAATTAAATTTTAAAAAGCAATCCCTAAAAATAAAAATTCAAACGAAACAGGTAAACCCAAATATATCCATTTGGTGGCATAGCTACATTAAGGGGAAGTTTCCAAGTGGCATTATAGCACAATAAAATGCGTTAGATATATTTTATTTAGCTATACTCTGAAGAACAATAACAACAACAAAGTAAAAATAATTAACCTGTTTTCAGTAATCATATTGTTTCCTGCTGGTGTTGATATCATTATTCTGAGACCCTGCATGTGCATTGTGGAATAAATTAAATGTATAAATATCTTGATGTCACTGGGAACTGAGATATTGCAGCATGGTTGAAAGGAAATCTAGATTAAAATGGTTAAGTAAAAACCTTATGGCCTGAATTTGAGTTGGAAATTTCATAATGCACTTTCTCTTAAAAAATACATACTTCCTACCTCCACCGACTGAAAAGGTCTAGAAACAATGACCAATCCATTAGTAATGAGCACCCCTACTAGGTAGATTTTAGTTTCTAAGCATCTTTTTCCACTAAAAGAAATTGTAGCTCCATGGAGAAATGGTTTTCCAGATTGAGGGCAAGAAATATACCATTTGAGCTTAGAACATCTTTTCATACCAAAAAATAAGGAAACTACCAACAATTTTTGGGTCATGTGAAAAGGTCACAGGATCCAATCCAAATAAGTTCCCACCAGTCAATGATGGCACATTCTAAGTATTGCTAAAAATAATAAATATATCCAATAGTGATACTCAAAGCAACAATAATCCATTGTTCACTCTAGAGGATAGTAAGAAACCACCTAACTATTTTGAAAGCTAATAAGTAAATAAAAAGTGCCAGACATTGAGCCTGCCTTTCATTTACAGTCTGTGATATAAAGTAATCAAATAGTTGATCGTGGGTCAGATTTTCTTTTCCTAAGTATTCCAGCTAATAAACAAAGAAGGGAAGATGGAATATTTTTACAATCCCTAATCAAGTAATGGTTTGAGGCAATGGTGATCAACTGAAAACAAATATCACAAAGAGAGAGAACGTCAATCATTATAAATCTTCTAATGAAAGTACATACCTCCTTTGAAGCAGTCTTACCAAAATTGAACTCTAGAGCCGAATACCAATTTATAGAAAATTCAAATAGCAGAGGAATATGTGAAATATATGTGAGTGGAATCAGCAAAATCCAGACCAGAAACTCTACTGGACAAATCACCTGGATTTTTCAACAACAACCTTTTACATACACACATACAAATGCACATGTGCATGTAAGAGAGAGAGAGAGCATATAGAATAGAAGAAACTCCAGCACTGACAATATCAAATGCTGGCGAGGATATGCAGCAACTCAAAATTTTATTCATTGCTGTTGGAAATGTAAAATGGTAAAACCACTCTAGAAAAGGTTTGGTAGTTTCTTATAAAGTTACCCCTTGATCAAGTAATTCCACTCCTAGAAATTTATACAAGAGAAATGGAAACACTATCCACAAAAAAGACATTTATAAGAAGGTTCATAGCAGTTTCATTCTTAAGAACCAAAAATTCAAACTAATCATATGTCCATCAAAATGAGAAAGGATTAGAATATTATAGTAGTGACAGTAATAAAAGAAACAAACTAACCCAACCACATGGGTTGATCTCACAGAAGTTTTGCTGAGAAAAAGATACTGGACATAAAGAGAATAAAGTTCTAGAACAGGCACTAATCTAGGGTTAAAACAATCAGAACAGTGATTGCCTTTGATGGTGTGAGAAGTGTAGGAAATCTTCAGGGGAGATTAAATGTCCTCTGTCATGATAGGGGTGTGGGTTATGTTGGTGTATCCATTTGCCAAAATTGTAAAGCTAAGATTTATACATTTCAGTGTAAGTACATTCTACATTCAAAAAATGTAGAAAAATAATAATTGAGTGAGGATTGGGGAGCTGGTAGAGGTATAAATGAATTAAAAATGTCAGAATGTTGATAATTGTTGAAGCTGAGTATTGAGTATATATATTTTTCTGTTTACTGTGTATATGTTGTAAATTTTCCATAATACAAATTTTTTAAAAAGAGAGACATAAGAGGCAAATCAACCAATGTTATGTATATTCTTTATTTGGATTTTTAATTCAAATAAGCTGTCTGGATATTTAAGGATATTAAGGAAATGGAAGCAGTATTTTTAGGTGTATTAATGGATCTTTTTTTAAAAACGGATCCCCTCTTTTTAAAAGAGACATATGGAAATGCAGAAGAGATCATATGACATCTGGGATTTGATTTAAAATAAACCAGGGGGTGGGGTAGGGTGGAGGTAGGAATAAAATAAGGTTGACCCTGTGTTGAAAACTGTTGAAGCTGGGTGATAGGTACATCCAAATCCATTATACAATTCTCTCTCATTTTGTATATTTTGAAAATTTTCATAATTAAAATTTTTTAAATAATTCATTTTTCAAAAACCCCTCTAAATTGAAAAAGTCTAGGCTGGCTAAGTCTAGCCAAAAGGATAGAACTGTATGTGTTAATATGTGATGCTGATTTTATCTGAGAAGAGACAAGGCTGGGGGCGGGCATCTGAGTTTGTAACACAAGAAGGGGGTGTGTGGTGACTCAGGTTGGAAGGCTGGGAGTCTGTACAATGACACAGTAGGGTGGGGTTGTGAAGAAACTGACCTTCTGAGAGGTAACTGTGGAGGCAGGACAGACGGAAGGAGATGCAGGATGATTAAGGCAGGATGTGAAATTGTATGGGCAAATAATTCAAGAAAATATTAAAGCAGTACCAGTTTGGGAGAGCTAGTTCTGTGGGGTCACTCCTCAGAAAGGCAGATCTCATGTAGGAAAATTCTATTGGCAAAGTCCTGGATTCCTGTATTCAAGCCTACAAAGAGGTAAAAATTGAAGAGTTTAGGGGATAGCTCGCTACTTTAGTCACCAAAGTAACTCAGAGAACTAGAGAAAACTAACAAGGAAGTATTGAGTTAGAGGGGACACTGAACTAGCTGGGCACTGAAATAGGGAGAAACAAACTGAGTGTCATGATCCTATAGTCCTATAACTTACTAAATTTGAATAGTTAACACCTAAAACCCTCTCCCCATCCTACCTGCTCTCAGTATTTCCTAATGGTGTAGTAAGAGTTTCTGTATTACCACTATAGAGTTAGTGACACATAGCAGTCAGTATGTTCCTTTTTTACTTAAAGATCAATGAAGTAACATTGCAAAGTCAGACATGTTCTTGGAATTATTGGCATGAAGTTTATGAAAAGAGAAATCTGGGTAGTTATGACAAGGTGTTAGAAATAGTTTTCATAGGTTCCTACATCAAGGCAGACTGAGCTTACTGAGCCACATTTTCTGTTACAAATACTGGATAAATATAACAAGAACAACAATGAAATGCATAGATCAGCTTTAAAGAATGAAAGAAATCTCTGTTGCCAGAAAAAAAAAAAATGTTGGGATGGGTGGGTGGCGGGACTCAAAACCAGAGACCTGATTCTAGGCCCTGGGGGCTGTGGACAGGGTTTTTCATGTTCGCCTGGGAGAGGTGGTCTTGCTTTGGTGCAGGGATTCCACCTGGGACTGCTGATGTAGCCAGGACTTCAAAGACTTTCACTGCGTAGTCAGTGAAAAGGAGCTGGATGAGGAGCAAGGAAGTTTTTTGTCTTTCCTGAGCTCTAGGGAGAGAAAAAAAATTCTTTTGGGAGAAATTTAACCCTAAGCATAATTGGTGGATGTAAGGTGTGGATTTACACTATCTTTGTGGAAAGAGATTCCTAGGCTGAGAAACAGACATAAAAACTAGTCCAGGTGGGAGGAAGTAGTCACTATATCTGATATAAATAAAGGATGTATAACTAAAATATATAAAGAACTCCCACAAATCAATAAGAAAAAGACGATATTGTAGAAAATTGGGCAAAACACTGAAACAGACCCTTCACAAAAAGAATTTCCAAATGACCAATATTTTTATTAAATAGTGCTCACTTTCACTCATCATCAGAGAAATGCAAATAAAAACCACAACAGGATACTACACACTTTAGTTATTATTCTAATAACTAAAATGAATATAACAGAAAATAAGGACTGATGAAGATGTGGATATATATGAATATAAATAAGTAGTGATTGTAATAAAAAAATACTGATGGCTGACTTTTTAGGTGGCTAAAAGTGTAAAATTCAACTATGTGATGATACTGTGAGGCAGTGATTGTGTACTTCAGATGGTCTCTATGCTGTGTGAATATATCTCAATAAAATTGCATTTAAAAATAAAAAACAATAAAATATTAAAATATTAAAAATAAAAATAAAGCAAAACAACATAAAGCAAAAAAAAAAAGTGTAAAATTCCTAGAAAAAAAATAATATAGAAGGTAGGTCAGGCACAAAGGTGATCAGACTCTTTCTAAATCCCTCGTATTGTTTGGGAGTTACTTAAAAATACTGATTTAAACTTTATCAAAGCAAGTATGCCCTGTTAAAGATCTAAGGGTAACTACTGTAACAGTGGACAGAGAATGTATAACCACCAAATCACTTTCTTTCAAATTTTTATTGTGGTAACATATTTACAACATAACATTTCCAATTTTAACCACTTTTGAGTATACAGTTCACTAATGTTAATTACATGCGCAATGTTGTGCCACCATCACCACCATCCATTATCATAACATTTCCATCACTCCAAACAAACTCTATAGCTGTTACAGATCCTTCTTAACAGGATAGCTATTTGAATTTCAGGTGAGACAATTCTGCCTAAAGCAGTAATCTTGGTCCCTGCCTATGAAATGCCAATAACAGGCCCCAATCACTGTGAAAACCAAAAATGCCCTCATACATTTCCAAATACTCCTTAGGATACTGGTGCCATCCCTAACTGAAAACCATAATATTAGAAGGATAAAAAGAGGGAATAAAACATGACAGATTGATGGAAGGCAGAAAAAGGGTACTGGAGAAAAAACAAGAAAGAGTCAATGAAAACCTGTCACATCTATTGGTTTTATTTAATAAACTCTTAGATTTAGAATGTATCATAATTTATCTAAGAGGACACTTATTTCCCATCTGTATTATCCCAAGAATTTTTTTGTTGAAAAGAAAATCCCATTTCCTATATATTACCCATAGGTATATTTTACCGTCCTTTTCCCATGGAACAATCTGAAAAACTGGAGTGAATGGAACATTTTAGACACATATACCTCAAATGATGCATCCATTATAATTAGTAATCAAAAATAGACTATCTCAAAGATCTAGAATCATAAATTATTTAATGATAACCCTTAAAAATATTAGTCCAAAACCATAAAGCATTGGCTTTTCAACACCAAATAATTTCTTGGTTATATCCACATCTAATTATTTTTCTTTTATTAGATAGATTTTTTTAATCTTTATAAGAAAATAAAAGTATTTGATAAAACAATATTTTAAAACTCCTTATTTCCTTTCACTGTAAATATTGAAATAACCTAAAAGAAACTGCTTTGGAAAAAATCATCAGTGACCTCTGAATTGCCAAATGCAGCACACTCTTTCAAACCTTGTCTTATCTGTTGGAAACAAAGCAGTACCTGAAAGAGAATAAACGCTCACTTGGTTGTGGAGGAGAAAAGAATTTCTTCACAATCTTGCAAGAGCGGGTGCACCACCAAAGAAATGTGGCAGGTGTCCCAAACGAAAGGACACAGCAATAGTTATACCTAATGTGCAGGTCCCTCTCCTGTTTCCCCATTGGCTGGGTACTCCAGAGGTTACAGCCTTCCGAGAGAGCTAATGAGCTGCCCTTGAGATTTTGAATTGTACAGCCCATCAGAAAGAGTTAACTAGTTTAAATTTCCCGCCGAGAGTGCCTGCCTTTGATTATACCCCACATCCCTTCATATCCCAGTAACCCTGGTTATTTTTCCCATATAAGTAACTGGCACTGATTCTAGGCTTATATCATGGCTCTCTCTCTTTCCTTCCTTTTACCACAGAGCCAGTTTAAGCCAGTTCTGCCACCGAGTCTCCATTTTCCCTATTCCATGTTGCCTTTATGTGAAAGCTAAACTTAACCCTTTCTTACATTATCCAACTTCCCCCATTTTTAAAATGTTCTCTTCCTTCGGATTCCATGATAATGCATAATGGCTTTCCTCCTACTTCTCTGGCTGCGTCCTTCTATCCCTTCATGGATGCTGCTTCCTCTGGCCAGTCTCCAGTGTTGGTATTCCTCAGAGTTCTTCCTTGGTGCTAAACGATCAAGCTCCAAGGTCAGATGACCTGGATATGAATTCTGGGGTCAGTCCACTATTTTGTAGATGAGTAATATCAGTTTCTTCAATTGTTAAAAGGGGTTTAGTGTTTATCTCATAGAGTTGTGGCAAGGCTTAAGTGAGAGAACAATTAGCAGGATGCTTGGCACAAGTAAAGGCTTAATGGGGCAATAAATATTAACTACTGTCATTGTTACTACTTTACACACCCTCTTTGGGTGATCTTATCCACTCTATTGGATTCAGTGACCTGATACTCCTGAATATTCATCACATGGTATCATCACATGGATTTCCCACATTCACTTTGAGTTCAGTTGTCCAAGATGAAATCCATTATCCTTCTCCACAAAGTTGCTTCTCCTCTAGTGTTCATTATATCAGTGGATAACTCCAAAATATAGTGTGCAGTTAAACACACAGAAACCCAGAAAATTAACCTTCCCTCCTCTTTCCCTCACCTCCCACTTCCAATCAGCAATCCAGTCCTGTTCATTCTACTTCTTAAATGTCTTCGGTATCAGTCCCTTCTTCATTCCCCACCGTTACTGCCTTATTATTGTCTACCACCAGCTCTCACCTGAATTATTGCATAGTCTCTTAACTAGTCACCCCACTCAAACACAAATATTGTTATATCACTCCTCTGTTTGAAATGCAACAGTTCCTTATTGCCAAACTCTTTGACATGGCCTACAAGGCCTTCTGTAATCTGGTCCCAGAAATTTCCCCTAACTTCATCTTTCAGGGTGCCCCTGTCACATCCTATGTTCTGGGCACCCTGAACTGCTTGTAGTTCCCTGAATTGACCCTGCTATTTTATTCTCCCATGTCTTTTCTTACCTTGCAAGCACTGCTGAAATATTCTTGCTCACCTGGTGAGCACCTACTCTTTTTTTTTTCAGACCTCAGCTCAACCACCACCTCCTATGTGATATTTTTCTGATTGTTTTCCCATATAAAAGTGGTTATTCCTTTCTCTATATTCCCACTATTCCCTGAACATACTTCTAGAAAAGCACCTGTAAAACTTCATAGCGCTTATCTATTCATTTATCTATTCACTGGATTATAATCTTTTTGAGGGTTGGGATTGTGACTGATCTTTGTATCCATAGCCTGGTGCATGGCATGTATTGCTCAATAATTATCTGATGGAAGAAGGAATGCATGAAACTTGAGGGGAAAAAATACTGGTTTATTCCATGAGAGAATCAATCACTTTTAGAGATGGAAACACAATCTAAATCTTCTCTTGATAAGTTTTCCACTGCTCTCATTAAGCAGTATTTTTTAAAGTTCCAAAATAACTGCTCATGCACATGTTGGTTGCACTAATACTGAGAATATATAGGCTGCATTCTTTGGTGTTCAAGCATACTCCTTTAAAACATTAAAATCTTAACTAGCTTGTTTTTGCCATTTTCCAAATATATTTAAAATGTCAGAGCTGGCATTTGGGTCCTACAAATCTTTTGAGTGAAAGCCCAGGCCTTCAAATTGTGTGCCATTCACAGGTTTAAAATAGGAACATGTTCCATGTTGACTATGAGCTATTTGGAAACTTTAAAAACATTAGGGGGGAATAATTTTATTTGAGGGAGGAATATTGAAAGGCAGGAGTTCTGAGAGATAGCCTACTTATTATCGGACTATTAGAACAAACCCCACATCAAGTGCACACATGCTACACACACATTTTATTACCCTCAATCTGAGAAGCTCAATAAGAGTCCAGTATATAATCTAGGGGGCAAAATTTGGCCTTCAGTTTCCTAAAGGCAAGTGTGCCTGGAATTTTTAGTCAACAAAAAGCACAAACAAACAAACAAACAGAAAAACAAGCAAACAAAAAAACACTTTTAGCACTCATGAACTAATAGAATATAACCATTTGCCATTTTAAAATATGAGAATTTTGGGCTCGACATGAAAAACTAGGTTCATTTGCCACAGAGAAAACATTCGCAATGAAAGGAGAAAAATAAGTTTGCAACAGTTTCTTCAAACCATAGGAAATGATTGGGGTGTCAAATTTCCTCTACATCATTTACAAGCAAATTAGATTTTTTGCCTGTTTTGGAGAAAGATATCAATATTGTGATTTTTCCTATGATCATATCCCAAATACTGGTTTCATGTATTTTGGAGGAGAGAGTAGAATCAGAGCTTTTGTTCATTTTGATCTAGTCAGATGATGGAGGACACGTTGAAATTTACTGAGTGGCTTTCCTAGGACAAAAACTTCTTAGAATTTAAGAGATTCAAAACATCTAATTTATTAGTTCCTCAGGATTCATTTTCATACTGAAATGACTAGATTATACCAAATCTGAACCTGCAGATAAGCAACAAAATGATAGCTGTTTGGTTGGTCAAGGAAATTTAGGTATTGTGTTGGTTTAGATGTATTATGTCCCCCAAAATGCCATTATCTTTGATGCAATCTTGTGTGGGTAGGAGACATTTTGGTGTTGATTGGGTTGGAGACTTTTGATTGGATGTTTCCGTGGAGATGTGATCACTCAACTGTGGAGAGATCTTTCATTGGATAATTTCCATGAAGGTGTGGCCCCGTCCCTTCAGCATGGGCCTTGATTAGTTTACTGGAGCACTATATAAGCTCAGACAGGAGTGAGCTTGCTACAGCCAAGAGGGACACTTTGAAGAATGCACAGGAGCTGAGAGAGGAACTGCAGTTTACAGAGACATTTTTTTTTAATTCAATTTTATTGAGATTGTTCAAATAATATACAATCATCCAAAGTGTACAATCAGTTGTTCATGGCACCATTACATAGTTGTGCATTCATCACAATTATTTTTTTCAATTTTTAGAACATTTTCATTACTCCAGAAAACAAATAAAAATAAAAAAGAAAACTCAAATTTTCCCATACCCCTACCCCCCCCCACCATTATTGACTGGTAATATTGGTAAAGTACATTTGTTACTGTTGATGAAAGAATGCTAAGATACTACTAACTGTAGTATGTAGTTTGCAATAGGTATATTTTTTCCCTATATACCCCTCTATTATTAATTTTATAGTTTCATACATTTGTTCTAGTTCATGAAAGAGATTTCTAATATTTGTACAGTTAATCATGGACATTGCCCACTACAAGATTCACTGTTTTATACATTTCCATATTTTAACCTCCAACTTCCCTTCTGGTGACATATGTGACTGTAAGCTTCCCCATTCCACCACATTCACACACCATTCAGCACTGTTAGTTATTCTTACAATAATATGCTACTGTCACCTCTTTCCATCTCTAAACACTGAAGTTCAACCTAGTTAAACATTCTGCTCATAATAAGCAACCACTCCCCATTCTTTAGCCTCCTTCATATACTGGGAACCTATATTTTATACAATATTTGCCCTTTTGTGTCTGACATTTCACTTCTTTCACTCAATATAATGCCCTCAAGGTTTCTTCATCAACCTGTTTTTGTTTGTTTGTTTGTTTGTTTGTTTGTTTTTGTTTTTTCATTTTTATTGAGATTGTTCAGATACCATACAATTATCCAAAGTTCCAAAGTGTACAATTACTTGCCCCTGGGTACCCTCATACAGCTGTGCATCCATCACACTTAATTTTTGTTCAATTTTTAGAAACTTTTCATTACTCCAGACAAGAAATAAAGTGAAAGATGAAAAAAGAAAAAAAGAAAAGGAAACTCTAAACCTCCCCTATCCCTAACCAACCCCCCTCAATTGTTGACTCCTAGTATTGATATAGTATGTTTGTTACTGTTTATGAAAAAATGTTGAAATACTACTAACTGTAGTATATAGTTTGTAATAGGTATATAGTTCTTCCCTATATGCCCCTCTATTATTAACTTCTAATTGTATTGTCATACATTTGTTCTGGTTGATGAAGTGATTTCTAGTATTTGTACAGTTGATCACGGACATTGCCCACCATAGGATTCAGTTTTATACATTTCCATCTTTTGACCTCCAACTTTCCTTCTGGTGACATATATGACTCTGAGCTTCCCCTTTCCACCTCATTCACACACCATTCGGCGCTGTTAGTTATTCTCACATCTTGCTACCAACACACCTGTTCATTTCCAAACATTTAAGTTCATCCTAATTGAACATTCTGCTCATACTAAGCAAGAGCATCTACATTTCTTCCACAAGGCAGGAGGGAGAGTCAAAGAAGGTAGAGAGGCAAAAGAAAGAGGAAACAAAAAAATGACAGCTAGGAAGCAGCAAAAGGAAAAATAACCTTAAATCAAAGTAGAATAAAGAATCAGACAATACCACCAATGTCAAGTGTCTAACATGCCTCCCCTATCCCCCCTCTTATCTGCATTCACCTTGGTATATCACCTTTGTTACATCAAAGGAAGCATAATACAATGATTCTATTAGTTACAGTCTCTAGTTTATGCTGATTGCATCCCTCCCCCAATGCCTCCCCATTTTTAACACCTTGCAAGGTTGACATTTGCTTGCTCTCCCTCGTAAAAGAACATATTTGTACATTTTATCACAATTGTTGAATACTCTAGATTTCACCAAGTTACACAGTCCCAGTCATTATCTTTCCTCCTTTCTTGTGGTGTCTCACATGCTCCCCATCTTCCTCTCTCAACCACATTCATAGTTACCTTTGTTCAGTGTACTTACATTGTTGTGCTACCATCTCCCAAAATTGTGTTCCAAACCACACACTCCTGTCTTCTATCACCCTGTAGTGCTCCCTTTAGTATTTCCTGTAGGGCAGGTGTCTTGTTCACAAAGTCTCTCATTGTCTGTCTATCAGAAAATATTTTGAGCTCTCCCTCATATTTGAAGGACAGCTTTGCTGGATACAGGATTCTTGGTTGGTGGTTTTTCTCTTTCAGCATCTTGAATATATCACACCACTTCCTTCTTGCCTCCATGGTTTCTGCTGAGAGATCCGCACATAGTCTTATTAAGCTTCCTTTGTATGTAATGGATTGCTTTTCTCTTGCTGCTTTCAGGATTCTCTCTTTGTCTTTGACATTTGATAATCTGATTATTAAGTGTCTTGGCGTAGGCCTCTTCATATCTCTTCTGTTTGGAGTACGCTGCGCTTCTTGGATCTGTAATTTTATGTCTTTCATAAGAGATGGGAAATTTTCATTATTTCCTCTATTATTGCTTCTGCCCCTTTTCCCTTCTCTTCTCCTTCTGGGACACCAATGATACATACATTATTGTACTTTGTTTCATCCTTGAGTTCCCGGAGACGTTGCTCATATTTTTTCATTCTTTTCTCCATCTGCTCCTTTGCGTGTAGGCTTTCAGGTGTTTTGTTCTCCAGTTCCTGAGTGTTTTCTTCTGCCTCTTGAGATCTGCTGTTGTATGTTTCCATTGTGTCTTTCATCTCTTGTGTTGTGTCTTTCATTTCCATAGATTCTGCTAGTAGGTTTTTTGAACTTTTGATTTCTGCCGTATACATGTCCAGTGCTTCCTTTACAGCTTCTATCTCTTTTGCAATATCTTCTCTAAACTTTTTGAATTGATTTAGCATTAGTTGTTTAAATTCCTGTATCTCAGTTGAAGTGTACGTTTGTTCCTTTGACTGGGCCATAACTTTGTTTTTCTTAGTGTAGGTTGTAATTTTCTGTTGTCTAGGCATGGTTTCCTTGGTTATCCAAATCAGGTTTTCCCAGACCAGAACAGGCTCAGGTCCCAGAAGGAAGAAATATTCAGTATCTGGTTTCCCTATGGGTGTGTCTTAGAAAATTGCTCCACCCTTTGATGCCTCGGGTCACTGTGCTTTTGTGCCCAGCAGGTGACGCCTGTTAGCCTATAATTCTTGACTGGTGTGAGGAGGTGTGGCCGTGTTCCCCCAGGCTCTGGGGTCTGGTTCTGAATGGAAAGGGCCCCACCCCTTTCCTCCTAGAAAAGACAGACCCCTCAGGTGGAGGTCATTAGCATTTCAATGGTCTCCCTGTCTGCTTGTGCTGTCTCCACCCTTCCCAGACTCACAGCCCTGGAAACTGAAAATGACTGGGGCTTTCTCCACTGAGCCAAAAAAGAAACAGATAGTCCCCTTCAGACCCAGTCCAAGGCGACCCTCCGGCTCTCCCAGGTCAGTTGTCACCCAAAGCCTCTGTCTGTTTTTTGGGGCTGCATACCTGTAGTGAGCAGTTCACACTCGCTACTTAAAACCCCAGTTGGAGCTCAGCTGAGCTGTATTCGCTTGCTGGGAGAGAGCTTCTCTCTGGCACCACACGGCTCTGCAGCTCAGGCTATGGGGGAGGGGGTCTCCCGACCTGGTTCCGCAGGTTTTACTTACAGATTTTATGCTGTGTTCTCAGGCATTCCTCCCAATTCAGGTTGGTGTATGATGAATGGATGGTCTCGTTTGTCCCCCCGCAGTTATTCTGGATTATTTACTAGTTGTTTCTGGTTTTTTTGTAGTTGTTCCAGGGGGACTGCTTAGCTTCCACTCCTCTCTATGCCGCCATCTTGCCCGAGACTCCTCAAACTCTACAGTCCCCATGCCCAAGTCCCTCCAGTTTACAGAGACATTTTGAAGATGGCTGTTGGAAGCTGATGCAGACATTTTGGAGAACACCATTTTGGAATGCAACCTGGGGGCAAACAGATGCCAGCAACGTGCCTTTCCAGCTAACAGAGGTTTTCTGGATGCCAATGGCCTTTCTCCATTGAAGGTACCCTTTGTTGATGGTCACTTTATGGCCTTAAGACTGTGCCTGTGTAACCAAATAAACCCGCTTTTATAAAAGCCAATCCATTTCTTGTGTTTTGCATTCTGGCAGCATTAGCAAACTAGAACAGGTATTAAATGAAATATGTAGACTGAGCAGATGGTAATTGGAGCACACTCATTTTCCATGACTGACCTGCCCTGAATTCAAAGGGTTGCAGATTTTGAAGAGCTATTCAGAACTGTATGATGGAGGTAAAAATCACAGTTTCAAAATGATATTTACAGATTTTGACATATAAATGAATGCCATCTTGATTTTTTCCACCTTACTTTAGAGTACAAATTCCAACCAAGTCTAAATTACAGTGCATCTTTCCTTTTATTGTGACTAGGTTTCAAAGTAAAATTTATATATTTCTGAGCATTTCCTGCATGCCAAGGACTCAGCTGAGCACTTTACATGTGTTTTCTCCTTCAACAAAAACTGATTGAACTAATAGTAAATGATGCTGTCCTTGGAATTTTAACAACAAATATATGAAGCCCAGAGTGATGTTGACATTACTGGCAATGGGGGGAAATTCTAGGCAATATGTGGGTCTATCTGGTGCTGAGAAAAATAGTGTCTTTCATGAGATTACAATAGTCATGTGGCTGTTCTGATAGTTTTGTGGCTGACACAGAATACAAAATAATGATGCCTTTAAACAAGAAAGAAGTTTATTTCCCTCTCATGAAAAGAAGTCAGGAGGTGGAGAGTCCAGGGCTGGTGTATCAGCAACATGGTCATTTATGGACCCAGATTTCTTCTGTATTTCTGCTTCTCTATTCAAGCCTATTTTTAGGAATTCATTTTATATCTACTATTGACTTATTTGCTATATCTGTTTATTTTTAATGGCAGTTTGAAGATTCAGAATATGTATTTTTAACTTATCACATAATAATGTTTTAACTTATCTAATAATATTGTAACATTTCATGTATAATGTAAGATCTTTCTAACAATATACTTCTACCTCCCCCTTCCATCTTTTGTGCTATTATCAATTATTTTACTTCTACATATGTTATGAACCCTATAGTATAGCGTTATTTTTTTCTTTAAATAGTCAGTTATATTTCTAGAAGAATTTAAATGAAAGGGGAAAATATTTTATATTTATTCATATACTTATCATTTCTGGCTCTCTTTGTTCTTAAGTATAAATCCAAGTTTTCATGTGGTGGTGCTTCTCTTCAGCTGAAGAAGTTTCTTTAATATTTCCTATAGTGCAGTTCTGCTGGAGACATTGTCTCAGCTTTTGTTTTCCTTAGCCTTCACTTTTTTTTATTATTATTAAGATTTATTCACACACCATACAATCATCCAAAGTATACAATTGTTCACATTACCATCATATAGTTGTTCATTCATCACCCCAATCTACTTTTTGAACATTTTCCTTGTACCAGAAAAAGTAAAAATAAGAATTTAAAAAAAGAGTAAAAAAGGAACACCCAAATCGTACCCCCCCACCCTATTTTTCCTTTAGTTTTTTGCCCCCATTTTTCTACATGCATCCATACACTGGATAGAGGGGAGAGTGATCCACAAGGCTTTCACAATCGCATTGTCTTGCCTTGTAAGCTACATTGTTATACAATCGTCTTCAAGCTTCAAGGCTACTGGGCTGTAGTTTGATAGTTTCAGGTATTTACTACTAGTTATTCCAATTCATTAAAACCTAAAAAGAGTTATCTATATTGTGCGTTAAGAGTGCCCACCAGAGAGACTGAGTCTCAACTCCATTTGGAAACTCTCAGCCACTGAAACTTTATTTCATTTCATTTCACATCCCCCTTTTGGTCAAGAAAATGTTTTCTATCCCATGATGCTGGGTCCAGGTTCATCCCTGGGAGTCATATTCTGCTTTGCCAGGGAGATTTACACCCCTGGCAGTCAGGTCCCACATAGGGGGGAGGGCAGTGATTTCACCTGCCAAGTTGGCTTAGCTAGACAGAGAGGGTCACATCTGAGCAACAAAGAGGCTTTCAGGAGGAGACTCTCAGGCACAACTACAGGCAGGCCTAGCCTCTCCCTTGCAGCAACAGTCTTCCCAAGGGCAAGTCCCGTGGTAGAGGGTTTGACACATCAAACCGTCCATCCTCAATGTTTGTGAGAACATCAGCAACCATCCAGGTGAGGAAGCCCAACACCTCTGCATTTTCCCCCAGCTCCTCAGGGGTGCTCTGTGTATTTTTTTTTTTTTTTCATTAACTTCATCAAAAAATTAAAAAAAAAAAAACCAGACAATAATAATAAAAAAAAAAACACATTTCAAACAAAACCAAAACAAAGGAATAAGAAAAAACAAATAACCTAAAATAACTATTACTTCCAAGATGTTCCTACTCTACCCCAGAAAACATACAGACTATAACCCAGCAAGGGAATGAGAAAAACAGATAACCTAAAATAACTACGTTTCTGTGAACTTGTTCCTACCATACCCACCAGAAATTAACAAACCTTAGTCATACCTGAGCATTCCCAGAACGTTAAATTTACTCCCGATAACTTATCTGCTCTTATTAGGTTATCGTTCCCCCTTCACTATTTGCTATTTATCACTAGGTCCCCTACATTCTACATTATAAACCACTTATTTTACATTTTTCAGTGTTCACATTAGTGGTAACATATAGTATTTCTCTTTTTGTGCCTGGCTGATTTTGCTCAGCATTATGTCTTCAAGGTTCATCCATGTTGTCATATGTTTCACAACATCATTTTTTCTCACTGCCGCTTAGTATTACATTATGTGTATGTACCACATTTTATTTATCCACTCATCTGTTGAAGGACATTTGGGTTGTTTCCACCTCTTGGCAATTGTGAATAATGCTGCTATGAACATTGACATGCAGATATCAGTTCGTGTCACTGCTTTTAGATCTTCTGGGTATATACTGAGAAGTGCAATTGCTGGATTGAAGGGTAACTCTATTTCTAGTTTTCTAAGGAACCACCAGAGTGTCTTCCAGAGTGGCTGTACCATTATACAGTCCCACCAACAGTGAATGAGAGTTCCAATTTCTCCACATCCTCTCCAGCATTTGTAGTTTCCTGTTTGTTTAATGGCAGCCATTCTAATTGATGTGAGATGGCATCTCATTGTGGTCTTAATTTGTATCTCTCTAATAGCTAGTGAAGGAACATTTTTTCATGTGTTTTTTGGCCATTTGTATTTCCTCTTCAGACAACTGTCTTTTCATATCTTTTTCCAATTTTATAATTGGGCTGTCTGTGCTATTGTCATTGAGTTGTAGAATTTCTTTATATATGCAAGATATCAGTCTTCTGTCAGATACATGGTTTCCAAATATTTTTTCCCATTGAGTTGCTTAGCCTTCACTTTTGAAAGATATTTTCTCTGTGACAGACCTTTTTTTTTTTTTTAATTGCAGCACTTTAATAATGCCTTAACACTGTCTTCTAACCTGCATAGTTTCTGAGGATTGAATTTTGGTCATTGCTCTTCGGTACATCATGTACCTCTTTTTCTCTGGATGCTTTTAATAATTTCTCCTTATCATTGGTTTTCAACCATTTGATGATATCTTTTGCAATGGTTTGTGTGAGTGTGCATGTCTATTTACCCTTTTATCAGCTCTTTGACCTTCTTGAATCAGAGTTTATCATTTTTATCAACAAAATATTTTCAGCCATATTACTTCAAGTAATTTTTTTCTATCACCCCCTCTCACCCTTCTCTCATCTGCAATTGCAATTACAAATAATATTAGGCCACTTGGTATTACCCAACATGTCATTGAAACTCTGTTGTTTTCTTTCTTTTTCCAGTTTTTTTTTCTTTGTATGCTTTATTTTGGCTAGAATTTATTGCTGTATCTTTAAGTTTACTGGATTTTTTTCTTATGTGTGTCTAATCTTCTGTTAATCCTATCCAGTGAAGTTTTTGTTTCAGATGTAATTTTTTTAACATAATTATCATAATTTTTGTTATGAGGAAGGACTCTATTTTCCAAAACAGTAAATTTAGTAGGAAGAATGACATTGTTTTACATTTTTGCAAATCACTTTAAGGTCCAGCTTAATGTAAGACAGCTGGATTCTCCTATATCTTCTGCATTTAGTTGTTGACATCACATCACGCAGCCTCTGAAAAATTCTACTGTATACTTGCAAGACACTGAGAGTGACAAAGGCAAATGATATCAGATGTAATTTTAATCTCCAGAAATTCAATTGTTTAAATCCTATATCAATGCTGTTGGATGCTGATTCTGTCTGTCATTCCTGGCTTTGTTTCTGTTGACTCGCTTTTCTCCTGTTCATGGATCACATTCTCCTGCTTCTGTCCATGTGTCATAATTTTTTATTAGATGCAAGGCATTAGAAATTTGACCTTGTTGAGTGCTTGATTTTGTTGCATTCTTTTAAAGAGTGCCATATTTTTTCCTAGCAGGAATTACTTGTGGCTAAGTTTGATCCATTTCAGGCTTGTTTTTAAGCTCTTTATGATGGGTCTGGAATAAGCCTTTATTTTGGAGCTAAATTTGCCTCATTTCTAAGGTCTACCCTCTCCTGAATGTCCCATATATTCAATGAGGTCTCTTCACTCTGGCTGGATTTCCAGTCCCATATGGGCTTCCCTATGATTGTTCTTTCCTTGGAAGTTATTTTTGCCAGGCCAAAGATTCAAGGGAAACTCTCCGCAGATTTCTGTAACTCTTTCTCCACATAACTCACTCCTCTCTGGAACTCTGACCTACAAATTCCAACCACCTTGGCCTCCTTGAACTCCTATTTCTACCTACTCAATCCAGTAAGATTTGGGGGTTCACGCTTTCCTTCTCTGCATGGTAGTCTGGAAATTGCTCCTGATAGAATGCCTGTGTGATATTAGGGTTCATCTCCTTTGTTTCCCTTTAATAGGGATCATAGTACAGCACTGCCGATTGTCTAATGTCAGAAAAAAGTCATTTTCTATATTTTGTCCATTTTTCTAGTTGTTTATGCTGCATTGGTAATTCCAGATCCTGTTACTCTCTCATGGCCAGAAGTGGAAGTCCAGTTATATACATTTTAATCATATATGTTTAAATAACTAACAAGCTATACTTTAACACAAATGTGAGTCTGCCTTTTGTCTGCACTACTTCTCTGAAAAAATTCTCACTAAGGCCAGGAGTTACTACCTCAATTTCTAGATCATGGGGAAATAAGGAGGGAGTGTCTCCTATGGCAACCAGGGAGGCAAGAAGATATTCAGAGGGGCTTGGGCAGCTTATATTAGCCAACAATGATTTCATAGGGAAGTCTATAGATATTTTTCAATGGGTATGGCCTTACTGATGTGTGCTAGCTACTTCCTACTAGTACTTCTTATGCATTTTCGTGATCTTCCTGCCAGTCCCTTAAGTACTGGTGTTTCCCAGGGGTGCTATTATTCACCACTCCTTTTCTGCTGTGTATATTCTCCCTCACCCATTCCCATAATTTCAACTACTATCTCTATATTGATATATTCCAATTATATCTTCTGTCCAGATCTCTTCTCTTTCTAGAGGCTTAGAGTCATATATATATATATATATAGAGAGAGAGAGAGAGAGAGAGAGAGACTGCCCACTCCACTTCTCCACTTAGATGTCCCAGAGTTATCTCAAACTCAACATGCCCAAAGTGAACTCATCAAATTTCCACTCAAAACTGGTTCCTTCTCTTGTATTCTCTAACTCAGTGAATGGCATCACTAGCTTCTAATCACAGAAACCAGAAATCTGGGAGCTGTCCTTGACTCTTTGCTATAGACATCGTGGTCCCCTTCTCGGCATCTATTCTTTTTTGTCTGGGTCATCATCTCAGTTTTCATTGGGATATCCATACTCCTTGCTCTAGTTTGCTAATGCTGCCGGAATGCAAAACACCAGAAATGGATTGGCTTTTATAAAAGGGGGTTTATTTGTTTACACAGTTACAGTCTCAAGGCCATAAAGTGTCCAAGGTAACACATCAGCAATTGGGTACCTTCACTGGAGGATGGCCAATGGCGTCCAGAAAACTTCTGTTAGCTAGGAAGGCACGTGGCTGGCATCTGCTCCAAAGTTCTGGTTTCAAAATGGCTCTCTCCAAGGACGTTCCTCTCTAGGCTGCAGTTCCTCAAAAATGTCACTCTTAGTTGCACTTGGCGTATTTGTCCTCTCTTAGCTTCTCTGGAGCAAGAGTCTGCTTTCAACGGCTGTCTTCAAACTGTCTCTCATCTGCATCTCCTGTGCTTTCTTCAAAGTGACCCTCTTGGCTGTAGCTCCTCTTCAAAACATCACTCACAGCTGCACTGAGTTCCCTCTGTTATGTCAGCTCATTTATATGGCTCCACTGATCAACCCAGACCCACCCCGAATGGGCAGAGCAACACCTCCATGGAAATTATCCAGAGTCATCACCGACAGCTGGGTGGGGTGCATTCCAAAGAAAAACTCAAAGAATTACAATCCAATCAACACTGATAATGTCTGCCACACAAGATTACATCAAAGATAATGGTGTTTGGGGGACATAATACATTCAAACTGGCACACTCCTCATCACAGCCCATGTGCTTTTGGAGCAGCTGGCTCCTTTGGCACTAAGGGCAGGGCATATATCTTAGTCCTAAAATAATAAGCCTAACACCATCCCCTAGTCACCTTTCTAAGTTCATGTATGGACATGCAACTCAAGTCTTTAAGCCTCTGATAAAAGAGTTTTCTCTTCTTTCCAAAAGAACTTCCAGAAGGGATTGTCTCTTCTGGTCTCTTCTTGGACCCACATGGGAATACTTATAGCACAGGAGTTGTTGGCAACCTCATTTAACCACAAACCTAACACTACAGAAGGAAAAGCAATGAGACAAGAAACACGACCTTAATGACATCACCAAACTGTTGAGTCATCCAGCCCTGAAGGCTGTCTTTTCACTGGACTTTCTAGCTGGATGGGTCAATAAATCTCCTTTATTGGCTATGCTAGTTAGAGTGGATTTTCTTCTGCTTTCAACAAAAAGCATCATAACTGATAACTTATCCTCCACTCTCTACCCCCAAATACAGGCAATTATTCACCAGATTCTATTAATTCTATCCCCTAATAATGTGTGATTGCTCTCCATTCTGTCTCCTGACACTGCCAGTGCCTTAGTTCAGGGTCTCTTCATTTATTTTTCTTTCTGTAATACTATAACAGGCTCCAGTCATGCCACACTCCACAGAGTGACCTTTCTAAAACATATTTACTATCCATTTTTATCTGCTTTTAACCCAGGTGTGGTTCTCCATTGCTTCCAGAAAAAATGTTCATGTTCCTTAGCATATTGTACAAGATTCTTTATGATCTGCACTCTCCCCCTACCTTTTCAGTGTCTCCTTTTGTTATTCCCCCCAACTTCCACCATTCTACCACCAGAAATGCTGAACTATTAGCTGAAACAAAGTACAGTTTGGTTTCACACCTCTGGGACTTTGCACTTCCCACTCCCCCAGCTTGGAATGTTCTCACCCACTTCTTTCCCCCCGCCTCCCCTACCAAAATTCACAAACATTTTTACTCCTAGTCATCCTCAAGTCCAAATGTTCTTTGAGGCACTTCCTGACCATGGTCTAGTCTGGGGTAATTTTGTATACAAAGCACCTGGTGCACTTGCCTATTATAGTGCTTGTCACACTGAGTCTGTATGCACTTTGAAACCAAGGAATGTTTCTTTTATTTTCTCATATGTCTACTTCTGGGGCCTAATAAAGCACCTGGGATACAGCAGATGTTCAATTAAGTAATTTGTGAATGAATGAATAATTAGATGATCTGTAGAAATAAAGATTTCTGATCTTCAGACTCTATTTGAGACTTTCCCTGATCTAAATTTGTTTCTAATTTCTAAGCATTGCTCTTTTTGTTCCAAGGTGTGGGGGTTTAGGAAGGAAACAAAACAGCTTGGTACTGGTTGCTCTTAGCCCTCTGGAGATCCAGTTATGTGTCCTGTCTCACCATAGAACTTGACTGCCTATTCATACCTGGGTGCCCAGTATGGGTGCAGACTTAGCTGACCAGTCCAGCAACATACTCATACCTTGATTCAGACTTCTTTTATTGCCAAATTAAAGTTTGTCAATATAAATATGGTAGCCAAATTTTCAACTTTCCACTTAACTTTGAACTTACAGGTAGTTTACAAGATTTGTATTTCATAAAAATTGTAGGCCTAAAACGAACCAATTTGGATTATTTTACACTAATCAATTAAAATATAGTGATCTTAACCCTGAACATTACCTTTGCTGTCCTTAAAATTAGATGTGACTAGTTGAAGAAATTATGTGATTCTGATAGTGGTAATGTTAAATCACTGGAAGCAACTACATTTCTACAAATTTTAGATAAAGAATTTTGAATTTAAGACAGACAGGATTTGTTTGAGGGAACCCAGGAAAGAGTCATTTGTGCTTCAGAAAGACTTTAATATCAGGAGGAAGTTAGGTTTCATTGGACACTTTAGAATGGTGAGGTAAGGAGTTGGGGGTGGAGCGAAGTGGGATGGACTGCCTAAGGGCCGGATCCCCAACAGTACAATAACACAAGACAGGCCTTGTTTAGTCAACAGCAACACTGAACGTGCTCTCTTCGTTACTGTGTCGCTGATCAAGGGTAACGAGAGCCCCGCCGAGACTCTCTTCCGAGCATGCGCAGTGCCGAGCGAGCCCGGAAGGGTCCGCAACAACAATGTACTGTATGCCTTTTTTCTTCAGTCAGAGAACTACAACTCCCAAGAGCCATCTCAGCTTCGCGTCACCGCCTCCCGCTGTGGCCCTACCTTGTTCCCTCCCTTGGTCCCGCCCTCCCGATAGTCCCCTCCCCTCCTTCCCAGTGTGTGTCAGTGACCCAGAGGCGGTGTGAGGCGGACGGGACCGTTGAGGGGCGCCGCCGCCGCCGCCGCCTCCGCCGTCAGCACCATCCCTGCCGCGCGATCGGATTTGTCTCCAGCCCTCCGGGTGCGCGCCACAAAGCGGGCTGCGCGCTTCTCCCTCCGCCCGCGTCTCCTCAGCGCTCGGCGCCGTGGTCAACTTCCCCTTGCCGCGTCTCCTCAGCGCTCGGCGCCGTGGTCAACTTCCCCTTGCCGAGCTTGGCCGGCTGGCGAGGAAGGCGGCGGTGGAGGCACACCAGGCTGTCTCCTCGCGCTCCACACACACACACACACACACACACACACACACACACGTATACACACACTTCACCCCCTCGATCCGGGTCTCGGGGACCGTACTGGGATTCCGGCCACCAACATTTGTCCGGTGAGTGTGGCGGCGGCGGCCACGGTACGCCGCTGGAGGGAACGCGGGGGGCCCGGGGGCGGAGAGGGGGGTGCGGGAAGGGCGGGCGCGCAACTTCCTCGGCAGCTTCCTCCGGCGGCCGGCCGGCTCTCCCCGCCCGCCGCGCGCCCCTGCGCGGGGAGGCGGCCGGGAGCGGAGTTCGCGGCGCCTACATCCCGCGCTCTTGCGGGAGGAAGCGCCTTTGTCAGGAGCCGGTCTGGCGCGCCCTCCCCCACCGCCTGGGAGCAGGGCGCGCGGCGGCCAACTCCGAGTCCCCGCGCCCCCGGCCGCGCTCTCCTGCTGCCTGAGGGGAGCTGTGCGGGCGCCCTGGAAGAAAAGAGAAATGAAAGAGAAACAAAGGGGGCGATGGGTTTTTCTTTTGTTTGTGCGAATCTGATAACTTCTTTCCCCTCCCTTACATAACGCAGCTTCCAAGTTAGTCATTCTTTTTATTGTTACGATGACTGTCATCATCTCTGTGCGTCTCTCGCATCCCCTTTCATCTTTGGATCTCAGTGCATTTTTAAAACACTAATTAATTACACCTCCGGGGTCCTTATGAAGCAGGTTAATAAGCCCGTTTCCGTAAGTGGGTAAACTGAGGTTCGGAAGAGCTATAATTGATGAATACGTTTGATCTTCTACCGCGCCTGGTGTCTGAGGATCTGAAAACATTTATGAGTAATAACTCGTTCTCGAATGCCCCGTGGAGAAGTTAAGGATGCTCATTTTACTTACAGGATAACTGAAGTCTAAACGAAGCCTGGGTAATTGTTAGGTAGTTCATTCAATAATAATTCTTACATAGTGTCTTGAATCTTAAAACCTCAAAGGACTTCTTGAAAAATTCCCCGACTTGGAAAATCTTAAACTCGCTTCACCATCTACTTTTATTTTTACACGTGCAGGAGTCTTGTGAGGCAAGAGAGAGATGATGCAGGAGGCAGAGATTTTTAAGTGACCATTTAACAGGTTTTACTCACTTCACACAAGGAAATGTCTTGATGTTAACAGCACCTACAACCTTCCATAGTTTAGTCATCAGAGTATGCCAACAAATAATATTGAACTCCTTATGGATAAAAGGCTGGTTGTGCTAAAGACTGAAGTTTTAAGTATAAGGAAAGGTCATCTGTTCGTTTTGGTTCAAAGGGTGTTTACTTTTCCTTACTTGCAAGATGCTGTTTTGTGTTCTTTTCATAGCAGACGATCTTTTGTTTCAGAATTGGCTTTGTGTTTTTCTGCATTGAATATGTATTACTATTATAATTGAGGAGAAATGTTCAGTGTTTTATTATTATTATTCAGTTTTCATAGTATTGCGAATTTAAATTTTTGAATTGTGGAGAAGGTTCAGTTGTTTCAGCGCTGTTTCAGTTCACGGTATGTTTTGTTTATAGCTTACAGAGAAAATGTTTTCTCAGAGCAATCAGATTTGCATCCTTCAAAGCACTGTCATTATACAAAGACGGCATATGAATTCTATATACTTTTTACTCAGGCCAACAGCTCTTATGGAGTAAAATAATTAACTCTGATGGCAAGTTTGTTTTAGAAGCTGAACAAAACTGGAAGGTATTAACAACTACGAATCAAGCATCATTTCTGCTAGTTATTTTCTGAGGTGACTAATGATCAGAACGGTATAGTAACAGTACTTTCATATATCCTAAGTTCTTCTTAAATTTAATTTTGTGTTGCATGTTGCCCCCAGATTTTAGATTCTGGTAGTTGCATCAGAAAATGGAAGGGAGAAAATCTGCTATTTTAGTATTTTTCCCCAAGCCTCTAACTTGTTCCCTTTCTCTAGTATGTTAAAAGAGTTGGAAAATAGAACAGTTAAATGTGTGAAAAGTTGCATATAGTGAAGTGATTATAATGCCTGGTGTAATAAGTTTACAGCAAACTGTCACCTTTATTTTTAGCATGATAGAAGTATTGTAATGTGATAGTAATGGTTTTTATTGACTTGAAAAAAGTAAGCTGGGAATTGTGCCTTAGCAGCAGATTTTTGGAGGGGGTGGTGATCTATGCTCTTTAAAACTGGCAGTTGAGTGACCTTATAGTTGGTTATGTTGAAATGTTTCTCTAGCATTTACAAACCAGATTTACCAGGGGCATTTGAGCTTCTAATACTGTCTTTGCTCACTCACTATAGAGTTCAAAGGCAGGAGTTAGTGCTGACTGTTAAAGTCTGGCATTACAGGTTTCCTAATTTCTTTGTGACCTCTTAAAAGAAATGACTGAAAAGTACTTGTTAGGTTACTGGGTTTAGTACTGCTGAATGCTACTGATGCAGGTTTCAAGGGGAAGCCTAAGTATGTTCCTATTTGACTAGTTCCCGTTTCCTTTCAGGCTGTCAAAACACTACTTTTATATTAAGAGTTTGTCATTTCAGAACACAGTTTACTGTGGTTGTCCAGCAAGTCAGGTGCTAAGGACTACAGTAGTTCTACTTTGTGAACAAACATCAGCCAGAAGTTTCTGTAGCTGATAAAGATTTTAAGCCAAAAAAACTAAGAATTGAAAACTATCTTTCGAACATACATTGCATACATCTTACCATGGCACATCAATCTAGATCTAATCTAATATTAAGTTAGAAAGGCTTATATGGATTATTTTATTACATATATTATATTACATATATTTAACTGTACATAATACATTAAAAGTAAAAATACATACATATATATGACAAATATATGATGGCACTGAGATTGTCCTAGGAGTTTCTTTGGAAAAATTGTTATTCCAAAAGTTGTATTTATGTCTTTTAATCAAAAAGAATAAAAAGATAAGAGCCAGAGAAAGAAGGAAGAAAATCAACAGAGTGATGAAAATCTGATGATGTTTTTAAAGACTACAAAATTAAAGATTCTTGGCAGCATTTGTGTGTAAGGGATGGAATTCTAGCTTAAGTCTATAAACAGTAAATTCCTCTTAGCACTTTCTGTTTATAGATTTCTAGCCATCTTTTCCAGATCCCCTCTAAATATATCACAGAGGAGAAGTAAATAGAAGTCATTCTTTCGAGGGATTTGGGTTTTGGGGGATTTATTTATTTATTTATTTATTTATTTATTTTTATTTTTTTATACGTGTGGTGGTGATGGTGGGGGCAGTTGTTTTTTTTTTTTTCAGTGTTGACCTCTACCAGAAAGCTATCCTGGACTAATGTGTGGGAGCCTCAAGAAAAATATTGGCCACTGAAAGCTTTGGATATGATTTCAAGTTCTGCCACTAGCTTTTCTTCCTGTTGTCTCAAATAGATAACTTACTTGAATATTTTTCCTTGTATAGGCTGAAAATAGTTGCCTAATATTCTACACTTATTAGGTCCTAAATAATTTTTTGCTGTTGTTGCTTAATGAATTTACAAATAATAAAGAGAAAGCACAAAATTTCTTGAATTAAGTATCAGGGAATTTCTGATTTTTTTTCTTTTTAATAGAAATAAGTAATCTAAACATATGAATGTCTCATTGGGGCTTCTCAATTAGCATAGCTGCTTTCAGAAATAAACTTAAAGAAAAGAGCTTCAGCAAATAATTTAAGAGAAATGAATTGTAAATAATTCTAAGAAGACCTGTTTTTTCAGGCTGTTGCACAAGATGTTTTAGATTCTTTTTTGGCACAGTAAACTAAATTTCAGAGAACAGTTCTACATAGTACTCCTTGTATCACCCTACAGGAAAATATGTGTTGCTAGTATCTATAAATGGGGAAAATCTTAACATCTATCATCATCCCCCAGTTAATCTTGAGCATTCGTTTGGTACAAAAAAAAAAAATGTTTTTTATTCAGTACTCATGTAATTTATTTCCTTTCCAAAGAATTTATTGCTGATTTTTATTTTATAAAGAAACCTCTTGGGGTGTTGCTAGTTATAAAAATATGTAGTACCCTCAGGTTCCCAGCATCTTCTGCAGTTCTTTTTTGTATTATCTTCTTGGCTATAGTTTGCTTTTTCCCCTAAATTGTCTAAAATAAGCAAAGAAATGTTTAAACCTACTTAACAAGAAATATAATCAGTAATTCATCAAGCTAAATTTCAACATACAAGGTGCATTGAAATGTTTAGAGATAAAAGTACACTTCTTTTTTTTTTTTGAGGGAGGCTAAAGCAGGGATAGCAAGTAGATTTCACCGTGGATGCCAAATCTGATTGCTTGGTGGGTGTCTGTCTGGAATACTGTGTTTAGAAAATTGGGGGGCCTAGTTCAGAATCAGCAGGGAAGTGCTGTGATTAACTGTTTTTGCCATTTGTTAGTTTTCCAGTGGGCTTTTGGCATGGTGCCAAATATTCATTCTGTTTTTATTAGGTCCTTTTATGTATCAGGCACTAGGCTAGGTGCTAATATCGCACAAAAGACTGAAATCTCTGCCTTCATGGTGCTTACATTCTAACAACAAAACACAGACAATAAAGTAGATAAGTAAAATATTTCTTGTATTAAGGACAAATAACCTGTTTGTTCATGTAAGAAATAATAAGGGGAGGGTGATTAAAAGAGACTTAAGAGATATATCAGCCAAATGCAATGTACGGACCTTAGTTAGACCTGATTTGAGCAAACTAACTGTAAAAAGACATTTATAATAAAATTGGGGAAATTTGGATATTGACTGGATGTTTGATGAAAAGGAATTACAGTTTTTTAGGTGTGATAATGAATTATGGTTTTTTAAAAAGTTCTTACCTTTTAGAGATACATAATGAATTTATTAAGATGAAATGATACAATTAAACTAATTTGGAGGGAAGAGGAGTATAGATGAAATAAGATTGGCCATATAGAGAAAATTGTTGAGGGATACATGGGGTTTCATTACATTCTCTCTACTTTTGTGTATGTTTGAGGTTTTCCATAATAAAGTTTTACACACACACACAAGAAAATAAAGAAGGGAAGAGGAAGAGGGAATATGTGGAATGCGGGTATGGATTAGGGGGAGAGTGCAGTTTTGAAGGGTAGGCATAAAAGACGTCATTGAGAAGGGGATAGATAGTTGAGTAATTACCAAGAGTTGAGGGAGCAAATGTTGCAGGTAATATTGAAGCAGAAGATGCCCACCAGAGGCAACAGCCAGTACAATGGGCCTGAGGTGGGATCATGGCTAGAATGCAAAACTGCAAGAAGACCAGTGTAGCTGGATTAGAGTGAATGAGAGAGAGTAGCAGGAGACAGAGTCAGAAGAGTAAAGGAAGGTAGAGGAGACCAGATAGTGTGAGGCCTCGTTGTCCATCCTTCTTTAAAGTAAGAATATTTATTTTATACACTTACCTAAAATAACAGTTCTACTTTAGAGTAGTGACCCTAGAAACTATACACTTACTCTAACAACACTAGCATTACTCAGAGTATTTTTGGATCTTCTTTTTTTTAAAATTGCCTTCTAAGTGGGATTAAGAACCACACATGAAAATAACTAATTACTTTATATTTGCTCCTTGTTTTCAAGGGAAAAGGAGGTAATAGCTACATGATATCTCATTTTATCAGATATGACTCAGAATTTTGACAGAAAATAGGAAATAAGGCTATTTCTAAAAATCAGATCCACCCATGCACTAAAGAGGAATTTTAATAATGTTCTGGGCAACTGTAACATCATTTGGAATAAGGGTATAACCTCTCGGAATGGGTAATATGGAAGGGATTACACTCCCTTGGATAACCAGCACAAGACCATGTACATTTCTTAAAACTTAAGTACTCACAACAGTCATTGCAGGTAAGTTTCTTTTATATATCAGGTATTCAAAACTAAAGAAATGGCGTCTATATTGTAGTGAAATTGTGTAACTTCTTGTTACTACTACATACACTGAAAGACTATAACACATTTAGTATTAGAGATGAATCTGGCTCTCAAGTCTTTTTCTTGTATTCATGCTTTGTTTCTCATTTTAGTAGCTGTTTCCATAATATGCATATTTCCCAGAAAGAAACACTTTTTATCTTTATTATTAAAATTGTAGAAAATTGGCTTTCATCCAAATGTTTGAAAGTCGCAAAAACCTCATAAATAAGGATCGTTTTAATTTTTTTATCTTCTACTTACAGGACGGTATACATGTAGAGATAACTAGTTTTAAATGATTAGTACACTACTTCATTCCAACCTGAAAAAAGCAGAGTTGTTTCAGTGATTTTTTCTTTACTAGTAACATTGAATAAAGATAACCATTCTTTTATCTAGTTAGTTATGTATAATGGGGGGGGCACAATGTTTCTTTTGTATTTTAACCAATAATATGTAGAATTTAATGAGATTTAGTAGAGTTTGTGAACTTTTATTATACAATAAGTTGCACTGTGACCGCTAAGAATATAAGAATATAACTTTATAAGGAATACTTTAACAAAGCTTCCTATTTTAAACTTTTTTAGTAAATTGTTTGGAATCTAGTTCTTTAATTCACTCAGTTTTTGTCCTTTTGATATAGATATAGCCAGCCCCTTTTTTCATATACTGCACGTACTACCAAGATAAGCTGCTAGACTGTGCTTTAAACACTAGCTCATTAGCATGGAACACAGAACCCATGTTTAATTCCTGGGATTTCCATTAATTCTGAAAGTCTTTAACAAACTATCTTTGATTCATCTATAAAATTAAAATGACAGTAGTTTTTCATAAAGGACTTTGAAATTGTTTTATGATGGTGACCATACTAAAGTATGGTTTATTTTAGAAATAGTTTTCAGTCTGTTGATTTGATTTGGTGGTAGGATTATGAATGTTTTTCATATCCATTTTTGTGGAATAAACAAATAACTTAGGATGGAGGAAGAAAAGAAAGAGGGGAATGGGAGGGAGCGAAAAGAAGGAAGGAAAGAAAAAACTGGCTTTTACAAAATAGTAAACATGACCATGCATACTTCTTATATCCATGATACAAGATCTACTTAATTAAAACTAGGATAGGTCTAAATTCTATTTAAGTATTCATAACCTAATGAGCTAAGAGGCAAAATTATAAATTAAGTGGGTACTAGTAATAATAATACAGCTTCCACTTAAAAGAAGTTGCTTTGCAAAAGGGACATCTTATGTTTCATGTTGTCTAAACGTTATGACCAAGATAAAGCCTATACTTAATTTTGGAATTAATAATAATAATGATTAACAATAATTGACAATTATTTGAAAGTTCAATGTGTTGCTTAATCTCTGTAGATTTTTGCAGCATAGGTTTCCAGTTTATTCCTTCAGCTTGTGCATTGCAAGATATTGATAATTCATGTCTCTGCTTCTCTCATTTCAAATCTCTTCATCAGTCTGGCTGCTGTTCTCTTAATTGTTCATCACCAGCTTTAGTCATGTCCTTTGCTCTTGCACAGTGTTTTCTGTTTCTCTGCCATTTTTTTATATTTATAAAGTGGACTTGGAATGAATTAGGGCCTTATAGAAGTGACACTGTAGATGTCAAGTGCTCCACTTAACTTTTCCTATTTGTGCCTTACCTACTATCTTCTCTTTATCTTTCCTTGCCTAGGTGTCTTCTGGTAAAGATGCTGTAGTCTATCAACTAGGCTCTAAGAGGTAACTATTTGACCTATAAGATACAATAATTTTTAACTGAATAATGTAGGAAACAGTAATAAACTCCAGTAATAAGGTTTGAAAGCCTTATGAGTTAATTGTGCTTCCATCCAAAATTTATACCTAAGCTAGCCAAGTGTTATTAAAATTAATAGCCTACCAGAATTTCAAGATATTGTCAGCACTTGGTGTTCATTGTTTTCTTTTCGGAAATTGTCAGGTAATTGGGACTTTATCATTACTGTAATAATAGTTAATCAAAAGTGGTAGATCTTGGGGAAAAATGTCTCTGGATTTCTGTTGCGCTTCTTTTTGACAGTCAAGAAGAAAGGATTAAAAAGATGTAATGTGGTAAGGAAAGTATATAACTTCTTTCTTCCATGGTAATGAGTTATGACATGATTGGCTCTGATTTTTTGCTAGTTAGTAGTTGCTCACTAAAGTTAACGTATCAGTTGATTTAATCTTTTGAAGGTGAAATTAAGTTTAATTTCATTTTTTAACAAGAAGTGAAAACAATTGGAGGTGCTTTGTTGGTTCTTCAAAACCTTAGTGCTGTATTCTTGGTTCTTGGCAGATACTACCACAGTACTTCGTGTTCCCCTGGGTTTATGCCAGATTTAATGAACTGCATGTATTGGAAGCACTAAACGCTGATTTTATAAAATTTTAGACTACGGTTAACATTATGGATTTTTCTTCGAATTGTTTCTCACTGCATACTTTAAGGACCGAAACATCCAAATTACAAAACTAGTTAAGTTTATCATTCATGAGAAAATATATGTATCTTTTGTAAAGTAGTGGCTGTTTTTAATTAGAAACCACAGTCCTATAGGCAGACTTTCATGACGTGAAAGCTTCTTAGATTTACTTATTGCATTACAATACTTTTCATTTAAAAGGGAGTGATTCTGTTTCTGAGCTGGTCCTATCAGTTCAACAAAGGAGTGCTGATGAATTTTGAGGTGGGCTTCTAACCTGCCAACATAGAACAGATCTGTGACTTCAGTGATAATAGACATTTCAAAATATTCATCACTTACACTTAATCGACAACAACAAAACATCTTTTGCTAAAGCTTCTTGGTTGCATCTCTTTTAGAAATGGTATATCTGAATTTATTTGCATATAGTTAAGTTCTTAAAGATCAGTCTTTTAAGGCTTGAGCCAGAATTTACCTCCAAAAACATCTTTAAAATGGCTTTCAAAGAAGATTTGCTAGGTTTCAGAACTGAGTAGGCTGTTAATGATTCAGTAGGCCCCTGCAGATTCTCCTCCCACTCCTAAATTGAAATCTCCTAACGTAACATCTAGGTGCCCTGAGTCATCATGGCTAAGCTTCTAAAGAATTGTTGTATGGAAAAACTCACCATAAAGTGAAATTGTCAGAAAACAATCTGAGTCAGAGATCATTCATTGATCACAGTGATACAACCTGGAGATTGTGGACTTCATTTAAATCTTTGAATGTATTTACATGTATTTATTATAGAACTTGTAAATTGTGAAGTATTTATTCCCAGTTAAATTTTAATTGCTTTGATTTTTATTGCCTATTACATGAAAAGTATTTTACATTTTTCTTTGAGTAATTTTATCAGAGATGAGAAACATCATACAGGATTAAAAAAAAAATCACTATGCCTGAAGTCAAGAGACCTAGAGTTCTGGTCCATGTGACCTCGTTTATTTCACTTAACTTCTCTGGGCCTTAGTTTCCTTTTTTCTACAGGGTCAGCAACTCTGGCACTCATGCTGCCATCCCTCATTAAGACCCTTGGCAGATACAGTTGCAGACTGCTTTTTTTTTTTTTTTTTAATTCACTTTTATTGAGATATACCCTACAATCATCCACAGTGTACAGTCACCTGTTCACAGTACCATCATATAGTTGTGCATTCATCACCCCAATTTTTGAGCATTTTCCTTACTTCAGAAAGAATAAAAATAAGAATGAAAATAAAAGTAAAAAAGAACACCCAAAGCATTCCACACACACACACACACACACACACACACACACACACACACACACACACACACACACACACACACCCAATCCCACCCTATTTTCTCATTTAGTTTTTGACCCCATTTTTTTATCTTCATTTTATTGAGATATATTCACATACCATGCAGTCATACAAAACAAATCGTACTTTCGATTGTTCACAGTACCATTACATAGTTGTACATTCATCACCTAAATCAATCCCTGACACCTTCATTAGCACACACACAAAAATAACAAGAATAATAATTAGAGTGAAAAAGAGCAATTGAAGTAAAAAAGAACACTGGGTACCTTTGTCTGTTTCTTTCCTTCCCCTATTTTTCTACTCATGCATCCATAAACTAGACAAAGTGGAGTGTGGTCCTTATGGCTTTCCCAATCCCATTGTCACCCCTCATAAGCTACATTTTTATACAACTGTCTTCGAGATTCATGGGTTCTGGGTTGTAGTTTGATAGTTTCAGGTATCCACCACCAGCTAACCCCAATTCTTTAGAACCTAAAAAGGGTTGTCTAAAGTGTGCATAAGAGTGCCCACCAGAGTGACCTCTCGGCTCCTTTTGGAATCTCTCTGCTACTGAAGCTTATTTCATTTCCTTTCACATCCCCCTTTTTTGACCCCATTTTGTACTCCTCTGTCCTTACACTGGATAAAGGGAATGTGAGCCACAAGGTTTTCACAATCACACAGTCACACCATGTAAGCTACATAGTTATGCAGTCAGCTTCAGACTGCTTTTTTTAAATTCAGTTTTATTGAGATATATTCACATACCATACAATCATCCAAAGTGTACAATCAGTTCACAGTATCATCATATAGTTGTGCATTCATCACCCCAACCTATTTTTTGAACATTTTCCTTGTACTAGAAAAAGTGAAAATAAGAATAAAAAATAAAATAAAAAAGAACACCCAAAACACTCCCCCACCCTATTTTTCTTTTAGTTTTTTGTCCCCATTTTTCTATCATCCATCCATACACTGGATAAAGGGAGTGTGATCCATAAGGCTTTCACAATCACACTGTCACCTCCTGTAAGCTACATTGCTATACAATCATCTTCAAGAGTCGAGGCTACTGGGTTGGAGTTTGATAGTTTCAGGTATTTACTTCTATCTATTCCAGTGCATTAAAACCTAAAAAGGGTTTTCTGTCTAGTGCATAGGAATGCCCACCAGAGTGACCTCTCGACTCCCTTTGGAATCTCTTAGCCACTGAAACTATTTCATTTAATTTCGCATCCCCCTTTTGGTCAAGAAGATGTTCTCAATCCCACAATGTTGGGTCCAGATTCATCCCCTAGAGTCATATCTCACGGTGCCAGGGAGATTTACCCCCCTGGGAGTCAGGTCCCATGTAGTGGGGAGGGCAGTGAGTTCACCTGCCAAGTTGGCTTAGCTGGAGAAAGAGGGCCACATCTGAGCAACAAAGAGGTACTCAGGGAGACTCTTAGGCACAATTATTAGCAGATTTAGTCTCTCCTTTGCAGTGTCGAGCTTCATAAGGGCAAGTCCTGTGATAGATGGCTTGGCATATGAAACCGTCAGTCCTCAGTTTGTGAGAACATCAGCAGCCATCCAGGTGAGGAAGCCCAGCACCTCTGTATTTTCCCCCAGCTCCTCAAGGAGGCCCTGTGTATATATTTTTATTCTCTGTCCAAATTACTTTGGGATGTGTTGCTATTTCACACTAACCTATGCAAACGTACCAGGTCTCACTTCCTATTAAAAGTTCCATGTAATTATGGTATTTGAATGAACTGCGCAAGTTAAATTGCTTAGGAAATACAGATCTTGCACCAACTAAACATCTCTTCCCTTGGTCAGACTGCTTTTTGATAGAGCATTGTCAGCAGCTGTATGGTCAGTGATCTAGATGAAATCTCTGTGTATAGCCTTCTAAAGTCTCTTCCAGTGCCAAGATTCCATGACTTTAAATAATTTGCATGTAGAAAGTCTCTCTTCTCAGTCTTTACTGTCTCTTAACAAGAAGCATTCAAAATTGAAACTTACTGTATGAATTTAAGAATTCTTTGGAGTCAGGGATAACATGTTTATGTTTTATGTAGTGATATTAAAAACTGGGGAGTATATGTTTGGTGGATATGAAGTATTTGTAAATAAAATTAATAAAAAAATCATTGAAGAAAATTCATGGGTATGCCTAAAATCCAAAATGGAGTGGAAACAGTTCAGAATGCTTAGTGATGACTTAATTTAAACTCATTTCATGACCTGGCTCATTTTATGACCCTTAATGTTTCTAAATAATCTTTGAACTCTCTTCACTTATCTTTTTTAAAAGAAAGATTTCAGCAAAGAATAGAATCCCAAGGGGCTTCAGTGTCAAGAAAAGATTTTTAGTAAAGGGAAATGGACTTGGACCCACTTGGACAAATAAATTGCCCCTCGTGTCTTTTGCCTTTTTTAAAACAGCTGGAGATATATTTTTAACTTAAAGTCCTAAATGTTCTGTGGCAAAAACCTCAGATTAGTGAAGTTCAAAATGCTGTTGTTTCTTTTAGGAGGGCACATAATGAAACAGAATGAACATTAGAGACAAGAGCCCTGAATTCTAGCTCAGCAAACTGCTTTTTAACCTGTTTAGTGTCTTCATCTATATAATGGTATCATACCAGTGCTTGTCCAGTTTTAATGTGTTATAAGAATTACTTGAGGATCATATTCAAATGCACATTCTGCTTCAGTAGGGCTGAATGGGGCTTGAGATTCTACATTTTTAATAAGTTCCCACATGATGCTGCTGTGGGCTGTGGACCAGATTTTTAAGTATAAGAATATAAAAGGTAATTTTCAGTGCTCCTCTTGGCTTAGAAGGTCTTGAAATCTTAACTCCACTTCTTTCTCTCCAACTCTTCCACAGCATCATTAAACTTATTCTTTCATCTTTTGATTCCTCTTGCTCTTAGACCAATTTCATCATCTGACAGCTTTATTAGTTTTACATGTTTCCCTTACCGGAACAAACCTCATAGATGGTTATTGCAGTTAGAGGTAAAGTAGTGTGATAAAAAGAAGTTTTGATTTGAAGAAAACTAGGCTTTAATCCTCCTACTCCTGATGAGCAGCTCTGTTACCTTGGTTAGTTGGTTCAGTTTACTTAACTTCTCAAGGTTCTGAATACCCTCCTAATAAGATTGTTGAAAAGAATAGAGATAATATATAAAGACCTCAGCACAGTGTCAAGCATAAAGACCCTGAGGTGGGAAAGAGTTCAATATATTTTAGAGGTGAAATGACAGGACATAGTGAGGGACAGACAGGGTATGGAAGGTGAGGGAGAAGGAGGTATTAAGAGGACTTCAGGGTTTCTAGTATGAGCAACTATTGGATTGACAGTGATTAACTGAAAAAGAAAAGACTAGGGATAGTACAGGTTGGAGCAAGGGATGGAGTCATGAGTTTAGTTTGTAAAGTTTGAGAACTGAAAAATAAATGTAGTTATTTCAATCCCCTGCTCTGGTTTCCCTCCTATGAAGTCTATTCCAAACTCTATCTTGGCTTATAAATCCTTTAAATAGTTGGCCCTGACCTACTTCTCTAGCTTCTTCTCCCTTCACTTTCCTTCATATACTGTGCTTAAGCCATACTGAAATTCTTACTGTTCTTGAAACACATTGGGGCCTTTGCATATGCTGTTATTGCCTGGAATAAACTTCCTTGGCTGAGGCTTGTTTTGTCCTTCAAAATCCATCATGAATATCACTTCACAATCTTCTCCAACTTCTCCAGACTCTTAGGGTCTCAGTCTTCTGTACTCCCTTAACGTATGATTAATACTTCTGTTAAAGCACTTATCACATTGAATTTGACCTTTCACTAAACTGTAAGCCACATGAGTATAGGTATTTTAAGCTTGTTGTCTTTGTGTTCCCAGAATCTACATAGGAGCTGTTCAGAAAATGAAAAAATGGGTGAATACTGTTGTTATCAAAGAGGCCTAACCCCAACCCCTGAACTGGGATGAATGTTTTTTTGTTTCATTAGGCCTGAGACATATGTCACTACTTTTACCGCATTATATTGACATTAAATTGTCTTACCTAAGTTTCTTAAGGGCAGGAATTGAATCTTAGTTTTCCTATTGCCTAATACAATGTTTAACTCGCAATCAGGAAAATTCCATTAAGTCAGATTCTTTGTGGAATCCCTCCCAAAAATGCCCTTGGTAAATGGGCATTCGTGGGAGCTGGAGTTAAGGGGAAGGACTGTCTAATGTACCTGTCAACTATCTCAAATGCTTCCTTTGAAATAGCTCTTGCTAAGGTCACTAATAATCTTTTTATTGCTAAATCCAGTGGACATTTTTTTTCAGTCTTCATCCTTCCTGACCTTTCAGCAGCATTTGACACTGCTGACCACTTATCCTTTTTTGAACCACTCTTCTTCACTTCCAGGACATCATATGCCATTCAGCAGGACTTTGATGGCTGTTGCTTTTTCTCACCCTTAGGAGTTGCTGCTACTCTTTTGGGTTCCTAAATGTTTGAATTCTTCAGGTCTTAGTCTTAGGCTCTTTTCTCTTTTTACTCTATATACTCTTTCCCTTGGTTATTAATTGCATCTATATGTTGAAGGTTACTAGATTTGTATTTCCAGCCCACATCTCTCCTTTAAGCTTTAGACTCGTGTATATGATTGTCTTAAAGATACCTCAAATTCCCATGCCCAGGTCAGACTGATGGGAGCCTCAAGAATTCCAGACTGCAGAAGTTTATGATGAATGCTTTATTACCCTTAATTAAAAGTTGATTTCCAACCTTGGCCAAAAAAAATTCTCTCTATCTCTTTCTATCTCTCTCTCTTTAATTAGAGAAATTGTAGCTTTACAGAAAGATATGCGCAAAACACGGAGTTCCCATATACCCTCCCCCATTTTTAGTATTTTGCATTAATGTGGTACCTTTGTTAGAATTGATGAGAGAATATTATTATAACGTACTGTTAGCTGCAGCCCATAGTTTTACATTAGGGTTCACTGTGTTGTACAGTCCTGTGGTGGTGGTTTCTTGTTTTTGTGTTTGTTTTTTAAATTTTTCTTCTAGTAACATACATACACCTAAAATTTCCCCTTTCAACCACATTCAAGTATATAATTCAGTGCTGTTAATTATATTCACAATATTTTGTTGCCATCACCATCATTCATTACCAAAACTTTTCCATCCTCCCAAATAGAAACTGCACCAATTAAGAATTAACTCTCTGTATTCTACTCCCACCCCAGCCCCTGGTAACCAGTATTCCAGTTTCTGATTCTATGAATTTGCTGATTCTAATTTTTTCATATCAGTGAGATCATTACAGTATTTATATGTAATGTATCTGGCTCATGTCATTCAACATGATGTCTTCAAGGTTCATTCATGTTCTTGTATGTATCAGAACTTCATTCCTTTTTACAGCTGAATAATATTCCATTGTGTGTAAATTATCACATTCTGTTTATCCATTCTTGTGTCAGTGGATGCTTGGGCTGCTTCCTTCTGTTGGCAGTTGTGAATAATGCCTCTATTAATATCTGTGTGCAAATATCTGTTCGAATGCCTGGTTTCATTTCTTTTGGGTATATACCTAGAAGTGGGAATGTCAAATCCTGTGGTAGTTCTATACTTTCTGAGGTACCGCCAAACTATTTTCCATAGCTAGCTACACCATTTTACATTCCCACCAACAATGAACTGTTGTTCCTATTTCTTTCTGTCCTCTGCAACATTTGTTATTTTTCATTTTTTTAATACTAGCCATTCTATTGGGTGTGAAATGGTGATTCATTGTGGTTTTGATTTGTATTTCCCTCATGGCTAATGATGTTAAGCATCTTTTCACATGCTTTTTAGTCATTTATGTATCTTCTTTGGAGAAATGTCTATTCAAGTCTTTTTTTAATTGGGTTGTCTTTTTGTTGTTAAGTTGTACGATTTTTTAATAAACTCTAGATATTACCTTATTGGAGATGTGGTTTCCAAATATTTTCTCCCATTCTGTAGGGTGTCTTTTTACTTTCATGATGCAATCCTTTGATTCACAAAAGTTTAAAATTTTGATGAAGTCCCATTTATCTATTTTTTTCTTTTGTTGCTTGTGCTTTTGATGTAGAGTCTAAGACAACATTGCCCAACACAAGGTCCGAAAAATGCGTCTATGCATTTTCTATACATTTTTTTCTAGGAGTGTTTTTCCAAGTTCTTATATTTAGGTCTTTGATCCATTTTGAATTAATTTTTATATATGGTATGAGGTAGGGGCCCACCTTCATTCCTTTGCATGTGGATATCCAGTTTTCCTGGCACCATTTGTTGAAGAGACTGTTCTTTCCCATTTGAGTGGACTTGTCAAAAATCAATTGTCCATAGACATGAGGGTCTCAGAACTTTCAGTTCAATTCTATTGGTCTATATGTCTTTCCTTGTGCCAGTATCATGCTGTTTTAACCACTATAGCTTTATAATAAAATTGGGAAGCGTGAGTCTTCCAACTTTGTTCTTTAAAAAAAAAGCTTTCAGGAAATAGTTGCCATACAATAGTGATCATTTCTAAATAATTGATAATATAAATGTTCAGTAAATAGAAATTGACTATCAGAAGGGCTCTAACAACAAAACCCTTATTGGGCTATTACTATGTGCTGTACACTTTGTTTAATCCTCACAACAACACTATGAGGTAGGTAATATTACTTCATTGAGAGGTGTTAGAGTATAAAGGTTACAAATATAGACTCTTAACCCAGACTGCTCAGGTTCCAATCATAGATGCCAGCCCTACCACTTATTAGCTCTGTGAACTTGGGCAACTTGCTGAGCTGATCTGGGCCTCAGATTCGTCATCTGTAAATAGTATAGCATAGCATAGCATAGCATAGCGTAGCATAGCATTGCATAGCATAACATAGCATAGTATAAAATACTTCTTATCTCCCAAGAACATTATTAGGATGTAAAGAATATGTAGAGCTCTTTGAAAAATGCCTGGCACTTGTTATGGTGAGCACTACATATGTGTTAATTATTGCTGTCATTATTTATTATTATTTTAGTTTTACATATGAGGAAACTGAGCCTCAGTGAGGTTGGTCCAAGTCTCACAACTATTGAATGATGGTGCCAGGAGTCAAACATAGACAGTCTGGCTCTAGAACTCCCTTAGCCCACTGTATTTTACCTCATCTCAAGTAATAATAATTAGTCTCATCCTCTTGCATATAGAGTCCATATTAATGGTCTCAATATGATTAAAAGTGTAATTCATTCCAGTGCTCACACCTGGTGCTTAAAATATTCTTTATTTGTGGATTCAGTACAGAAGATCTAAAATACGCAGGTAAACCATAAGGATATACATCTTAATTCCGTCTTATTCTATGTGCATTGTTTTTACCCTTTCCTGTTAGCAGTTGTCACCAAAATCCCTAGAAAGTGGGGGAAGTTCTAGTTTCCTGTTATTAGTAGTTGTGATTTACTTAACTCTGTTAAATGTTCTTTTACTGAATGTTTTCAGAATGACTTGTAGGCTCAATAACATGTCGTGTGCACGCAGTGTGCTTAAAATCAAGATTCTTTTGAAATTATGTAGTGATTTGCCTGCTTTTGAAAAGTCCAAGATATTTCTATTTCCCAAGGGATTTTCCTGTGAATTGTAATTTTATCAGCTGCTTTTTGAATAGGAACTTCAGTTTTAGTATTTTGATGTCTTTATGTTAGATTCTGTATGTAGCTGAATATGTTTAATTTTATAAGTGTCACTCATTTAGACTTCTAGTAAAAAGCCCATCTGGATGCTATTTAAAGCTTCTATAGATGACCCCCATTACTTGTTCCTTTCTTTTTTCCATTGTGGGCTTTTTATTCTTTTGTGGCAAAAATTTTCCTTTGTATTAAAACAATATAAAGTCGCAAGACTTTATATTAATTGACTTTAAGACAATATAAAGTCACAAAAATCCCAACTTCAAAAGTCTTGTAGCTTTTGAACTTGGGAGTTGGGGTAAGGTAAGGGTGAATTTTTAAAAACCAGAATTATCTATGAAGAACAGTCTGTTTTATCTTGTTTTTGTAACTAAATTCTGTGATTCAGTGGATTTACTTTTGGGCAAACAAACACACACATTTAAAATAGTTGATAGATCAGTTTGGACTGTTGTAACAGAAAGCCATCCAAACTGGTTTACATGAAAAAAGGAAATACTGGTTTATGTAACTGGTCCAGGGTAGATGCAGCTTCAAGATAGCCTGACCCAAGGCTCAACTAACGTCTTCAGGCTGAGTTCCTCTGTTTCTTAGCTTGGTTTCCTTGGTATTGACTTGATTCTCCAGCCCTATATGAGCAAAAGATAGCTTCAGCCCCTTGAACCCCTAAGTCCTCACAAGGTCATGTTCAGCTGGAAAGAGTGACTATGTTTTTCCCAGAAGGTCCAGGAAAAGTCTCACTGCATCTCGTTGGCTCTGACTGGGTCACATGCCAACTCCCATTTTTTACCACTCCCTTTGTGTAGCTGTGATTCTCCAAGACTGAGCCACATGCCCAGCCATCGAGTTTGAGGGCATAGTCAACCCTACTGTATACACACGGACTGAGAATAAAAGAGGCTTTTCCTCCAAAAAGGAAATGAAGATAACATTGTAGCAGAGAAAGGATGAATGTTGGCTGGGCAGCAGAAAATAGATGTTGTTAACAATTATTTTCCTTTTTAAGGGTTAATACTCAATTAGTAAAGACCAGCTTTTATTTTTGTGATTTCTGATTTAATATTTAGTGCTAATTTGTGGTTTATATGAATTCACTTCCAAATTACTGTTTGAAAGCAATATATAAATGAGAATTGCTGGGACTTGTCACATCCAAAGTGTTTTGAGAAAGTATAAAAATTTAAAATTTGTCACTACTTTAACAAATATCATACTGTTACTTTTCCAATTAAGTATAGTAAGCCAATGTGTTGATAGTTAGCTCTTGTGGTGTAGGGCAGTGCCTTTGTAACTAGATTAATATATTTTTTAGGTTACCGCTTTCATTAATTCCTTAAGTAGACTTGACCAAGAAATTTGTAAAGAACCATGACCTAAGGTTTTCGCTTAGACACTTAAGGCCTTGGGGAGAGATGGAGTAGGAGTAGAGGTGATGAAGGGCGGTAACAAAGGCTTTATGTGTTGACTTCTGTGAGTGATTTTAGTAAGAAAATGAAAACTGTGTTCTTACTGAAAAGGAAAATAAGATACTTACTGTATTATGAAATGAAGTGGAAGACGATACATTTCAGTCTCTATATCATATAGCTCCTCCTGTTTCCTCTGTTATCTTAATGTGTATATAAAGAACTGCATCCATTTCCAAAAGGCTATAACATTCTACAGTCTTTAGGAAATTTTATTTTTTTCTTTTAAATTTCTTAACATCATAGAAATATTTATGTTTTACCCACCAAATAAAAACAAAGACTCCATAAGATCTAATTAAACATTTATTTTAACATCTTTATCTTTATACCTTCCATATTAAATGCTGCAGTATGAGCAAGACAGTTTCTACCTTTTCAGCTTTAATGGAAGAAAGCACAAGGTCATACATAACTTCAAAACTGGGTATAAGGTGCATAGAAGAATTGCAGATAAACTGTAGTAGCCCAAAAAAGATTATACCCAGTTGGGAGATAAGGAAAGACTTCCTATTTGGAAAAGACATTTCAAATAGCTCTTAAGCATTAGTAGGATTTTTTCTACAGGTGAATAATAATAGCATTAAACAATTATTGTTTACTGAGCATTTAATATATGTTCAGTTCACATTTTAAAAAATATGTGTTATATGTTATGTATAAAGAAACAACCATGTGAATTTAAATATAGGGAAAAGTTGGAAAGAATTTGAATTGAGTTGAGAATCATTTCTTTAAAAATTCCTTTGTTTCTCTCATGAGGTAATAAGTGATTTGCATGAAAACTTAGTACATACATTGCCTATGGAACATGCTAGTTTAATCATCTAATATTAGAGTCATAAAAAAAAGTTCCTTTGTATGTGGATCAGCAATACTAGCAGTTGCAGGCTATGTATTCTACATCTTCTAGAATCAGCAATGTATTTGTTTGGTTTTTATGTAGGTCTTAGTGCGTTTTACAAACAGGAAGCTTTGTTTCAAGTTGGCTTTCCAAAATACACTGACTTTAAATGAGTTGTCTTCGAAAATATATGAACAGTCTAAATATTTCCTGAAGAACATTTTCTTAATCACAAAAAATGTAATCAATATTTTGATAAGTCATTAAGAATTTTAAGTCTTCAAATAAAGTCTTTTTTAAAAGGCATTAAGAAAAGCAGTTAGATAAAACCTCTTTGAATATGGTTCTAATTGTAGTTTGAGTTATATGAAAAAGATCCCGAATTAGTTTAAACAAATAAGATCTCTAAATTTATGGTATTTTGAGCCTAATAATTTTTTAATGAAATACCAGCAGTATCTTAAAATGCCTACATTTATGCTTCTCTACAAAAGATTGTTCTGAAGTAAGTTTAAGTGATTTTCACAGTTTATTGCTGTCTAAAAATTTCCCTTGACTTCACATTTTGTACTGAATGTCTTGGTCTCTTTCTCCACCCACATGATGTTGAAGGCAAGTGAAATGCAAGAGTTGCAAAGTAATACAGTGAATTTGAGAACCCTGGCTTTTTTAAAAAATAAAATAAATCTTTATTTTTTTAAAAGGAGGGACTTTTGGCAACTGTTCAGTAAATGTGTGAATAACCTAATTGATTTAGCTGGAATGAATAGGAAGCTCTGCTATTTGTCCTTGTAGATAATTGGCTCAGTAAACACAGTGATGATGACAGACCAAATATTCTATAGTCAAAGGTTAAAAAAAAAAAAGAAAACCACCAGCTTACAGGTCCAAATAACAGTAATTTTATTTCCATGTCAGGGTCTTTAAAGAGAAAGTGCAGTATGTTAATTAGAACCTTATTTGTATTTCTATTATGAAAAATAATTATGTTAACTTATACAGAACCCAGTGTTTTGAAAAGTGTTAATATATGAAAATATTAATAGAGGAGGAACAAGGTGTTTGAAATTCAAAGATATGTGTAGAAATTTAAACGTACTGTCATGTACTCTACAATAAAACTTCAGTAGAGGCGGGAAGCATAAGTAAGACAAAGAAAGATGATGGAAACAAAATAAGAATTAAAAAAAAAGAAAAAAAACTCATTGCAGGCCTCACATCAGTTCACCTCAGTCTGCGACTCTGGTTAGAAATGTATAATTTTAGGAAATTTTGAGGTCCTGGAAGAGAAAAGAATTTTCTTTAGTGGGAGAAAAAAGGAAAGAAAAATGTTGACAGCATTTGAAATGCATACAGTACTTTAAAAAAGTATAAAAAAGTACATTTGCAAATCTGATCACTTATTTTAAAAGCATAGAAATGTACCCTATATAACTTTATTTACTTAGAAGACTCATATATGATGTGATTAAAAATAGGAAATCTCAAAAATTCTAGGGGAAAAAGTGTTTTTCCTAGTTTTATTACCTCCTTTACGATAGGAACATTTCTCATTATTCTTTGTATTACTCTGTAAATAATCTTTGTAAACTCTTACCACAGTGCCTGAGCCCAGAGTAAGCACTCCATATAATGTTTACTGAGCTAATTAGAATTTTAGAAATTTCGAGGAAAGACTATATCACTCTGGGCTTTGCAACAACACCTCCCCCTACACACATACACACACCTTTGTATTTTAGTTTTGACACAAATAGGTTCTCAGTTTTAAGTGAGAAGAAAACTGGTTATTTTCATCTACCACATCATGGCCAGAGCTGAAATTACTTAAAAGGAACTCAGTTTAACAGAGGTCCTTCTTTTCAGATGTTTGGAGTCTATAATTTAGACTAAATTGTATGGAAGCTGTTTTTATCTGAGATGATGATTGGAAAAAGTTGACAAGTGAAGATGTAGAACCAGTTTGAAAAAATGATCCATTCCTGTATGGTGGTCAGTTCTTACAAATGTAGTTAGACGTAAGCTAAAATTCCAACTTTCTAATTGAGGCAACAACCTAGATTTTTCAGGTTGTTCCAAATGCAGGTATTATAGTAATTTTTTTTACAAGAAGAAGAACTATGGTTAAGAAATTGTAAAGCAAACTGGATGAGCTTCGAGAAAAAGCCATTTGTAGTTCAGATCTACTGAGATGTTTATGTTTGCTCCAGGATCGCTGGAGTCCTGTCCCAAATCTCTGAAACCAACACAACTGATGAATACTTCTGTGAGAACACTTTGTTTTATAAAGTAAGTGATATAATTCTGACTGTAAATTCCGTTTTCATAAAACAAACAATTTTTCTCTTGGGCATTATTAAAAATGTGGAGGTTATTTTTTAAAAAAAGAATGATGGTTAACAAAATTGCAGTTGTCACAATCAAGGTCTCATTGGAAGTAGATAGTTGGGTAAAAACAGTTAAAACAGCATTAAATGAATATATTTCTAATACAACAAATGAAAGTTCCAGAAGATATCTACTTCTAATTCAAGTCATCAATGTTAAAAATCTGACTCACCTATCATTCTTTAGGAAACATTGCTGTGACGTTATGATTATCTCCCAAAAAGTTTTGTACAGAATCATCCCTCTTTGAAAAATTTACAAATCCACTCTTACTGTCATGAAATTTAATGGATTTTGTGCAAACATTTTCCCATGTTTTGTTGTTTAAAAAATATTAACCAAAAGGTTATGTAACAATCTGAATTTTGCAAATTAACAAGTTTTAAGGGAATTTTTTTTAGGTCCTGGTTGTCTATCCATTGTTGAAAGACTAAAGTGTGAAGAGATTGTCTCTTCTTGTCAGTATATAAAGGGGAATCAATAATTGTCATACTTTTTGTGAACTACACTGGTGTGAACATATTAAAAATCATGATTAATCAGTGATTTCTTTAGTTTTGCTTAATCAACTTTCTCCTGGTTTTCCATAACTAAAAATGTGCACACCATATGCAACATTAAACTGAGGTTTCTTCTGATCAGTTTTGGTCTGGCTGATTTTAAATAGTTTAGTAAGTATCCTCCAGCATCATACACAGTTTCTTATTCCTTTAACATGTTTACCTTCTAGAAATGGCCATTTTACCCATCTGACCCAAAGAGAGAGCCATATTGTTGGTCTGTTCTTGATTCTGCCTGAGAAAAAGGAAGGGTGCAAACCTATTCCCATCTGGTGACACCCCAAGGGAAAGCATCCCCTACCCCTATGGGAGAAATTGAACAATAACGTACTCAAACGGCAAGGGAACCCACACCAGCTTCCAGCATTTGTCAATATAGATTTTCATGAATAAACGGTAAAAAATTACCATACATTTGAGGAGAATCAGTAACTGGAAAGAGGGGCCAGCCTGCGTGTGTCTTTTGTGGTTTTCAATTTGTGATTTACATGATCTGTTTCATCTTAATTAATGTACATTGCATACCTCTCCCTTGCCTGTTTTATCTTGACTTAGTTTCTTCCACCTGAAATGCCTTTTCTTCACTTACCAAATTCTAGTCTGTCTTGCAAGGCCCAACTCAAATACTTCTGAATCCTCTTCCACCAAAGTGGTAACACTTTTCTTTGAAGACTTACAATTCTTATGGTCTTTGCATTAATATGACACCTATCCTATACTGATTTGGATGGGGATAATGATGTACACCTTGTTTTCATAACCATACAGGAAATGCAGGGTGATTTAGGGAATTGTACCTTTTGTGTTAATTTAAATACTCCCATAGCATCTGGCATTGTAGTGAATGTTTAATGTTTGTTGAGTTGACTTAGTGATTGAATTGTTGGTGACTCTAGATGCACAAAATTAGAAATAGGAAGACCACAACCCTAAGTTTAAAACTACTCAAACATTTAAGTTAAACAGCATGGGAAGCCCACAATTGCTGTTTTAGTAGATGAAATCATTAATAAGCATTTAATGGGAAGTACTAATTCAGAAGATTGAAAGAAGGTGACTTTTCATAATCCTGTAGTAGAAGGATATCATCATCTGGTAATCTAGAAATATTACGATTTAGGACTGTTAGCTAGATAATTATTAAAAGATCAGATATTTTGATTAAATATCAAATCTGTTAGTTGGATAATGTCCTGGTTCTCGTAGGGATTAAGTGAAATTATATTGGTCATGGTTTATATTGAGCTGTTTACTTGAATATTCAACTTAACTTGAAACTGTTGCATTTATTGGAGGTGATATAAGATTATGGCAAAGGTTATTATAAACTAAAAAACTCATGTCTACAATTAAAGTTAGACTAAAACAGAATATAAGATTGGAAAATTCATGCCTAATTGTGAATTTCTTGATTTTTGGTCCAAAAAGCAGTTGGTTTTGGAAAGTTTTCAGCTGTTTGTGAAAACTCACATATCTTATGGAGTGTTCAAATGATTGGTTTTCCTTAGTTCCTTTGGTTCAAGAAGTGGGAGTTATAATATATAGAAAATTTTTAACTGCGTTCTAAAATTTGTTCTTCAAAAGATCATATTTGAATTCCGAATGTATGCCAGTATCCAGTGATCATGGAGTCTGGCAGTACTTTTTTTTTTTATGATAGGGTTTTATTTTTAGAAAAAGATCTTAATACTTTATTTTTATTTTTTTATCTGTTGTAAAACTTTATCGAGATATAATTTACATGCCATAAGTTTTACCCACTTAACATGTATACTTCAGTGGTTTTTAGTATATTCACAGTTGTGTAACCATTATCACAATTTTAGAACATTTTTATCACCCCTAAAAGAAACCCCATATCCTTTAGCTGTCATTCTCAAGCCCCTTAGCCTTAGGCAGCCACTAATATACTTTCTGTGAGGATTGGTCTGTTCTGAACATTGCATATAGATGAAATACAGTATGTGATCTTTTGTGATTGGCTTCTTTTACTTACATACATTTTCAAAGTTCATCCATGTTGTAGTATGTAATTCATTCCTTTTTATTGCAGAAAGATATTCCATTGTGTGGATCTATCGTATTGATTTATCCATGCATCAGTTGATGGACATTTGGGTTATTTCTATATTTTGTCTATTATGAATAATGCTGTTATGAACATTTTTGTACAAGTTTTTGTATGAACATATGTTTCATTTCTGTTGGATATATACTTAAGAGTAGAATTGCTGGGTCACATGATAACTCAGTATCTCATCTTTTGAGGAACTGCTAGACTCTTTTCCAAAAATGGCTACACCATTTTATGTTTCCACCTGCAGTGCATAAGGGTTCCAATTTCTCCACATCCTTGCCAACACTTGTTATTATCTATTTTATAGTAGTCATCCTAGTGGGTGTGATGTGGAAACTCATTGTGGTTTTGATTTGCATTTCCCTATTGGCGAATGATCTATTCATGTACTTATTGCCCATTTGTATATCTTCTTTGGGGAAATGTCTATTCAGATGCCTTGCCCATTTTTAATTGGATTGTTTATCTTTTTATTCTGTGAGAGTTCTTTATATATTCTGGATATAACTTTCTTATTTGGGTATATGATTTGCAAATAATTTTCTCCCATCCTGTGGATTATCTGTGGTAGTACTTTTGAGGTCTGTATTTCATTTGCTTGTCTAAGGAGACTTCCGGGTGAGCAAAGCTCACAAAGTGGGAGTTTGAACAGTCAATTCAGGGAGCTATGCCCATCTGGTGAGTAAAATGAAACAAATCTACAGCTATGCCTTTTGTCAAGCTTTTATTTTATTTGTACTAATTTTCAGCTTTCTGTTTATGGCATAAAATTAAAATAATTTTTAATTATCAAAGAATAGAGCTAAAAGTGAAGAGTTGGCCATTTCATGTATTAATACCCACACAATACAAGGTATGAATTACTTATTGGCTGACTGCTCTGTTCCCTAGTACTTGTGGTATCATCTCCAAAATTGCTGTAATGAAACAAGCTCTAACATAGGGGTCAAATGGCCTGTTATCTAGCTCTATTACTTGGCCTTATGACCTTCATCAATAACTTAGCTCTCTGGATATAGATTTTTCTCATCTATAAAGTGAGGGAACCAAAATGAAAATTGAGCCTCAGTTGGATAGGATATTCTTAAGGTTCTTTCCAGCTCTAAAATGTGACTATATGATAGAGTAACACCAATGGTATTTTTTTCTTCCTGCCCCTAACAAGGAAGAATAGATTCCTTGTTGAAAAATCTTAGACACAATACAACTTATCCTCAAAAGAACTGGAGTTAGATGGATTTGGCAAATAAAAAACTGGCCACATGTAGATATTCAGTAATGACTTTTTATAGAACATCAAGTGCTATCTATGTGAATTTGCTTATGGGTTAGAGGAACATCACCAATGAGGTGGAACTAAAGAAATAAATAATTTACATACCTGCTCTGGGTGTGGACTATGAGGTATGAGCCCTTGACTGAATCCTTGAAGGTATTCAGAGACAATTAGAGAAGAAGCATCTCTCAGAGGGTAGTTGTATCAGAGGTGAAGCCAAAATCAAGACTACAGCTAATAAGAAGAAAAATAGGAATATAAGAAAAAGAATCATTTGAAAAGGTCTAGAAATTGTGAGGTTAGTGCATTTTGCTTTGTTTAGGTTTTCTTCTGGAACAATTTTTAAAAGGTTACAGGTTACTAAAAGTTTATCATTGGTGCCTGAGCTCAACTGATACAATTACCAGAAGGTCAGACACCTATAAGCCAAGTCTGATATAAAAGAAGAGTAGGGAAATGTCATGAGATTCAGATCCATTTGCCCAAGTTTAGTAACATTGATTCCCATCAGCCTGGAAAGCCACTTAAAGGTTTTTGTTGCGGTGGTCTTACTTTGTATTTGCCTGGCCCCCATGACTTTACTACTCAGAATCATTATAACTAGTCAAAATTCAGATTGGGAAGGAAAAGCTTAGAATTTAATTCTAGCCCTTTCTTGGCTCTCTTATGAGTATGGATCTTTGCCCCATTATAAAAATACCTCATCATAATCAGAAAATATGAAGGTGTCTTCTTTAATGTCTTCTTCTTAGGACTCTTTGAGAGAAATATATTCTCTCAGGCGATTGTTTAGTATAAACACAGAGGTTGAAATACACAAGGAATTTTTATATTCTTAATACTCTATTTTTAATCATTAAGGTAGTTTAGGATGCTATCATATTAACTGTTGATATGTCAGTTGCCTGAGGGGTTGAGCAAGAAATAACACTCTCAAAATTAAGGACTAGTATGTTGGTCTAAAGAATGGCAGATCCTCGTGTTTAACTATACAGTCTCAAGGCACAACGAGTCAGTCACAACTACATTCTCTTTGGTATGAGTGTTGGACCTGTCATGTCCGGCTTCTTGAGCAATTTCATCAGCCTACAATAACATAACAAGGCAGGATCACCAAATAGCAAAACCTCAGAATGTGCCCAGATCATCCTTACAGGTGTGTTTCCTAGTTTGGACATGTATTTACAATGAACAAAAGGAGGCTACTTGAGCAGATTTATTTAACAGCAACCATAGTTGGTGTGCTGCCAGCAGAATGGGCAAAAGAAACCTTAAGCATATTTACTGAATAATAGCTTCATGGAATGTGACATAGTTGTGGAATGCTGGGTAGCAGCAGAAGTAGATTTTTTGCTGTAGAAGAGAGGGTGGTTCATTTTGTGCCAAGTTATTAGATGACAAAATGTCGTTTCAATGATGTTTTCTTAGAAACCGTAGCCTTACTGTGAACCAGAGCTGTTGTCCGGTGGACATATAGTGAGAAAGCTTTGCATATAAGCTAGGGCCACCAAAATATTTTTATATGACTTTTTAAGATATAGTGCCCTTATAAGTGGGGCTTAGAAAGCTTCCAATTAAGGTCACCAAGGATACTTACTAACTTTCCAAGCAGGTACTATCAGCAAGTTGTAACATACTGTGCTTATGTAATCGCATTAGGTCTCAAATTGTCTAGATAGCCATTTACATAGGTGGCTGTGAACCGTGGTTATCAGTGCCAATTTTAGGGCTCTGGTAGAGTGGGATTTTACTTTTTACAATAGCGTTGAACACATCAGGACTGCTAAAGAATTTAATAAAAGAATATCAGTACCTAGACTCAAGTTCAACATCAGTATAATGGGTGGAGTATGGGTGATTAGCATTTGCAACTTGTTTGTAATGCAATAGGTATGAACCAGTATTTACTCTTGTGTCTTAATTTTAGCATGCTTTAAAAAAAAAAATCTGAAATGTAAGTAAGCGCAAAGCAGGTTCACCTTTGCCTGTGTAGAAGCATAGACTAGTTCCATGTACAACACTTCACCATAAGAAAACACATTTCTTTTCCTAAGAAAGGGTGTGAGGATGTTTGGAGTACCCAGCCCTAATGGAGGTTACAAGTGGGATGATCTGAGAGCAGCAAAAGTCAATAACTGGGGTGCCGTTAGTAGCTATTTGATGAAGATTATCCAGTCCCAACTCACCTGTGGGTACTGCTGTCATTTCTCCATGTTCATGAGCACCAAATGAATTTATTTTATTTTAAAGTATAAAGCTAGAAATAAGTCAGTGTGATAATTGAAAATGTGATTGAATGTTCACCTATTTTTATGACTGGATAATATGGTATTTTATAACCAGACCAAAAAAATCTGACTCATTTAATAGTGCTAAAATACATTCTTTCTATACATTTGAATTATGTTGATTCTTCTAGTTTCTGAAATGGAGTATTTCCTAACATTGAGTAATAGTATACTAGATCTGTTAAAATAGTCTATTATGCTATTATGAAAAGGTATTTCAGTACCTTAGCTATACTTCTGTTATTTATAGAGTTAATTCAGTCTTTTAAGAAGTAGAATATTCTTTTTTTGAAATACCTTATTCCAGAACTTAAAATTAAGCCTGTGTTAAAAACTGTTCTGTACTTCCTCCTACTTCCGTTTATTCCCTTTTGGGTCACAGACTTCCTTAGGGGGAGGAGGTGAGAGAGAAGTGAATTCTGACTTCAACCAATAGAATCTAGAATCATATAGTGTTTATCTATTTTGCGTAACACAGGTCCACCCACACACATTATGAAGTGCTTATGTGAAAGAACACTGAGCAGACAGCTACTCAGTGTGTGATTCCAACTGCAATTGGGAGATGCTTTCATACTATCTGGATTTTATCCTCTGGTGAGAAGGTTGTCTACTTTGTGGTGAGAGCAGTGGAATAAAGAGGTAGGTGTTCTGTGGCTTAATTTTAAGTGTCACATTGTCAGTGTTTCAGGTTAGAGGTAAGATTGCAAAAGAAATGATTTGAAGCATAATTAATTAGATCATTTACATTTAATTTTTCACATTTTTTATATTCATCTTTAGAAATGTGTTATATATGAATTAAATTTCTTTCTTGGGGAAAGGATTGAATAAAACTCGAGCTCCAAGGCTTTTGTGATTTTAGGGAGGATTTACACTATTGATTTCATCTCCCATCAGTCTTAAAGAAAGCATAAGAAAATAACTACAGGTGTTTATTGCCTGTTGATTATTGCTTAAGAGAAAACTGAAAGCTCTTCATTTTTAATATTTTTCCTATTCAAACTACAGTATTTAGGGTTTTTTTTGACTGTTTTAGAATTTAATGTTACCCATTATTTTCTTTCGAATTCTCAAATTCAAAAATTTTATTGTTCTCTAAAGAAGTTGTTCGGTAGCCAGAATGGTATCAGTATCATTGTGCTTTGGTTAGCCATTGACAGCTTATTCAGACTCTAGCTCTTCAACCATAAATCTCCCAAGGTCCACTCAAGAAAGAGATCTGTGCCTTTTAGTTAACTGCTATTTATTACTTAAACATTTCACCAGGACGGGAAAACTTATGAAGAAATTTTTAAAATATTGACAGTCGTGCTTTATGAGGATTTTAAGTACTGTTTCTCCTGGAGTGTTCTGTTTGCTTTTCCTTTTATATGGTGGAAAGATTTAATAATTTTAGGTCTAATTATACCAGGGACGGAGATCTTCAAGCAGAATTGATTTCTGAAGCATTTTATTTTTATCAATGGAAAGCTATAATTGAGATTTTTCTTTCAATAGGAAAACCATGGAGAGCTTAATCTGTTTTCTAGAATACTGACATGTTGCCTAGTAATGTGTGATCCTTTGGATCCAATTTTCTAATCTCTTTGTGAGGATAAAATGTTCACTCTCTTGTGTATGTATAGAATGCAAGTTAAGTCAGTGACGAGAAAGTTGCAAATGTGGGGGAAGGATGATAATAATTTACCTAATTGGTATATTTGTAGTGTGACAATATAAATATATTTAGAGTGGAAGAAGAGGAAATTCATAGAAGTATTCCAGCTATGCGTGTTTATAGTTTTCCTAATGAAAAGGGTTAAATAAGAATACCATACCGAGTGATTTAAAATATTCACTCTGCTAAAAAATAGATGTTCTCAGCCTCCCACACACAATGTCTCTAAATTGCTGCTATAAAAATTTATGGGGAAAACATTCTGATTTGGTCAAGGAAAGATCAGCTGCTACTTTTGAGAACTTCTCATAAACCAAAGAGAAAATTAAAAGCCTGATAAAATGAAACTTTTGTTAATAATGTCATAATAATTGTCATCTTTTAATGATTTATTTCGATTGATAGCTGATTTTACTATTAAATACAATATTGGAGATTTATTTGTAATTTGAATTTTTAACTACATTTTTCCCCATTCCTTTTGAATGGAGCATGTAATTTTGAAACCAAAAGACTTAAAGTTCACCTCTGTTAAGTAGCAGGAAATATACCTACCATATCTTTTTTTATTTAGATGTACTGTTTTCCCCCTGTTGAGAAACAAATATTTTTACAGCTTTCAACCTTGAAACTAAATGCAGTGGCTTTTGAGGCCTTTGATAATATATCAGGGCCTAGTCTGTGTTAGAGATGTAGAAAATAGAACTTTCTACATAGTATCAAAGTTATCTACAAAGAACAGATTATAAACATTTTGTGTAGATATTGAGAAGTAAAAAATCTCTGAGAAAATTATTAAATCTTCATGAGACAGCATCACCGTAATCAACGAAGTATTTATTAAGATCTACTTTGTATGCCTAACTAAATACATACTAGGTATTTAACAAATCCTTCTTGTTTTACTCCATTACCTTAGATCCTTGGAAATCACTGTCTAACTCCCACAGTTTGAATAGCAAAAGTCTATGACTTGTAGTAATTTGCAATTCTACTGAGGCACATATTTGAGCCCTGTGCTATGAGCTTGGTTTGGAAAAGAAATAATGTAAAATTTAGTTAGTAAGCAGATGGATGGTCCAGCATCCAAATCTCAGCATAGCTTGTTCTCATTTATCGTGAAGCAGCAAATTCTTACGAGGTATTCTCTTTAAGGGCAGGATTCATGTGGGGAGGTGGACAAAACTGAACTGAACTAAGTTCAAATACTGCTAAAAATTTCAGTGTACAGCATTAACTTAGAAGCTATATTGCATATACTAAATGTTTTCCAATAAAAACACCTACATCATTCAGTAGCAAAATTGCCCTTATATGTCATTCCCTTTTTTTTTTTTTTTTTTTAAGGAAAAAAACCCACAGAGCTCAGTTCTTCCAAATTCTAGTCAGTGGGTAGATGGGCCAGTTTGGTTTAGCTGTCAGTTAGTCCAATGAGTGGCTATGCTTGTGCAGTAACAACTTTCCTGACCAAGGGGGCTGGGGACAGAGCAGTTTCAAATCAGAGAATTAAGATGTGAGACCTGGCAGGCCCTGTGACTTGACAGGACCAGTGCAGCATTGACTCTTACACCTTGAAGTTGTGAGGAGGCTGAAAGAAGGCCAACTTTGAATCCTGATCTCATTTTTTTTTAACATTTTGTCCTTAACTTTAGGGTTTCTTTATTTGTTTTTTATTTTTGTTGTCTTTTTTAAAAATACGTGTTGTGAAATTATTTTAGCTTCTATTTTGGAAAAATAATGCAGGGTGTTCATTATACCCTTCCCTCACTTCCCTCTAATGTTAATGTACATCATCAGAGTATATTTATCCAAACTAGGAAATTAGCACTGGTACAATGCTATTAACTAAACTACATACCATATTCAAATTTCACCAGTTTTTCCACTGATGTCTTTGTTCTAGGATTCAATTCAGGATCCCATACTGCATGTAGTTACTGTGTTTCCTTAGTCTCCTCCAGTCTGTGATGGTTCCCCAGTCTTTTTCTGTCTTTTATGACCATGATACTTTAAATGAGTACTGATCAGTATTTTGTAGACTGTCAATTTGGGTTTGTCTGATGTGTTCTCATGATTAGATTGAGGTTATGCATTTTTTGGCAGCATACCACTGAAACGATGCTATGTGTTCAGTGCATCTTATGAGGGAACACATGTCTTATTACAGGTAATAGTCATCTTGATCACTTGGCTAAGGTGGTGTCTGTCAGGTTTGTCCCACTGTAAACTTACTATTTTCCCCTTTGAAATTAATAAATATCTTGGGAGTTAACTTTGAGATTACTGGTGTTACCTTTTCTAAAAATGCATATAACTTAGTTGCTGTTTTAACAAAAATGAAGGCTAGAGAAAACACAGATTTTTCTATTGCTAAGAGTAATTGAACTGTCCAAAAAGAAGTGGGTTCTTTGGAGCCCATAACCTGCGTAAGATTAATATGGCTTATTCCTAGACTGTAAAAGATGGCCATGGACTTAGTGTTCTGTTTTTTGTTTTTTGTTTTTTTTTCTTATTTCAAAGTTTGGTATAGGCTTAAAGCATTGGAGAGAAATACATTTTATTCATTTTTTCTAAGTTTTAATTTTATCCAAAAAACTTTTAAAAACAGCCTTAGGAGGCGGGGTAAGATGGCAGACTGGTGAGCTGTATGTTTTAGTTACTCCTCCAGGAAAGTAGGTAGAAAGCCAGGAACTGCGTGGACTGGACACCACAGAGCAATCTGACTTTGGGCATACTTCATACAACACTCATGAAAACGTGGAACTGCTGAGATCAGCGAAATCTGTAAGTTTTTGCGGCCAGGGGACCCGCGCCCCTCCCTGCCAGGCTCAGTCCCATGGGAGGAGGGGCTGTCAGCTCCGGGAAGGAGAAGGGAGAACTGCAGTGGCAGCCCTTATCGGAAACTCATTCTGCTGAGCCAAACTCCAACCATAGATAGACTGAGACCAGACACCAGAGAATCTGAGAGCAGCCAGCCCAGCAGAGAAGAGACAGGCATAGAAAAAAAACAACATGAAAAACTCCAAAATAAAAGCGGAGGATTTTTGGAGTTCTGGTGAACATAGAAAGGGGAAGGGCAGCGCCCAGGCCCGAGCTCAGGCCCTGAGGCGCATATGCAAATCCCGAAGAAAAGCTGATCTCTCTGCCCTGTGGACCTTTCCGTAATGGCCCTGGTTGCTTTGTCTCTTAGCATTTCAATAGCCCATTAGATCTCTGAGGAGGGCCCTTTTTTTTTTTTTTTTTTTTTAATCCTTTTTTCTTTTTCTAAAACAATTACTCTAAGAAGCCCAATACAGAAAGCTTCAAAGACGTGCAATTTGGGCAGGTCAAGTCAAGAGCAGAACTAGGAGAGATCTGAGACAAAACGCAATAATCCAGTGGCTGAGAAAATTCACTAAACACCACAACTTCCCAAGAAGAGGGGGGTGTCCGCTCACAGCCATCATCCTGGTGGACAGGAAACACTCCTGCCCATCGCCAGCCCCATAACCCAGAACTGCCCCAGACAACCCAGTGTGACGGAAGTGCTTCAAATAACAGGCACACACCACAAAACTGGGCGTGGACATTAGCCTTCCCTGCAACCTCAGCTGATTGTCCCAGAGTTAGGAAGGTAGAACAGTGTGAATTAACAAAGCCCCATTCAGCCATCATTTCAGCAGACTGGGAGCCTCCCTACACAGCCCAGCAGCCCAGAACTGCCCTGGGGGGACGGCACTCACCTGTGACATAGCACAGTCATCCCTCAACAGAGGACCCGGGGTGCACGGCCTGGAAGAGGGGCCCACTTGCAAGTCTCAGGAGCCATACGCCAATACCAAGGACTTGTGGGTCAGTGGCAGAGACAAACTGTGGCAGGACTGAACTGAAGGATTAGACTATTGCAGCAGCTTTAAAACTCTAGAATCACCAGGGAGATTTGATTGTTAGAGCCACCCCCCCCCCACCCTGACTGCCCAGAAACATGCCCTGTATACAGGGCAGGCAACACCAACTACACATGCAAGCTTGGTACACCAATTGGACCCCACAAGACTCACTCCCCCACTCACCAAAAAGGCTAAGCAGGGGAGAACTGGCTTGTGGAGAACAGGTGGCTCTTGGACGCCACCTGCTGGTTAGTTAGAGAAAGTGTACTCCACGAAGCTGTAGATCTGATAAATTAGAGATAAGGACTTCAATTGGTCTACAAATCCTAAAAGAACCCTATCAAGTTCAGCAAATGCCACGAGGCCAAAAACAACAGAAAATTATAAAGCATATGAAAAAATCAGATGATATGGATAACCCAAGCCTAAGCACCCAAATCAAAATATCAGAAGAGACACAGCACCTAGAGCAGCTACTCAAAGAACTAAAGATGAACAATGAGACCATAGTACGGGAGACAAAGGAAATCAAGAAGACCCTAGAAGAGCATAAAGAAGACATTGCAAGACTAAATAAAAAAATGGATAATCGTATGGAAATTAAAGAAACTGTTGACCAAATTAAAAAAGATTCTGGACACTCACAGTACAAGACTAGAGGAAGTTGAACAACGAATCAGTGACCTGGAAGATGACAGAATGGAAAATGAAAGCATGAAAGAAAGAATGGGGAAAAAAATTGAAAAAATCGAAATGGACCTCAGGGATATGATAGATAATATGAAACGTCCAAATATAAGACTCATTGGTGTCCCAGAAGGGGAAGAAAACGGTAAAGGTCTAGGAAGAGTATTCAAAGAAATTGGTGGGGAAAACTTCCCAAATCTTCTAAACAACAAATACACAAATCATAAATGCTCATTGAACCCCAAATAGAATAAATCCAAATAAACCCACTCCGAGACATATACTGATCACACTGTCAAACACAGAAGAGAAGGAGCAAGTTCTGAAAGCAGCAAGAGAAAAGCAATTCACCACATACAAAGGAAACAGCATAAGACTAAGTAGTGACTACTCAGCAGCCACCATGGAGGCGAGAAGGCAGTGGCACGATATATTTAAAATCCTGAGTGAGAAAAATTTCCAGCCAAGAATACTTTATCCAGCAAAGCTCTCCTTCAAATTTGAGGGAGAGCTTAAATTTTTCACAGACAAACAAATGCTGAGAGAATTTGCTAACAAGAGACCTGCCCTACTGGACATACTAAAGGGAGCCCTACAGACAGAGAAACAAAGAAAGGACAGAGAGACTTGGAGAAAGGTTCAGTACTAAAGAGATTCGGTATGGGTACAATAAAGGATATTAATAGATAGAGGGGAAAAATATGACAAACATAAACCAAAGGATAAGATGGCTGATTCAAGAAATGCCTTCACGGTTATAACGTTGAATGTAAATGGATTAAACTCCCCAATTAAAAGATATAGATTCGCAGAATGGATCAAAAAAAATGAACCATCAATATGTTGCATACAAGAGACCCATCTTAGACACAGGGACACAAAGAAACTGAAAGTGAAAGGATGGAAAAAAATATTTCATGCAAGCTACAGCCAAAAGAAAGCACGTGTAGCAATATTAATCTCAGATAAAATAGACTTCAAATGCAGGGATGTTTTGAGAGACAAAGAAGGCCACTACGTACTAATAAAAGGGGCAATTCAGCAAGAAGAAATAACAATCGTAAATGTCTATGCACCCAATCAAGGTGCCACAAAATACATGAGAGAAACACTGGCAAAACTAAAGGAAGCAATTGATATTTCCACAATAATTGTGGGAGACTTCAACACATCACTCTCTCCTATAGATAGATCAACCAGACAGAAGACCAATAAGGAAATTGAAAACCTAAACAATCTGATAAATGAATTAGATTTAACAGACATATACAGGACATTACATCCCAAATCACCAGGATACACATACTTTTCTAGTGCTCATGGAACTTTCTCCAGAATAGATCATATGCTGGGACATAAAACAAGCCTCAATAAATTTAAAAAGATTGAAATTATTCAAAGCACATTCTCTGACCACAATGGAATACAATTAGAAGTCAATAACCATCAGAGACTTAGAAAATTCACAAATACCTGGAGGTTAAACAACACACTCCTAAACAATCAGTGGGTTAAAGAAGAAATAGCAAGAGAAATTGCTAAATATATAGAGACGAATGAAAATGAGAACACAACATACCAAAACCTATGGGATGCAGCAAAAGCAGTGCTAAGGGGGAAATTTATAGCACTAAACGCATATATTAAAAAGGAAGAAAGAGCCAAAATCAAAGAACTAATGGATCAACTGAAGAAGCTAGAAAATGAACAGCAAACCAATCCTAAACCAAGTACAAGAAAAGAAATAACAAGGATTAAAGCAGAAATAAATGACATAGAGAACAAAAAAACAATAGAGAGGATAAATATCACCAAAAGTTGGTTCTTTGAGAAGATCAACAAGATTGACAAGCCCCTAGCTAGACTGACAAAATCAAAAAGAGAGAAGACCCATATCAACAAAATAATGAATGAAAAAGGTGACATAACTGCAGATCCTGAAGAAATTAAAAAAATTATAAGAGGATACTATGAACAACTGTGTGGCAACAAACTGGATAATGTAGAAGAAATGGACAATTTCCTGGAAACATATGAACAACCTAGACTGACCAGAGAAGAAATAGAAGACCTCAATCAACCCATCACAAGCAAAGAGATCCAATCAGTCATCAAAAATCTTCCCACAAATAAATGCCCAGGGCCAGATGGCTTCACAGGGGAATTCTACCAAACTTTCCAGAAAGAACTGACACCAATCTTACTCAGACTCTTTCAAAACATTGAAGAAAATGGAACACTACCTAACTCATTTTATGAAGCTAACATCAATCTAATACCAAAACCAGGCAAAGATGCTACAAAAAAGGAAAACTACCGGCCAATCTCCCTAATGAATATAGATGCAAAAATCCTCAACAAAATACTTGCAAATCGAATCCAAAGACACATTTAAAAAATCATACACCATGACCAAGTGGGGTTCATTCCAGGCATGCAAGGATGGTTCAACATAAGAAAATCAATCAATGTATTACAACACATTAAAAACTCGAAAGGGAAAAATCAATTGATCATCTCAATAGATGCTGAAAAAGCATTTGACAAAATCCAACATCCCTTTTTGATAAAAACACTTCAAAAGGTAGGAATTGAAGGAAACTTCCTCAACATGATAAAGAGCATATATGAAAAACGCACAGCCAGCATAGTACTCAATGGTGAGAGACTGAAAGCCTTCCCTCTAAGATCAGGAACAAGACAAGGATGCCCGCTGTCACCACTGTTATTCAACATTGTGCTGGAAGTGCTAGCCAGGGCAATCCGGCAAGACAAAGAAATAAAAGGCATCCAAATTGGAAAAGAAGAAGTAAAACTCTCATTGTTTGCAGATGATATGATCTTATATCTAGAAAACTCTGAGAAATCGACGATACAGCTACTAGAGCTAATAAACAAATTTAGCAAAATAGCGGGATACAAGATTAATGCACATAAGTCAGTAATGTTTCTATATGCTAGAAATGAACAAACTGAAGAGACACTCAAGAAAAAGATACCATTTTCAATAGCAACTAAAAAAATCAAGTACCTAGGAATAAACTTAACCAAAGATGTAAAAGACCTATACAAAGAAAACTACATAACTCTACGAAAAGAAATAGAAGGGGACCTTAAAAGATGGAAAAATATTCCATGTTCATGGATAGGAAGGCTAAATGTCATTAAGATGTCAATTCTACACAAACTCATCTACAGATTCAATGCAATCCCAATCAAAATTCCAACAACCTACTTTGCAGACTTGGAAAAGCTAGTTATCAAATTTATTTGGAAAGGGAAGATGCCTCGAATTGCTAAAGACACTCTAAAAAAGAAAAATGAAGTGGGAGGACTTACACTGCCTGACTTTGAAGCTTATTATAAAGCCACAGTTGCCAAAACAGCATGGTACTGGCACAAAGACAGACATATAGATCAATGGAATCAAGTTGAGAATTCGGAGATAGACCCTCAGATCTATGGCCGACTGATCTTTTTTTTTTTTTTTTTTTTTTTTTTTTTTTTTTTTTTTTTTAAATCATCATTTTATTGAGATATATTCACATACCACGCAGTCATACAAAACAAATTGTACTTTCGATTGTTTACAGTACCATTACATAGTTGTACATTCATCACCTAAATCAATCCCTGACACCTTCATTAGCACACACACAAAAATAACAAGAATAATAATTAGAGTGAAAAAGAGCAATTGAAGTAAAAAAGAACACTGGGTACCTTTGTCTGTTTGTTTCCTTCCCCTACTTTTCTACACATCCATCCATAAACTAGACAAAGTGGTGTTTGGTCCTTATGGCTTTCCCAATCCCATTGTCACCCCTCATAAGCTACATTTTTATACAACTGTCTTCGAGATTCATGGGTTCTGGGTTGTAGTTTGATAGTTTCAGGTATCCACCACCAGCTACCCCAATTCTTTAGAACCTAAAAAGGGTTGTCTAAAGTGTGCATAAGAGTGCCCACCAGAGTGACCTCTCGGCTCCTTTTGGAATCTCTCTGCCACTGAAGCTTATTTCATTTCCTTTCTCATCCCCCTTTTGGTCAAGAAGATGTTCTCCGTCCCACGGTGCCAGGTCTACATTCCTCCCTGGGAGTCATATTCCACGTTGCCAGGGAGATTCACTTCCCTGGGTGTCTGATCCCACGTAGGGGGGAGGGCAGTGATTTCACCTTTCAAGTTGGCTTAGCCAGAGAGAGAGGGCCACATCTGAGCAACAAAGAGGCATTCAGGAGGAGACTCTTAGGCACAAATACAGGGAGGCCTAGCCTCTCCTTTGCAGCAACCGTCTTCCCAAGGGTAAAACTTATGGTAGAGGGCTCAACCCATCAAACCACCAGTCCCCTATGTCTGTGGTCATGTTAGCAACCATGGAGGTGGGGTAGGCGAATACCCCTGCATTCTCCACAGGCTCCTCAAGGGGGCACTACATCTTTTTTTTTTTTTTTTTCCCCTTGTTTGTCTTTTTTCTTTTTTTTTTTTTTTTTTTTTTTTTTTTAACTTTCCCTTCTTTTTTCAAATCACCTGTATGAAAAAAAAAGTTAAAAAGAAAACAAACATACAATAAAAGAGCATTTCAAAGAGACCATAGGAAGGGAGTAAGAAAAAGACAACTAACCTAAGATAACTGCTTAACTTCCAACATGTTCCTACTTTACCCCAAGAAAGTTACATAATATAGCAACATTTCAGTGAACTTGTTCCTACTACAACCATCAGAAATTAACAGACCATAGTCATTTCTGGGCATCCCCAGAACGTTAAATAGCTTATCTGTTCTTCCTGGATTATTGTTCCCCCTTCCTTAATTGCTCTCTACTGCTAGTTCCCCTACATTCTACATTATAAACCATTCGTTTTACATTTTTCAAAGTTCACATTAGTGGTAGCATATAATATTTCTCTTTTTGTGCCTGGCTTATTTCGCTCAGCATTATGTCTTCAAGGTTCATCCATGTTGTCATATGTTTCACCAGATCGTTCCTTCTTACTGCCGCGTAGTATTCCATCGTGTGTATATACCACATTTTATTTATCCACTCATCTGTTGAAGGACATTTGGGTTGTTTCCATCTCTTGGCAATTGTGAATAATGCTGCTATGAACATTGGCGTGCAGATATCTGTTCGTGTCACTGCTTTCCGATCTTCCGGGTATATACCGAGGAGTGCAATCGCTGGATCGAATGGTAGCTCTATATCTAGTTTTCTAAGGAACTGCCAGACTGACTTCCAGAGTGACTGAACCATTATACAGTCCCACCAACAATGAATAAGAGTTCCAATTTCTCCACATCCCCTCCAGCATTTGTAGTTTCCTGTTTGTTTAATGGCAGCCATTCTAACCGGTGTTAGATGGTATCTCATTGTGGTCTTAATTTGCATCTCTCTAATAGCTAGTGAAGCTGAACATTTTTCATGTGTTTCTTGGTCATTTGTATTTCCTCTTCAGAGAACTGTCTTTTCATATCTTTTGCCCATTTTATAATTGGGCTGTCTGTACTATTGTCATTGAGTTGTAGGATTTCTTTGTATATGCAAGATATCAGTCTTTTGTCAGATACATGGTTTCCAAAAATTTTTTCCCATTGAGTTGGCTGCCTCTTTACCTTTTTGAGAAATTCCTTTGAGGTGCAGAAACTTCTAAGCTTGAGGAGTTCCCATTTATCTATTTTCTCTTTTGTTGCTTGTGCTTTGGGTGTAAAGTCTAGGAAGTGGCCTCCTAATACAAGGTCTTGAAGATGTTTTCCTACATTATCTTCTAGGAGTTTTATGGTACTTTCTTTTATATTGAGATCTTTGGTCCATTTTGAGTTAATTTTTGTGTAGGGGGTGAGGTAGGGGTCCTCTTTCATTCTTTTGGATATGGATATCCAACTCTCCCAGCCCCATTTGTTGAAAAGACCATTATGGCTCAGTTCGGTGACTTTGGGGGCCTTATCAAAGATCAGTCGGCCATAGATCTGAGGGTCTATCTCTGAATTCTCAATTCGATTCCATTGATCTATATGTCTATCTTTGTGCCAGTACCATGCTGTCTTGGCAACTGTGGCTTTATAATAAGCTTCAAAGTCAGGGAGTGTAAGTCCTCCCACTTCGTTTTTCTTTTTTAGAGTGTCTTTAGCAATTCGAGGCATCTTCCCTTTCCAAATGAATTTGATAACTAGCTTTTCCAAGTCTGCAAAGTAGGTTGTTGGAATTTTGATTGGGATTGCATTGAATCTGTAGATGAGTTTGGGTAGAATTGACATCTTAATGACATTTAGCCTTCCTATCCATGAACATGGAATATTTTTCCATCTTTTAAGGTCCCCTTCTATTTCTTTTAGTAGAGTTATGTAGTTTTCTTTGTATAGGTCTTTTACATCTTTGGTTAAGTTGATTCCTAGGTACTTGATTTTTTTAGTTGCTATTGAAAATGGTATCTTTTTCTTGAGTGTCTCTTCAGTTTGTTCATTTCTAGCATATAGAAACATTACTGACTTATGTGCATTAATCTTGTATCCCGCTACTTTGCTAAATTTGTTTATTAGCTCTAGTAGGTGTATCGTTGATTTCTCAGGGTTTTCTAGATATAAGATCATATCATCTGCAAACAATGAGAGTTTTACTTCTTCTTTTCCAATTTGGATGCCTTTTATTTCTTTGTCTTGCCGGATTGCCCTGGCTAGCACTTCCAGCACAATGTTGAATAACAGTGGTGACAGCGGGCATCCTTGTCTTGTTCCTGATCTTAGAGGGAAGGCTTTCAGTCTCTCACCATTGAGTACTATGCTGGCTGTGGGTTTTTCATATATGCTCTTTATCATGTTGAGGAAGTTTCCTTCAATTCCTACCTTTTGAAGTGTTTTTATCAAAAAGGGATGTTGGATTTTGTCAAATGCTTTTTCAGCATCTATTGAGATGATCAATTGATTTTTCCCTTTCGAGTTTTTAATGTGTTGTAATACATTGATTGTTTTTCTGATGTTGAACCATCCTTGCATGCCTGGAATGAACCCCACTTGTTCATGGTGTATGATTTTTTTAATGTGTCTTTGGATTCGATTTGCAAGTATTTTGTTGAGGATTTTTGCATCTATATTCATTAGGGAGATTGGCCGGTAGTTTTCCTTTTTTGTAGCATCTTTGCCTGGTTTTGGTATTAGATTGATGTTAGCTTCATAAAATGAGTTAGGTAGTGTTCCATTTTTTTCAATGTTTTGAAAGAGTTTGAGTAAGATTGGTGTCAGTTCTTTCTGGAAAGTTTGGTAGAATTCCCCTGTGAAGCCATCTGGCCCTGGGCATTTATTTGTGGGAAGATTTTTGATGACTGATTGGATCTCTTTGCTTGTGATGGGTTGGTTGAGGTCTTCTATTTCTTCTCTGGTCAGTCTAGGTTGTTCATATGTTTCCAGGAAATTGTCCATTTCTTCTACATTATCCAGTTTGTTGCCATACAGTTGTTCATAATATCCTCTTATAATTTTTTTAATTTCTTCAGGATCTGCAGTTATGTCACCTTTTTCATTCATTATTTTGTTTATATGGGTCTTCTCTCTTTTTGATTTTGTCAGTCTAGCTAGGGGCTTGTCAATCTTGTTGATCTTCTCAAAGAACCAACTTTTGGTGATATTTATCCTCTCTATTGTTTTTTTGTTCTCTATGTCATTTATTTCTGCTTTAATCCTTGTTATTTCTTTTCTTCTACTTGGTTTAGGATTGGTTTGCTGTTCATTTTCTAGCTTCTTCAGTTGATCCATTAGTTCTTTGATTTTGGCTCTTTCTTCCTTTTTAATATATGCGTTTAGCGCTATAAATTTCCCCCTTAGCACTGCTTTTGCTGCATCCCATAGGTTTTGGTATGTTGTGTTCTCATTTTCATTCGTCTCTATATATTTAGCAATTTCTCTTGCTATTTCTTCTTTAACCCACTGATTGTTTAGGAGTGTGTTGTTTAACCTCCAGGTATTTGTGAATTTTCTAAGTCTCTGATGGTTATTGACTTCTAATTGTATTCCATTGTGGTCAGAGAATGTGCTTTGAATAATTTCAATCTTTTTAAATTTATTGAGGCTTGTTTTATGTCCCAGCATATGATCTATTCTGGAGAAAGTTCCGTGAGCACTAGAAAAGTATGTGTATCCTGGTGATTTGGGATGTAATGTCCTGTAGATGTCTGTTAAATCTAATTCATTTATCAGATTGTTTAGGTTTTCAATTTCCTTATTGGTCTTCTGTCTGGTTGATCTATCTATAGGAGAGAGTGATGTGTTGAAGTCTCCCACAATTATTGTGGAAACATCAATTGCTTCCTTTAGTTTTGCCAATGTTTCTCTCATGTATTTTGTGGCACCTTGATTGGGTGCATAGACATTTACGATTGTTATTTCTTCTTGCTGAATTGCCCCTTTTATTAGTATGTAGTGGCCTTCTTTGTCTCTCAAAACATCCCTGCATTTGAAGTCTATTTTATCTGAGATTAATATTGCTACACCTGCTTTCTTTTGGCTGTAGCTTGCATGAAATATTTTTTTCCATCCTTTCACTTTCAATTTCTTTGTGTCCCTGTGTCTAAGATGAGTCTCTTGTATGCAACATATTGATGGTTCATTTTTTTTGATCCATTCTGCGAATCTATATCTTTTAATTGGGGAGTTTAATCCATTTACATTCAACGTTAAAACCGTGACGGCATTTCTTGAATCGGCCATCTTATCCTTTGGGTTATGTTTGCCATATTTTTCCGTCTCTCTATTAATATCCTTTATTGTACCCATACCGAATCTCTTTAGTACTGAACCTTTCTCCAAGTCTCTCTGTCCTGTCTTTGTTTCTCTGTCTGTAGGGCTCCCTTTAGTATCTCCAGTAGGGCAGGTCTCTTGTTAGCAAATTCTCTCAGCATTTCTTTGTCTGTGAAAAATTTAAGCTCTCCCTCAAATTTGAAGGAGAGCTTTGCTGGATAAAGTATTCTTGGCTGGAAATTCCTCTCTCTCAGAATTTTAAATATATCGTGCCATTGCCTTCTCGCCTCCATGGTGGCTGCTGAGTAGTCACTACTTAGTCTTATGCTGTTTCCTTTGTATGTGGTGAATTGCTTTTCTCTTGCTGCTTTCAGAACTTGCTCCTTCTCTTCTATGTTTGACAGTGTGATCAGTATATGTCTCGGAGTGGGTTTTTTTGGATTTATTCTATTTGGAGTTCGCTGAGCATTTATGATTTGTGTATTTATGTTGTTTAGAAGATTTGGGAAGTTTTCCCCAACAATTTCTTTGAATACTCTTCCTAGACCTTTACCCTTTTCTTCCCCTTCTGGGACACCAATGAGTCTTATATTCGGACGCTTCATATTATCTATCATATCCCTGAGGTCCATTTCGAGTTTTTCAATTTTTTTCCCCATTCTTTCTTTTATGCTTTCATTTTCCATTCTGTCATCTTCCAGGTCACTGATTCGTTGTTCAACTTCCTCTAGTCTTGTACTATGAGTGTCCAGAATCTTTTTAATTTGGTCAACAGTTTCTTTAATTTCCATAACATCATCCATTTTTTTATTTAGTCTTGCAATGTCTTCTTTATGCTCTTCTAGGGTCTTCTTGATTTCCTTCATATCCCGTACTAGGGTCTCATTGTTCATCTTTAGTTCTTTGAGTAGCTGCTCTAGGTGTGTCTCTTCTGGTCTTTTGATTTGGGTGCTTGGGCTTGGGTTATCCATATCGTCTGGTTTTTTCATATGCTTTATAATTTTCTGTTGTTTTTGGCCTCGTGGCATTTGCTGTCCTTGATAGGGTTCTTTTAGGGTTTGTAGACCAGTTGAAGTCCTTATCTCTAGTTTATCAGATCTACAGCTTCGTGGAGTACACTTTCTCTAACTAACCAGCAGGTGGCGTCCACGAGCCACCTGTTCTCCACAAGGCAGATCTCCCCTGCTTAGCCTTTTTGGTGAGTGGGGGAGTGAGTCTTGTGGGGCCCAATTGGTGTCCCAAGCTTGCGTGTGTAGTTGGTGTTGCCTGCCCTGTATGTGGGGCGTGTTTCTGGGCAGTCGGGGAGGGGGGTGGCCCTAACAATCAAATCTCCCTGATGATCCTAGAGTTTTAAAGCTACTGCAATAGTCTAATCCTTCAGTTCAGTCCTGCCACAGTTTGTCTCTGCCACTGACCCACAAGTCTTTGGTATTGGCGTATGGCTCCTGAGACTTGCAAGTGGGCCCCTCTTCCAGGCTGTGCACCCCGGGTCCTCTGTTGAGGGATGACTGTGCTATGTCACAGGTGAGTGCCGTCCCCCCAGGGCAGTTCTGGGCTGCTGGGCTGTGTTGGGAGGCTCCCAGTCTGCTCAAATGATGGCTGAATGGGGCTCTGTTAATTCACACTGCTCCCCCTTCCCAGCTCTGGGACATTCAGCTGAGGTTGCAGGGAAGGCTAATGTCCACGCCCAGTTTTGTGGTGTGTGCCTGTTATTTGAAGCACTTCCGTCACACTGGGTTGTCTGGGGCAGCTCTGGGCTATGGGGCTGGCGATGGGCAGGAGTGTTTCCTGTCCACCAGGATGGTGGCTGTGAGCGGACACCCCCCTTTTCTTGGGAAGTTGTGTTGTTTAGTGAATTTTCTCAGCCACTGGATTATTGCCTTTTGTCTCAGAGCTCTCTTATTTCTGCTCTTGACTTGACGTGCCCAAATTTCAATTCTTTGAAGCTTTCTGTATTGAGCTTCTTAGAGTAATTTTTTTAGAAAAAGCAAAAAGGATTTTAAAAAAAAAAAAAAAAAAAATGGCCCTCCTCAGAGATCTAATGGGTTATTGAAATGCTAATAGACAAAGCAACCAGGGCCATTAAGGAAAGGTGCCCTGGGCAGAGAGATCAGCCTTGCTTCGGGATTTGCATATGCGCCTCAAGGCCTGATCTCCGCCCTTCCCCTTTCTGTGTTCACCAGAACTCCAAAAATCCTCTGCTTTTACTTTGGAGCTTCTCGTGTTGTTTTCCTTCTATGCCCGTCTCCTCTCTGCTGGGCTGGCTGCTCTCAGAGTCTCTGGTGTCTGGCCTCAGTCTATAGATTTCGCTGATCTCAGCAGTTCCACGTTTTCATGAGTGTTGTATGAAGTATGCCCAAAGACAGATTGCTCTGTGGTGTCCAGTCCACGCAGTTCCTGGCTTTTTACCTACTTTCCTGGAGGAGTAACTTAGCTGGAGTTTCTTGATGGGAGGCTGAAGGATCCATTTTCAAGATAGCTCAATCACATCACTGATAAGAGGGGGCTAGCTTTAACTGGAACTTCAGCTTGGGCTATGGATCTAAGAACTTAGTTATTTCTCCCTGGGCTTCTCCACAGGATGCTTGGGCTTCCTCACAGCATGGTGCAAAGTTCCACAAGTGAGCATTCCAAGACCGACTGATCTTTGATAAGGCCCCCAAAGTCACTAAACTGAGTCATAATGGTCTTTTCAACAAATGGGGCTGGGAGAGTTGGATATCCATATCCAAAAGAATGAAAGAGGACCCCTACCTCACCCCCTACACAAAAATTAACTCAAAATGGACCAAAGATCTCAATATAAAAGAAAGTACCATAAAACTCCTAGAAGATAATGTAGGAAAACATCTTCAAGACCTTGTATTAGGTGGCCACTTCCTAGACTTTATACCCAAAGCACAAGCAACAAAAGAGAAAATAGATAAATCGGAACTCCCCAAGCTTAGAAGTTTTTGCACCTCAAAGGAATTTCTCAAAAAGGTAAAGAGGCAGCCAACTCAATGGGAAAAAATTTTTGGAAACCATGTATCTGACAAAAGACAGATATCTTGCATATATAAAGAAATCCTACAACTCAATGACAATAGTACAGTCGGCCCAATTATAAAATGGGCAAAAGATATGAAAAGACAGTTCTCTGAAGAGGAAATGCAAATGGCCAAGAAACACATGAAAAAATGTTCAGCTTCACTAGCTATTAGAGAGATGCAAATTAAGACCACAATGAGATACCATCTAACACCGGTTAGAATGGCTGCCATTAATCAAACAGGAAACTACAAATGCTGGAGGGGATGTGGAGAAATTGGATCTCTTATTCATTGTTGGTGGGACTGTATAATGGTTCAGGCACTCTGGAAGTCAGTCTGGCAGTTCCTTAGAAAACTAGATATAGAGTTACCATTCGATCCAGCGATTGCACTTCTCGGTATATACCCAGAAGGTCGGAAAGCAGTGACACGAACAGATATCTGCACGCCAATGTTCATAGCAGCATTATTCACAATTGCCAAGAGATGGAAACAACCCAAATGTCCTTCAACAGAAGAGTGGATAAATAAAATGTGGTATATACACACGATGGAATACTATACGGCAGTAAGAAGGAACGATCTCGTGAAACATATGACAACATGGATGAACCTTGAAGACACAATGCTGAGCGAAATAAGCCAGGCACAAAAAGAGAAATATTATATGCTACCACTAATGTGAACTTTGAAAAATGTAAAACAAATGGTTTATAATGTAGAATGTAGGGGAACTAGCAATAGAGAGCAATTAAGGAAGGGGGAACAATAATCCAAGAAGAACAGATAAGCTATTTAATGTTCTGGGGATGCCCAGGAATGACTATGGTCTGTTAATTTCTGATGGATATAGTAGGAGCAAGTTCACAGAAATGTTGCTATATTAGGTAACTTTCTTGGGGTAAAGTAGGAACATGTTGGAAGTTAAGCAGTTATCTTAGGTTAGTTGTCTTTTTCTTACTCCCTTGTTATGGTCTCTTTGAAATGTTCTTTTATTGTATGTTTGTTTTCTTTTTAACTTTTTTTTCATACAGTTGATTTAAAAAAGAAGGGAAAGTTAAAAAAAAAAAAAAGAAAGAAAAACAAGGAAAAAAAAAAGATGTAGTGCCCCCTTGAGGAGCCTGTGGAGAATGCAGGGGTATTCGCCTACCCCACCTCGATGGTTGCTAACATGACCACAGACATAGGGGACTGGTGGTTTGATGGGTTGAGCCCTCTACCACAGGTTTTACCCTTGGGAAGACGGTTGCTGCAAAGGAGAGGCTAGGCCTCCCTATGGTTGTGCCTAAGAGCCTCCTCCTGAGTGCCTCTTTGTTGCTCAGATGTGGCCCTGTCTCTCTAGCTAGGCCAACTTGAAAGGTGAAATCACTGCCCTCCCCCCTACGTGGGATCAGACACCCAGGGGAGTGAATCTCCCTGGCAACGTGGAATATGACTCCCGGGGAGGAATGTAGACCTGGCATCATGGGACGGAGAACATCTTCTTGGCCAAAAGGGGGAAATGAAAGGTAATGAAATAAGCTTCAGTGGCAGAGATATTCCAAAAGGAGCCGAGAGGTCACTCTGGTGGGCACTCTTATGCACACTTCAGACAACCCTTTTTAGGTTCTAAAGAATTGGGGTAGCTGGTGGTGGATACCTGAAACTATCAAACTACAACCCAGAACCCATGAATCTCGAAGACAGTTGTATAAAAATGTAGCTTATGAGGGGTGACAATGGGATTGGGAAAGCCATAAGGACCACACTCCATTTTGTCTAGTTTATGGATGGATGAGTAGAAAAATAGGGGAAGGAAACAAACAGACAAAGGTACCCAGTGTTCTTTTTTACTTCAATTGCTCTTTTTCACTCTAATTATTATTATTGTTATTTTTGTGTGTGTGCTAATGAAGGTGTCAGGGATTGATTTGGGTGATGAATGTACCACTATGTAATGGTACTGTAAACAATCGAAAGTACGATTTGTTTTGTATGACTGCATGGTATGTGAATATATCTCAATAAAATGAAGATTAAAAAAAAAAAAGGAAAAAAAAAAAAACAGCCTTAGACAATTGATTGAATTATTGAGAAAAATTAGTATTTGTAGAAGTCTGTCCTTAAAGTTTGCCCATGTTAAGGTAATAGCATCATTTATGCAAGTTCTCTTTCTGCAATACTTGATAATAGGAAAATAGTTGGGTTTTGTTTAGTTTTGTTTCCCAGTGTAGGTTTCAGCAATTCCAGAGTGGTAGTTTAAGTATAACCCTACTTAGCCTCTTTGTGCCTTATTTTTCTTATGTATAAAATGAGTCATAATAGTTGTACCTCATAAAATTGTTCTGGGGATTAAATCAGTCAACACATAAAGTGCTTAGAACAGTGCTTTGCAGAGAGACAGAACCCAGTAAGTGTTAACCGTTACCAAAAGGATAGCATAAGCATGAGTTGACTGCCAGTGTTGGGTGCTGAGTTTAGAAAGCGATAGAATTTCCAAGGGATATACTTTTAGCCTGTGTTTTTGTTCCAAATAGCTGTCTAATCCCAACAAGTTGCTATTTTTTGCAGAATTTTGTTCAGGACTTTTGTGGTTAAACCTAGGGGAATTGTTAGTGTTGCTTTCTGAGAGGCATATGATCTTCTAGGAATTTTGGTAATCTAAAACTGTTGAATACAGCCCAAGCAAGCATGGGCAGGGACAGTAAAAAATGTTTGAGTCCTGAGCTATGTCCTTTTTTTTTATTAATGCATTTTTTATTGTGAACTTTAACATATATACATAACAGTGACAACTTTCCAAGTATGATTTAACAAATAAGTTAGAGAGTAAATTTCAAAAAATGTCATGGGTCACAGTTCCACAACTTCAGCTATTTCCATTATTGTAAAACATAACATACATACAGGAAGGTGTTAACTTTTGATGTACAACTCAACAAGCAGTTATATAGGTAATTTCAGAAATTGTTATGGGTTACACTTCCAGTTTCAGTTCTTTCCTTGTTATGCAATATAGGTATATATAGAAAGATGAAAACTTTCAAAGCACAATTCAAGGAGTAGCTATAGAACAAATTTCAAGGATGTTATAGGGTACAGTTCCACCATGTCATGTACCTCCTTCCAGATATTCCAACATCCCAATAGCTAAAAATATACGTGTATTTATATAAAGTTTCAGTATTCAAAGAACTTTGTTAAATCTTATCTTGTTTGTTACTACCCCTTCCTCTCACTTACTCTCTTTCTCCATCTTCAGGGGTGTTTAGGCAGTGAACACGAGCCATGTCCTTTTAAAATTTATTTTCTAGGTGTGGGGAATTAGGTGATTAATTTGGGGTAGGGGTGGAGAGGTTGTATTTACATCACTCCCTTCTCCCAACCACTTAAATACTGCCATGCAGCTTTTTCTTGGCTTTAACTTTTCACGGAGCACCTGAAATTGCCTGTCCCTAACACATATTTTTCTTCCTGGCAATACCAGGAATTTCTCTTCTTGCAATAACCTGCTTTTCCCCTTCAGTATCTTTCTCCTCTCCCTATTTTTTAAACAAGCATGCAAAGTCCACTTTATTTACTGAAGTTTTTATTGTTGGTCCCTACCAGAAACAGAGTTGACAAATACAAGGAGCACTGAGGAAGTGACAAATGTTCAAATAATCTCAAAAAGTTCTAGTCATAGTTGCAAAGTTGTTAACGGTCTACAGTGAAGTGTAACTATTTTATCTTGTACAGGTGTCCTTTCTAGTCTCTTTCCTAAGTGGTCCCATAATAGGTTCTCTTATTTTATTTAGGAATTAACCCCACCCAGCCTTCTCTGAGGTGTGGGTTAGTGGAATTAGAAACCCTGGACTACTATACCTCTTGGAATCTCTGTTTTCTCATTTATTAAATGGGGGTAAATACTTGTACTTGGTGTGTTTGTAATAGAAATTAAATGAGTTAATATTTGTTGTGTTAATATATGGGTTTCATTTCTAGTTCTACCGTATATTACCTGATCGGCTTTTCTGACCCACTCAGTTCTCTTATCTGTAAAATTCACAGGGCCATTGTAAGGGTCAAATAAAATAATCTTAGATCAAGGTGTTTTGTTAATTAACATTCTATGCAAATGCAAAGTAGGCCTTAATCCAAAATTGATTCAAATTGACACCCCTTTTGATTTAAAAGGTTTCCCCAATGCTTTCTAAAACCTGTTTTTTGTTTTGTTTTTTTTTGTTTTAATTTTTCCAGGTATGAGTCTCTTATGCCAAGAAAAAACTTCCTTTTTTGGCCCTCAAAGATAAGCCTTTCTCTAAATATTGAACTGGCTTTAGAGCTACTTCTGTGTGGCTACCCCAGCTCCAGCCCCTTTCCTTCAACCACTTGAGAGAGACTGCTTAAATATTAAAATATTTTAAATGCACAAAACATTTACAAAGAGTAAATTCCCATCAAGGCAAGATGATAGTTCTCCCATCTCACTCCCAAGCACTCTTACCAAGTCTGATAAAATACCTAAAATGCAATTACTTTCAAATCTATTGCCTACACTAACACAAGGCTTAATGACCCTTTAAGACATCAGTCTGACAATGTTAGTAAACAAATATTAAGTACCTTACTATATACCCGGCACCATGCCAAAAATAGGGGAAATTCCCCTCCTGAAAACAAATCCTGTTATTCTCCAATTCCAGATTAGAACAGTAGTTCTCACTGGATGAAGGGTTGGAGAGGGGTTGGTGGGATGGGAAAGAGCAGTTGGCATCTGGTAAAGGCCAGGGATGCCCACTGAGCCTCCTACATTGCTCAGGACAGCCCCCAACAACGTCAAGATGTCAGTAGAGCCCAGGTTGAGAAACCCTGGTTTGGATTAGGAATAGTCCTTGGGAAAGATGTTAATTGCTTTCCCATCAGGATGAAAATAAATTATCCCTGTAGGTGATAGAATATCAGCACTTCTTTTGGCTCCCCTAAGTGGGGAGTCTAGAGTTTGCGCAGGTAGTGAGGCCCCTGTATCTTAGAAAGGGGAACGTGGACTTCACTTCCTCTGCTGCCAGTGTTGAGAAGCTAAAAGACATTGACAGAAAGTAGTAAAAGCATACTGCTGCTGCTGACACCATTGTTTCTCCTAACCCTTCTCTCCTTTTATGTAAAAATGCTTCCTATTAATTCTTCTGAAAATGAAAGAAGGAAGGTGATTACATTTTCCCCCTTTTCAAGAAACTGCTATAAATTTACCTCCTTTCAATCATCAGCTGAGTTGGTTTCATAAAATGGCTCTACCACAAATATACCAAAACAGTTCTTTCTGTTTGAATCATCCTTTTGAAATCAACCACAGGGGAACTCTAGTGTAGATGGAAATCTGTTTTGTCAGAGATAATGTATGCAGCCCAGCATTATATTTTTCACCATAAAAAAGAATTATAACCTTTTCATATTTTAAAACATTTCTCTTATTTTTCTCAGTACCCCACTTATGCTTGCCCACCCATCCACCAAAATAGAAATGTTCAAAAGATTGTATAAATATCTACAAAAGATTCGTTCTGTACCTTGCTTAATATTTGTTTTGCTTGTTTTTATTTTTCAGGGGAAGAATTTTGTACTTGTGTTCAGTAGGTGGTAAGCAAGAGCTGTGTGCAACGTAAATAATAAAAAAAAAAATGTGCTATGTTGAGGGAGCAATTTGGACAAAGATTGATTTCCCAGTTTTCCTTCTTAAGATGAAACTGACAGTTATATTTTATAGAAAGTGTTTCTTTGGGAAGGCTTGATATGACAATAATCATACTTCACTGGCCTTTAAAGAACAAATTATTTGAATGTTAAATTAATAAGGCTATTCCTAAGATAAATAAATATATATTTATTTATTTATAAATATATATATTTATTTATTTATGTCTAATTCATGTTCTCCCAACCCGCACAAAAAATAATGCTATTCCACAATATATTTAAAAAAAATTTTTTTTAACAGGAAGGTTAGATCTGCCGATAGCAACATTCTTAAATTTCAAGGATCATGCAGAGTTTCAAAGTAATAGAAATTATAGGAAACAGCCTTGTTATCTTAGCAAGTTTTTCCTTTTTCTATTCATGGGTAGAATTGATGGTGCCATTTCAAGTTCTGGGTGTTAGATCACAATAGCATAGAGCTGAAGATAACGCTGAAGACCAACAGGTGGGACCAGTACTTGAAGCGTTAGTATATACTTTATGTACACATCCATTTCAAGTTCTCAACTTCAGGAGTTTATTTTGAAGAATTCTATAGCTTTTAAATATAGAGAACAAATGCAAGAGCATATCTAGCTACTGGACTTTGTGAAAGACTCTAAACTGTTGTGAAAATCATGTTCTTTCGTCAGAATACACATAAAGATTCCAACAACTTCTTTATAACAATCGCCTATCAACGTGTATCGGTATTGCAATGAAAGGTTCCAGAGAGAGATAGCTATCATTTTGTTTGTGGTTTAAGATGCTAGTTACATATTAATTGAATATATGTCATTTTAAATTTAAGAAAACTGTTTTTCTTAGGTCATTTAAGTACATAATTAGCAATACTACTAAAGTGTTTTTTACGTCATTTAGATCTAGAAATAGAAGCCACATCTGAATGTGACTGAAATTTTGTCATTGATAAAATATCCCAAGATCTGACCTTCTGAAGGACCTAAGCAGAGTAAGAATATGTCTGATTGGAAATTGTTGTTTTTCTTGGCTAATTTCGGAAAGGGCTCTAGAAAGTATAGAATGGTGGGGATATGCCAACCTTAATCTTATTTTTGAGTTCCTTGTCTCATCTACGAATTGTTCCTTTTGCTGTTGGTCAATAAAACAAAACCTATAGTGTTATATACATTACTTGTAAATTCTTGTTAGGACCAGATGGTCTCACATCATTTCCAGCCCCAAAATTCTCTTCACTTTCTTCAGTCTCTTCATTTCAGAGATGAGGAAACAGATTGCTTTATTCAAAGAAAGCTAGAACGAGAACACAGGCCTTGCGATATACATAGTGTCAGCCAAATATGGGCATTCACATATCACTTTGAGATTCTTGCCATTTCTATGTTATAGCTATACTTACTAATTTTTAAACTGACTTTAAATAAATAAACTTATTTTTAAAGGACATTTTTGATACTACAAATGGAAAACCAGCATCACTTCCTATAAATAGAAAGTAGTTCTAAATAAGAATACGTATAAAAACAAAGCAATGCCATTAAAATTTAATTTAATATTTGATTTAATGTTATTAAATTTTTTTAAACCTTGCTGTTCTTAGAATGTGTAAAAGCGATGTTTTCATGTTTGATGACAGTACTTTATTGTGTAATAAGAGCACAGTTAAACCTTCTAATTAAGCTTCTGCTTAAAATGGAATGCTTTCTAGAGAAGGAATGAGAGGGTATGAATACATGTTCATATATTAAAGTATGAAAATCTCATAGAGATCTTTTGGGTCCATATAAAACCAAATTTTTCTTTGATTAATTTGAATTAATTTTTCTTAAAACTTAATCTTTTAAATTGAAGGTTTTAATTAGCATCAGTTTCTTTTTCTAAGTAGGGAATTTGAGCAGTATAGTTTGTTTACTTAAATAGAACATTTCCACTCAATTCTAATGTCTCACACTTGTGATATGCATATATGATGGTTTCTGTAACCTTTAACCAATCTAATGAATTAAAATCTGGTCAGTAAATGCAAATTCATTTGGGGAGATTAAAGGTTTTTCTAGTGTATTTGAATGGAGGAAATGTTTGTCTTAAAATAAGCATATTATCACTGCTTTAAAATAATTTAATATTTATTTTTAAATTTCCTAACAATAAATGTTTGTCAGAATTGCTGGTCTGAATGTGTGGTCAATTCCAGGGAATAAAAGAGGGTAAAAATATCCAGGCCTTCTTGTTCTTATTCATTGGGTAACAAATATTCTGTGTTGTCTTCTCTCCAAAAGTGCTGGTATATAAGTCATTGTGCTGTAGAAAAAGACTAGTTGGACTTTTCATTCATTAGTTTCCTATGAAACCTATTGGTGGAGGTATAAAATAGGAGACTTTTATGGCTTAACTAGTAAAACCTTTTTAACAGGAAAACCAGGAAGAGAAATAAATATAGGAAATATCTGGTTCCATTAAACTGCTAATGAAATAGACATGATAATATTTGGAAATTGTTTATTATAGTGATTTTTGGACTTACTGGAAAGAAGTATTAGTCTTTTGTTTCTCATATTTGTGTCATATTTACATTTTTAAAATTAAACTTTTCATTTTGAGATAATTACAGATTCACATGCAGTTGTAAAAAATGGTACAGGGATCCGTGTACTCTTTATCCAGTTTCCCTCAGTGGTAACATCTCACAAAACTGTAGTACAGTGTCACAACCAGGATATTGATGTTGACACAGTCAAGATACAGAACATTTCCATCACCACAGAAGGATCCCACATGTTCTCCTTTTATAGCCACACCTACTTCCCTCTCGCTTCCACCCCCTTCTTAACCTCTGGCAAACAGTATAATCTATTCTCCAATTTTATAATTTTGTCTTTTCAAGACTAATATCAGTGGAATCCTATAGTATGTAATCTTCGGGGATTTTTTTTTTTTTACTTGGCATAGTTATCTGATGATTCTTCCAGGTTGTTGCAGGTATCTGTTACTGAGTAGTATTCTGTGGTATGGTTTTGTACCACAGTTAACCTTTCACCTGGTGAAGGATATCTGGGTTGTTTCCAGTTTGGGGCTATTATGAATAAAGCTGCTATAAACACTCATGTACAGGTTTTTTATGAACATAAGTCATCATTTCTCTGGGACAAATGCCCAGGAGTTCAATTGCTAGCCATATGGTAGTTACATGTTTAGTTTTTCAAGAAGCTGCCAAACTGTTTTCCAGAATGGTGTTTTACATTTTTGCATTTTACATTACCACCAGCAATATATGAGTAATCTAGTTTCTCAGCATCTTCGCCAGTATTCACTGTTGTCGCTATTTTTTTATTTTTTCCTTTCTGATAAGTGTGTTGTGATACCTCATAGTGGTTATAATTTGCATTATTCTAACAGTTAATGATGTTGAACATCTTTTCATGTACTTATTTGCCATCTGTATATTTTCTTCATTGAAATGTCTGTTCATATCTTTTGCCCATTTTCTACTTGAATTTTTTTATTGTTGAGTTTTGAGAGTTCTTTATATATTCTATATAATAATAATAATCCCTTGTCGCATATGGGGTTTGCACATCTTTTCTCCCATTCTGTAGCTTTTCCTCTCATTCTCTTAACAGTCTTTGACAGAAGAAAAGTTTTTAATTTTGATGAAGTTTAGTTTGTCAATTTTTCTTGTGGATCAGTTGGTCAGTCTTTTAGTGTCAAGTCCAAGAGCTCTTTCCTTAGCCCTACATCATAAAGATTTTCTACTATGTTTCTTTCTAAAAGTTGTTTTATAGTTTTATGTTTTGCATATAAGTTCATGATTCATTTTGAGCTAATTTTTGTATAATGTGTGAGCTTTAAGTCGAAGTCCATGTTTTTGCATATGAGTACCCAAATTGCTCCAGCACCGCTTGCTGAAAAGGTTATCTTTCCTCCGTTGAATTGCTTTTACACATTTGTCAAAAATCAGCTGGGAATATTTATGTGGATCTGTTTCTGGGTTCTGTCTTCTGCTCCATTAATTTATGTCTGTCTGACCTCCAGTACCAATTTTGATTACTGCATCTATATAATTAGCCTTGAAATCACATAGACTGATAACTACTACTTTTTTTTTTTTTTTTTTTTTTTTTTAAATCATCATTTTATTGAGATATATTCACATACCACGCAGTCATACAAAACAAATTGTACTTTCGATTGTTTACAGTACCATTACATAGTTGTACATTCATCACCTAAATCAATCCCTGACACCTTCATTAGCACACACACAAAAATAACAAGAATAATAATTAGAGTGAAAAAGAGCAAATGAAGTAAAAAAGAACACTGGGTACCTTTGTCTGTCTGTTTCCCTCCCCTACTTTTCTACACATCCATCCATAAACTAGACAAAGTGGTGTTTGGTCCTTATGGCTTTCCCAATCCCATTGTCACCCCTCATAAGCTACATTTTTATACAACTGTCTTCGAGATTCATGGGTTCTGGGTTGTAGTTTGATAGTTTCAGGTATCCACCACCAGCTACCCCAATTCTTTAGAACCTAAAAAGGGTTGTCTAAAGTGTGCATAAGAGTACCCACCAGAGTGACCTCTCGGCTCCTTTTGGAATCTCTCTGCCACTGAAGCTTATTTCATTTCCTTTCACATCCCCCTTTTGGTCAAGAAGATGTTCTCCGTCCCACGGTGCCAGGTCTACATTCCTCCCTGGGAGTCATATTCCACGTTGCCAGGGAGATTCACTTCCCTGGGTGTCTGATCCCACGTAGGGGGGAGGGCAGTGATTTCACCTTTCAAGTTGGCTTAGCCAGAGAGAGAGGGCCACATCTGAGCAACAAAGAGGCATTCAGGAGGAGACTCTTAGGCACAAATACAGGGAGGCCTAGCCTCTCCTTTGCAGCAACCGTCTTCCCAAGGGTAAAACTTATGGTAGAGGGCTCAACCCATCAAACCACCAGTCCCCTATGTCTGTGGTCATGTTAGCAACCATGGAGGTGGGGTTGATAACTACTACTTTTATTATTTGTTTTCAAAATTGTTTTAGCTATTCTAGTCCCTTTGTCTTTCCATATACATTTTAGAATAATATTGTCTATATCTGCAAAAAATCTTGTTGGAATTTTGATAGAAATTACATTAAACCTGCGTAACTTGACTCATGAACATGGTTTTTCTCCATTTATTTCAATTTCTTTTGATTTCATTCATCAGCATTATATAGTTTTCAGCACACAAATCCTGTGCAAGTTTTGTTAGATTTATACCTAAGTATTTCTTTTGGGGGGAGTGATTGTAAATGATATTATATTTTTAATTTTAGTGTCCACATGTTCATTTGCTAATATATAAAAATACAGTTGATTTCTGTATGTATATCTTGTATTTTGTGACCTTACTGAATTCACTTATTAGTTCTAAGAGTTTTTTTTTTTTTTAGATTCCTTGGTATTTTCTTCATAGATAATCATGTAATCTACAGATAGGGAGCTTTTATTTCTTTTCAATCTGTATACCTTTTATTTCCCTTTTTTGCCTTACTTTGCTGGCTGGAACTTCCAGCATTGTATTGAGTAAAAGTGGTAAGAGTAGACCTTGCCTTGTTCCTGTTCTTCAGGGAAAAGCATCCAGTGTTTCACCATTAAGTTTAATATTAACTATAGGTTTTTTGTCAACATTATCAAATTGAGGAAGTCGCCTTCTATTCCTGTTTTCTAAGAGTTTTTATCATGAATGAGTGTTGAATTTTATCATGTGGTTTTTCTGCATTGATTAATATGATCGTGAGCCTTTAATGTGGTAGAGCGCATTTTCAAATGTTAAGCCGGTCTTGCATCCCTGGAATAAACCCTACTTGGTCATGGTGTATAATTCTTTTTTATATTGCTGAATTGTATTTACTGATAATTTGTGAAAGATTTTTGTGTTTATCAGGAAGGATATTGATCTGTAGTTTGTTTTTATTTTTAATTTTTTTGTACTTTGGTTTTAGTATCAGGGTAATACTAGCTTCATAAAATGAAATGAGAAGTTTCTCTCCTTTTCTGTTTTCTGGAAGAACAGAATTGGTATAATGTAGACTTCTTGAAACATTTGGTAAAATTCTCTAATAAAACCATCTGTGCATGGGGGAGATTTTAAACTGCTAATTCAATTTCCTTAATAGTTATTGAATTTTTCAAAATATATCATTTCCTATCAGATGAGTTATGATAATTTGTTTTTCAAAGAATTTTGCCTGTTTTGTCTAAGTTGTCATATATATATATAGAATTGTTCATAATATTCCTTTTTTTATCCTTTTAGTGTCTGCAGGTTCTGTAGTGATATCTCCTGTTTCATTCCTGTTATTCGTAATTTGTGTCTTCTTTCTGGTGTTTGTTGTTTGTTTTGTCATACTCATTTGAGGTTTGCCAATTTTATCGATCTTTTCAAAGAACCAGTTCATTATTTTGATTTTTCTCAGTTTTCCTATTATCAGCTTCATTGATTTCTGCTGTTCATCATTTTCTTCTTTCTGCTTGCATTGGGTTTATTTTGCTCTTCTTTTAAAGGTTCTCAGAGTGGGAGCTTAGATTATTAAGATGTTTCATCTTTCTAATTGATGCATTTAGTGCTGTAAGTTTCCCTCACAACACTGCTTTAGCAATGTCCTGCAAATTTTGATGTTTTATTTTCATTTTCATTCAGTGCAGCATATTTTTGTTTTGTTTTGTGGGCTTTCCTTGAGATTTCCTCTTTGACCCATGGTTATTTAGAAATGCATTGTTTAGTTTCCAAGTGTTTGATACTGATTTTTTGTTTTATTCATTCTGATACTGATTTTTTGTTTTATTCCATTGTGTTCCGAAAACACATTCTGTGTGATTTAAATTCTTCTAAATTTGGTGACTTTTGTTTTAGGGCTTATCTTTGTCTTTTAGTTGGTGTATTTAGACCATTTACATGTAATGTCATTGATAGGTTAGGGCTTAAATCTCCCATTTTATTTTTTCTTCCTGTTTTCTCTATGTTTCATTGCTGTTTTCTTTTACAGGTGTTATTTGAGCATTTTTTGCAATTCCATTTTGATTTATCGATCGTTTTTTTAAGTACATCTTGTTATACAGCTTTTATTTAGTGGTTGCTCTAAACTTATCACAGTTTACTGGTATCATTTAATCAAGTGAAGTAAAGAAACTTCACCTCCTTTATGCCCCTATATCCTTCCCCATTTATAGTATAAGTATCTTAAATATTTCCTTTACATACATTTTTGAACCACATCAGATAGTGTTATAATTTTTGTTTTCAACTACCAATCATAATTTAAAAATCTCAAGAGGGGAAGGAAGGTTTATTATATTTACCCATATTTTTGCTTACCTTGTTCTTCTTCATTCTTGATGTTCCAAAGTTCTTTCACATTTCTTTTCTGTTCAGAGAATTTCTTTCACCATTCTTTTAGGATAGGTCTGCTGGCAACAAATTCTCTTAGTTTTCCTTCATCTGAGAATGTCTTGATTTCCCTTTTATTCCTGAAGATGTTTTTGCTGAGTATAGGATTCTGGTTTGGCAGTTCTTTCCTTTCAGCACTTGAAAGATACTGTGCCACTTTCTTCTGACCTCTGTCATTTCTGATAAGAAACTCACTGTCATTCTAGTTGTTTTCCCTCTAGAGGTAAGATTTATTTTCCTATGGTTACTTTCAAGATATTTTCTTTGTCTTTACTTTTCAGAAGTGCAATAATGTTGTGTTTTAGCTTTGATTTTTTTGAGTTTATCCTGTTTGGAGTTTGCTCAGCTTCTTTCAGCTATAGTTTTATGTTCCTTTTCAAACTTCAGATGTTTCAGTCATCATTTTTTTAAGTACTTTTCCAGCTCTGCTCTTTTCCTCCTCTCATTCTAGGTTCCAGTGACACAAATGTTAGATCTTTTGTTATAATCCCAAAGGTCCTTGAGGCTCTGTTCATTTTTTTTCCATCTATTTTCTGTGTTGTTCAGATTGAGTAATTTCTATTGTTCTGTCTTCCAGGTTCTCTTATTCTTTCCTCTGTCCCTTCCATTTGGCTGTTGAGCCCATACACTGAACCTTTTATTTTGGTTAATGTATTTATTAGTTCTAAAATTTCTGTTTTGTTCTTTTTTATAACATCTGTTTCTTCTCTGAGAATTTCTTTGCTAAGACTTTCTGCCTTTTTATTTGTTTTAAGCATGTTTTATAATTGTTCATTGAAGCATTTTTATCATGGCTCCTTTAAAATCTTTGTTAGTTAATTCTAATATCTCTGTCATCTCATTGTTGACATCTATCAATTGTCTTTCCTCGTGCAGTTTTAGATCCTCCTGATTCTTGGTATGATGAGTGATTTTCTGTTGAAACCTAACATTTTCATTATGATCTGAGACTCTGGATCTTATCTAAACCTTCTGTTTTCACTGGCTTCCCCTGACACCACCCTGACAGGGATATAGGAGGTGCTCCCTCATTACTGTCCATTGGATGTAGAAGTCCTGGTTCCTTACCTGGCTCAATTGACACCTGAAGGAAAAGCATCTTTGTTACTTCTGGATGGCATGAGAGTCCCTGCTCCTCATGTGGTCTCTACTGACACTGCAGTGGGGGGTGCCTCATTACCACTGTGCGATGCTGAGTCCTGACACTTAATGGAGTCATCTTAATAGGCCTCATCTGACACCACCCCAGTAGGAGGAAGGAGGGGTGCCTCTTTACTGCCAAGTGGGGATGGAAGTCCAGTCTATCCATGTGGCCTCCACTGAGGCGGAGGAACATGCTACCAGTGGTAGGGTGAGTCTAAGCTCCGCACTCAGCCTTTGCTGGCCTTGATGGGATTGGGGACAGAGTGTTTTCTGTAGTGTTTGGCTTGTGTTGGATAGTTGTTGTCAAATCTTCTATCTTGTTAGGCTTCCACATTCCTGTTCCTTTGTCTGGAGAGAGAGCAAGGTTTATTGTTGTTGGGCTTTTTTTTTTTTTTTTCCTATGCCAGTTGGCATTTACAGGTCTGGGATGTATCAAGTAAAAAGGAGAGCCAAGAAACTCACCATTGTGTTGTTCCTTGGGTCCTGGGGTCCCTAGCTGGTCTGTCTTTCGCTTTTCAAAGTCTTATATATAATGTCCAGGGTTTTTAATTGTGCTTAGTGGGAAGAATAGGGAAAAGCACATCTACTCCATCTTAATGGTTGGTGGTTTTGACAAATGTGTAATTATTATTGGGGAAAATGTCACGTACTTTGTTTACTGTATGATGCTTTGCACAATATGTTCAAGAGGACTGTTAGAAAGTAACATTTTTATTTAAACTGAAATTCATTGTTCACATTATTAATTGAAGCTTTTTCCCTCTAGGAGATAATGCAAAAGGTGTCCCCAGACTCCTGATCAGTGAATAAGGATTTGAGAAAGACAGCCAAGCTCATGTTTTCTCCTGATCAAGAAAATCATCCATCCAAAGCACCAGTAAAATATGGTGAACTCATTGTCTTAGGGTAAGGTTTCTCCATCTGATGAGACATAAAATTGAATAATATATAGTAACTTTGACATCTGTTAAAAGTGTTTATTTAGGATTTATATCCTACGTATTTCCACAGGAGATTTAAAACTGAAAGGTAATGTTACCAAATGAGGAAATGTTTTAAATTCTCCTATTTAGGCCATCTCTTAAAAGTGCTCAAATAACTACATAAACTTTGACTCACCCTCAGCCCCCAAAAGGGCAAAATTTCCTGAAGATGAAATGAAAAAGTTATTTATCTAGTACACATAATCATTCCATCTTCCAGAAAAGTTGCCTCAGCAGACTTTACCCAAAATCCCCTCCCCTATCTTCTGCTTTAGGTCATTTCACATAGTTGAGTATTTATTTGTTCTTTAGACCCTCTGAGATACCTGTTGGTTTGTGCTTATGGTCCAGTTGTGACATACTTCTTGATGAAAGAAGTTTTACAGGCATATGGTAATGTGGTGACTCAAGCCCAAGACTCAGTTCCCAGAGACACAGTCTGAAGACTGAGGAATAGATGATTCCATTATTTCAGTTTCTTCAATCCAAATTTGCCATAACTGTCTCTGTTAACTAGAAATCTCAGAAACAAGAAGTTGCAAAACTTACCATTCCCCTCCTGTTTCTCCTTTTGCCTAACGAAGCAGCTTTAAACATCACAGCATGTTTTAGAGTCAGGTTTGTGCAAGTTAATGTTCATGAGCATGTATTAGTTGTTTCAGATGAGAGAATAAGAGAAACTGGGGAGATAATATGGTGTTATTCTAGATTTCAGTCTTCTTGCAACACCTAGCTATGTGACCTTGGGCAAGTTACTCAACCATTATGGGTCTTAGTTTGCCCCTCAGTAAAAACACAATTAAAGGGATAATCTAAGGCCCTTTGAGACTTAAAATGTTTTTCTCAAAAACAGAACTTAAAAGATATTAATAAGTAAATAGAAGATTACAACTTCAAATCACATGGATTGATTTGATTACAGACAGCTTTTAACTACCAAAAACCCATTCTAAGTTAAATTCTTCTAGCAAGAAATTTGAGTCATTTGAAGAATAGAATTTAAAATTCAGTATTTTGTTTTAAATTGCCTCTCTTAACCTAGCAGTTTCTCAGTTAATCCTTAGTAATAGTAATATCTTTACATCTGGCACTTGGTGTTGTAAAATGCAAATAATATTTCTTCCCAGCTCTCTAGGAGAGGCGAACCTAGACAAAGTTGTCGGTTTTATGCTGTTGCTACTTTAATAGCACAATACAATGTGGAAATAGAGCTCATGGATCCAAAAGAAAGAGGAAAGAGCCATGCAACCTGGAGGATGGTAGGGAGGGGTAGTGGGGAACCCACAGTGGGGCTAGTGGCAACCAACAAACAGCCTAGAATAGCAAAATTAGTGTAGTAGCTAAGAGGCTCTACTCTGCACTTTTAGCAAGAGCTAGTCAAGATTGGCAAGTACTTTCTCCAGTAGAAATCAGTGTGTTTTATTTTTTATAAAGAGTCAGTATAATATATGACAATCATTGAAATAACTCATGACTTTAGAACATGATTCTTCCTTGTCATCCCATTTTATGATCACATTCTTCCCCAGTCTCAAAACTGTCCCTTTTTCCTGGCTCATTTTCCCAGATTGACCAACTCTGTGGGTTACAGTCAACCAAAGATTTTGTTGAGGGGATGGGGAGAACTGTCCGACAATGAGAAGAGATTATTAAGGTACTTGTTGTGCCACAGTGAAGCAATAGAGAAGTTTACTGAAATAAAGGAGGAATATAATATGTATCTTTAGAGTAGTTTCCTCTAAGCATAATTTTATTTATTCTAGTTATGCTTTCAAGATAATACTGCCTCTGACAAATTCATAGCAAATTTTACCATGCTCTTTGTGTAAACAAATTTGACCTGCTGGTCAAATCACAGAAAAATAGAGATAAAAAATTTAGGGTTTTGTTTTAAATAATAGCACAACCTTAGAAGAAGAGTCAGAGACCGAGAGATTGATTAGTTTAGAAAACAAAGATAAAAGTTCCTTTATCAAATTGCTGCCTTTTCATTTTCTTGGTATTTATTTTTTATTTTTATTTTTCTGTTATGAGTCACTGTATTGTAATAAAAGATAATTAGCAACTGCTTTAGCTTTAAAGTATTATTACCCTTTACATTGTATAACAGGATAATAATTTGACATATTGGTTGGTGTGTTTTAATTCTTGATAAATAACTTTCTTAACCGCCCCCCCCCCCCCCCAAAAAAAAAAGCGGAGTTACAAAAGCATGATGAACCAACCTGAATTCAAATTCTGGCTTTGGCAGTGTCATGTGTGATCTTCAGAAAATAACACATTTCCTTTGAGGATTCTGTTTCCTAACCTGTAAAAATGGGGACAGAGACACCAGTCTTGTAGTTTCTATGACGATGGATTAGGTGAGGTGTTAATATTGGATAGAACTCAATAGTGCATGGTTCGTAGTAAGCACTCAAAATTTTTTTTAAACTTCCTTCCTATTGGTTCAATCTTTGCTTATTACTTGCTTACTTTCAGGACACATACATGTTATCATGGTTGTAAGGTTTGAACAACAAAATTATGTTTGCATCCTACTTAGAAGGCATCTCGGTTGAACAGGATCGGCGAACATAATGTGAATGTGTCTGAGATTTAACAAACTAGCCTAAAAATTCCTTATTTCAGAAGTTCAACTATTTTAAGTATCTGGTTCACAATTAAAGCAGTTTCTATTTTGAATAATACATACTGTACTTTAAAGGTTATATTAGCACTTAGAAACATTCACCTTTAAAAAATACAAGTTATTAGGGGACAGATCTCCCATTAATTGTCTCTTGATTATCTCCAATAAAAGAGGGAAGAAAAAGTAGAGCTAACTCAAAGCTATGTATAATCCAAAAGGTACTTCTCTGTGTCCTGAACATAGTCAGAAAGAATCTTATTTTATTTCATACCCAGGCAGCTTGTCTGGTGATCAGCAATTGCTAAAAGGAATTTGATAATTAATTAATTGGGGATTGTTTATGAATGTTGTTATGAAACATTTGTTTTATAATTTGTGGTCCATACAACAGATCACCTAATTTTTTTTTTTCCCTCCATCAGGTATAATGGGTCTCTCCCAAATGGTGATAGAGGAAGGAGAAAAAGTAGGTTTGCTTTGTTTAAAAGACCTAAGGCAAATGGGGTGAAGCCCAGCACTGTGCATATTGCTTGTACTCCTCAGGCTGCAAAGGTAAAAAACTAATTAATTAACTTGGAGAAATTGAAAGATTTGTATATGTTGCTTAAATTCTCTAGCATTCCCTTCATATTCCTATTTCAGAAATTCCCTTTTGTTTAAATTGGAGAAGAGACTTGGGAGACATATTTGAAAAGCTGCCATATACAAGGGGAGTCAATTTTTTTTCTATGTGACAAACCCAGATCAGAGGGTGGAAATTAGAAGGAAACATTCCCTCTCTTTATTAATTAAAAAAAAAAAAAAGTAAGGGTGGGTCTGAGGGCACTTTCCCTGCTATTTAGATTGGGCAGCTGTCTGCCCTGAGAGGTAGGGAATTGGTGTTCTGTTACTAGAGGGACCCTCCCAGGACTGGATAAGGAATGTGTTGTATAATATGTGTAGTCAGGTATCAGACGTATGTTTGGATCAGGCAATTTTTTTTTAAATTAAATTCAGTCATCCATGGTGTACAATCAACTATTCACAGTCCCATCATCTAGTTATGCATTCATCACCCAAATCTATGTTTGAACATTTTCCTTATATCAGAAAGAATCACAATAAGAATAAAAAATAAAAGTAAAAAAGAACACCCAAATCATCCTCCCCATCCTACCCTATTTTTCATTTAGTTTTTGTCCCCATTTTTCTACTCATCCATCCATACACTAAATAAGGGGAGTGTGATCAACAAGGTTTTCACAATCACACTGTCACCCCTTGTAATCTACATTGTTACACAGTCGTCTTCAGGAGTCCAGACTACTGGGTTGGAGTTTGATAGTTTCAGGTATTTACTTCTAGCTATTCCAATACATTAGAACCTAAGAGGTGTTATCTATATAATGCATAAGAATGTCCACCAGAGTGACTTCTCGACTCCATTTGAAATCTCTCAGCCACTGAAACTTTGTTTCATTTCATTTTGCATCCCCCTTTTGGTCAAGAAAATATTCTCAATCCCACGATGCCGGGTCCAGATTCATCCCTGGGAGTCATATATCCTACGTTGCTGGGAAGATTTACACCCCTGGGAGTCGGGTCCCACGTAGTGGGGAGGGCATTGAGTTCACCTGCCAAGGTGGCTTAGTTAGAGAGAGAGAGGGCCACATCTGAGCAACAAAGAGGTACTAAGGGAGAGACTCTTAGGCACAATTATATGCAAGTTTAGCCTGTCCTTTGCAGTAATGAGCTTCATAAGGGCAAGTCCCATGATAGAGGGCTCAGCACATCAAACCACCAGTCCTCAATGTTTGTGACAACATCAGCATCAGTCCAGGTGAGGAAGTCCAACATTTCCGCATTTTCCCCCAGCTCCTCAGGGAGCCCTGCAAATATATTTTTATTCTCTGCCCAAATTACTTTGGAATGTGTCACTATTTCACTCTAAGCTACCACATCTCACTTCCTATTCAAAGTTCCATGTAATTGTGGTATTAGAACAAACTGACTGTAGAGTTATACTGTTTAGAAAATACAGATCCTGCACCAAATAGACATCTCTTCCCTTGGTCTCACATGAAAGTTGAAGTTTTAAAATACAGTCAGTTTCAACCTTTACCTTTTGGCCCTGTTTGCCCTAGTCTTAACCTGATCTGCTTCATTCATATCACTAATTGAAGTCTGGCTGGGCTCTTTTTCAGCTTTTTTTTAACATTTGCTGTATGCATTAATACTGACATTCGTATCTGCCAATCTCTAGCTCTGAGTTTCAGGTGTCACAGAGATACCCAGTGTTCCAGAGACCATAACCTGATTGGTCTCTAAGGGATCAGCATCTCAAAGTTTGGAGAGAGGCAATTTTTTTAACTGAGGGTCTTAGCTAAGTGTCAATGAATTTTTTTACTTTTATTTGTTTGTTTTATGGACCTCATAACTTTTAACATGATACCTTGTATAAAGTAAGCCTCAATGATTATTAAATGGAACCCAAACTATGAAAGCTAATACCTACCTGTATCCACAATAAAACTTTTCAATCCTCTGGCCTATGGAATGTTTCTAGTCCTTCCTCCATTCCCTAACAGAATCTCCAGAAGCTCGACCACCATTTCAGAAAACTTGCGTTTGTCCTAGAGTGGTAGACAGGTAGAAGGAATTTCAGTCCATTTCCAGTGATTTCCTCTCCTTCCAATTTTATAACATAGCTGAATTGATACAGTGTAGAGCAAATAAAAAAAGTTACAAAGAGTCCTTTGACTCCTGGGAGTGCTTATATACCGCAGATGGTATAATATTAATGCCCAGGATGTACATTAATATTATACCATCTGAGGTGTATCTTTGGAAATTAAATAAACCAAAGATAGTAAAATTGGCATATGATGCCCTTTTTTTAAGTCACAGTTCCTCTCACTGAAGCTAATTGGATTTTAGGCTTTGTTTTATATCCAGTTTGTTGTCTAAAGTGAGTCCTCAAATCTTGATTAGGCCTCATCTCTTACTATTTGGGAGCCATTGAGTATAGAAGAGACAGTTTTAGGTTTTTCTTTCTGCTTCTTTTTAGAGAAGGGATGTGCTAAGCAGGTGGTCAAAGTGAATGGCTTATTGATCCAATATGAGGACTCTGGGCATTTTGGGTCTGACAATGAACTGCCCCATATATTTCAGGACATATGACAGTCTTGGTCTCCACTCTCTAAATGCTATTTGAGCCCTCAAATCATTGTGACAGCTCAAACATGCACCCCTGTTTTTCCAGATATTCACATTAGAGAGCTATAACTAGACTTGGTGGAAAACCACTATTCTAGGGAAATGTTTACTTCTATAATAGCCTATTCGCATTTTCATTCTGTCATGTCCCTCATGTTTTCAATTTTATCTCATTTTCGCCCTCTTTAACAGGCAACTAGAACCTTAGGGATCAGAGTGACTCTTTTCCTCTTTCACATTTGCAGGAAAGTATGAGTGAGGTCAGGCAGAAAATGAATTGTTTAGTCTGGCAGTCATCTAGGATGAGTAGTTAAAACCTTGCTTTTCAGTCCCCTGAGAACCAAACGTAATACAGTTCTTATTCTTAATCTAAGAATGGATTTAATAGATTTTTAAAAAAAGCAAGAATTATAATCAAAGCACCCAAAAAACATGTTTTAAAAAAATATATGTTTAGTCATTAAGAATTAACTTCCAAAATAACAAACTGTTATTGGTTGAAAAGTCAGTTGCTAGTGTTGAGTTAACAAAGTAATTGTAGGTTTTAAAACTTGTAAAACAATTATATCATGTTTATGAATACATAAATATGTAGTAAAAAAAAATAATAGCATGCTTGGGACTGATCAACACTGCATTCTTGAAAGGATACCTCTAAGAAAAAAGAGGAATAGGAAGGGAAATGTGAGCAGCCTTGATTGTATCTGTAGTTTAACTTCTTAAAAAAAAAAAAAAATCAGAAGCTTTGATAAAGTTGGGTAGTTGGTGCCATGGTGTTCATTTATTCTCTCTGTATATTTTTCACTTTCTCAGTTAATTGTAAATTTCACAATCTTAATCTTAAAGCTATTGTTTTAAGGCTTTATCTATTACAGATTAGGTAAAAATTGAAACCAAGTAGTATTTTATAATGCCCATGTTCTAATTAAGAAACTTTTTTTCATTTAGTCTGTTTGCTCTTTTTAATCACTCTCGTGAGTCCTTGTATCTGTTTTCCTTTTACACAGTCTGTTTCCACTTCCTTTGTGCAATGATTAGGTTTTTTCCCTCTGATATTATCTTCACCTCGTCTGTATACATAGAAAACTGAAAACAAAACTGTAAAGTTCTTTTTAACAGTATTTTTAGTTTGAGATAAGTCAGAAGTATAGTCATAAGCATTATATACATTTCTTTTTGTAATGTTTAATCATTCTGTTAATTTTTGTATCTAGCACAATATGTGGCGAACACTTATCTGTAGTCACAAAATGGTTAGGAAATAATTTGATTCTGCTTACTGGTTATTTTTATAACTTTGAATATGTCTGATGTGATAAATACACTTAGCTTTTTTTAAATGGAAAGATTCTTGGATTTGATTGACCTGCATGCTTATTTTTGCCTTTAACCCTTTCTTTCTCAGGCAATAAGTAACAAAGACCAGCATAGTATATCATATACCTTATCGCGGGCTCAGACGGTGGTGGTTGAATATACTCATGACAGCAGCACTGATATGTTTCAGGTATTATAACGTCTGGATTTTTTTTCTTAAAAAAAATGTTTAAAATCTGCCTTATTGGTAACTTTTGCTATGACTGGATAAAGTATTTTGTATTTTAATGATGTATTTCATTAAAATATTTATTGATTTCTAGACCCCATGTATAGAAGTTATTAAAGCATGGTTAAGAGATGGGCTCTGGAATCACAATTCTTGGTAGATATGTTAGTCACTCTGTGCCTCAGTTTTCCTCTTCTGTTAAGTGGACTGTCTGGAGACTTTAAATGAGTTAGTATATGTAAAGTGCTCAGATCTGTGCCTGATAGGTCGTAAGCACACAGAAAATGTTAGCTATTATTCCAAAAGAAGAGACCAAGAAATATTCTGTCTACATTGCTTTAATGTCTTAAATCTCCTCTAAGGCCCAGATCAAATGTTAACTCTTCTGGAACAATCTCTCTTCTCAAATAAGTGCACCTTCTGAATATTTTGATTGTGAATATTAATCCTCAGTTCAATCCTTGGTCTACATCTTTTGGCTGTGAAGGAGCCTTTTATTTTAGGAAATAGTTTCTCTTTCAAAGACCTGAGACTATTTTCTTTGGATATCATTATCTTAAAAAAAAGGGGACATCCAATCTAGTTATCTAATTGCATTTGTTAACCAGCCTATTTCCACCTAAAACTGTCCCTAGTAAATAAAGACTTTATATTTGCTAATAGGGCAAAAATGATAAATAAAGTGTTGTATCTAAAAGTATGTTGATATGAGGAACTCTTGAGGTTCAGCTATGCAAAGAATGACTTTTTGAAAGTCATCGTCTTTGTAAAGGGTCATTATTTTTTCTCAGTACCCACATTCTTCAGTTTTTTGGCTCTTAAATACATTAATGAACTGATAATTTTTTAACATTTTCTTTAAAACCCTGTGACACTTTTTTGTCGCTTTTGTCTTGTTTCCTTGATTTTCTGTTTTCTTTTCAAGCTGCAACTTGCATCTTTCAAAATGAAGTAGTTTATTTGCTATCTTCTACCTCCAAAAATGTTTTTAATTCTCTGACACCTCACCCATCTAAAGTTCTTATCTGAGAGCCTTGTTTTTCTAAAACATGGCCAAGAACCAGGAAAGAAATAAAAAAGACATCTGAGCATATAAAATGAATGCCACAAAGTCCATGCACAAAAATTCTTTTTTGTGCTTCCTGAAAGCATCCCCTAGGCTCTCACCAAGAACCTATTGAAATACTATTATTTTAAATTTGATTATTTGATTTCTGAACCCATAGCAGAATAAGATTAGCTAGTAGAGGAGGGTCATGCTATTAGACTCAAGCATGCCTGTGTAAGCCCATACCATAAGGATCATAAGTCTGATCCTTTAAAGAACCTGAAGGCTTCACTGCATTTCAGCTTCTTGTAAATGCTATTCATAATGTAATGTTCTGGAGTCATCAAAAAAGATGTATTTATGTTCAGTATATTCTGTTAAAGAAGGTAGAGTAATACTTGATAGAAATATTGGCATCCAAAAGGGTTAAAATTATAGTCCCCAGCCATCTTGTTTCCTGTATATTTAATCAAAAATTTCCACTTAATTCTATGCTTTAAGTTCATTACTATGCCAGAGAAAGTCTAGCAGGTTAGCTTTAAAGGGTATAGATGCCCCCAGAGTTAAGTATGAGTTTGAACTCTAGAAATTTCAGAGACTTAACATTTTCACCTTAGCATTCCTTTCTTGAATAGATCTTCCAGCATGTTCCTTTGAATAGATTTATAGATATTTCTTTTTTCCTTAGATTGGTCGGTCGACTGAAAGTCCTATTGATTTTGTAGTAACTGACACAGTTCCTGGAAGTCAAAGTAATTCTGATACACAGTCAGTGCAAAGCACTATATCAAGATTTGCCTGTAGAATCATATGTGAACGAAATCCCCCCTTTACAGCACGGATTTATGCTGCAGGATTTGACTCATCAAAAAACATCTTTCTTGGGGTAAAATGTTTTTTTCCTAAATGATACATTATTTTATACCAGCTTCTCATTCCAAGCTACAAATAAGTGGAGACTGACCATTATTCACCCTTCTAGGAGAAGGCAGCCAAATGGAAGACATCAGATGGACAAATGGATGGCTTGACCACTAATGGAGTTCTTGTTATGCATCCACGCAACGGATTCACAGAAGACTCCAAGCCTGGAATATGGAGAGAAATATCAGTGTGTGGAAATGTATTCAGCCTGCGTGAAACCAGATCAGCTCAGCAAAGAGGAAAAATGGTAAGTACTAAGATGTAACTTCTAATTTGGGTACAATAAACATGTAGGGTGAATTGGACTGAAAACATTACATTTTCCAAAAAACTTATAAATCTGTTGCTGAAACAGTACTGACTATCAGATACTGGCTAGCAAACGCTATACCAGAGGATAGTTTGTATTTAATTTTTCAGTGAGGACACTCCAAAAGTTTATTCTTCTGTCATATTTAAGTTAATATATTTTAAAATCTAAATTGCCCCCAAATTAAACTGCACTCTGTTTATTTTCACTTGTACCTGTACCTTTGACCAAGATATTTGCCTAATTGAAATATTAGACTTACTGATTAGCCAGATGTTTTCATCATAAATCAGTCTTTACTGAAAGACTAGAAAGAGATATGTTACTGCTCAATATTTTATCCTTGATTTTCAAACTTATTTTTCTCATGACTGCCATCAGAGTTTCTTAAGTATTTTAGTAACAATCATGGGAAATTTGGTTTCTTGAATAAGCAGCACTAAGACCAAAACTTTTATGTAAAAATCCAGAACACTGTGGTGAATGTATTTTTTTTTCTTTTTTTCCTCTAGGTGGAAATTGAAACCAATCAGTTACAAGATGGCTCATTAATTGACCTCTGTGGTGCAACCTTGCTGTGGCGTACTGCAGAAGGCCTTTCCCACACTCCTACAGTGAAGCATTTAGAAGCTTTAAGACAGGAAATCAATGCAGCCCGACCTCAGTGCCCTGTAGGGTTCAACACACTAGCATTTCCTAGTATGAAGAGGAAAGATGTTGTAGATGAAAAACAACCATGGGTATATTTAAACTGTGGCCACGTCCATGGCTATCATAACTGGGGAAACAAAGAAGAACGCGATGGAAAAGATCGTGAATGTCCTATGTGTAGGTCCATTGGTCCCTATGTCCCTCTGTGGCTTGGATGTGAAGCTGGATTTTATGTGGACGCTGGCCCTCCAACCCATGCATTTAGCCCATGTGGGCATGTGTGCTCAGAAAAGACAACTGCCTATTGGTCCCAGATCCCACTTCCTCATGGTACTCACACTTTTCATGCAGCCTGTCCTTTTTGTGCACATCAGTTGGCTGGTGAACAAGGCTACATCAGACTTATTTTCCAAGGACCTCTAGACTAACAGGACAGTTGTCCTCCAGGACTACATTATAAATTTATAAGCTAAGTGATTTGGGATTTCCAGCCTGTTGTCCATATCACAGTTTCTCTGTTTTGATCGTTTGCATTAAGATGAAGAATTTTTTAAAACATTTATAATAAATAGTAGCAATTTCTGAGAAACTCAAGCAAAGGGATTTCTGAAAGTACCAGACTCCTGAATTCTGAGTTTTGAAAATATATTTTGGGGAGAAAAAGACATAGTCTAACTCGATGCCTTCATTTTAGTGTTTTTGAATCACCCATCCTCAGTGTTGAAAAATTGTTTTGTAAAACTGAGGGTATTGTTGGTTCAAACTATGTTAGTTTACAGTTTGTTGCAAACATTGTTGCAAACATTGTAAAATACAGCAACATGTATATTAACTTTTTTTCTATTTATCTTTATTATAGAAACTGTCTTAGAATGTCTTAGTAGAATAGCATGATAGCAATGGTGTCACATCCTTGGTGTGAATGGTAGTTTAGTGAGCATAGCTCAAGGATTTGCAAGACTAGGAAAGACAAGAAAGCCTCTCTTCCTCCACCCTGTCCCCGCTCCCCATCTACATATGGAATTTGGTAGGTTAGAACACTTTGTAAAGCCCAATTCATATTAATTACCATTGTGTAAGATGTGTTTGTTTCTAACCACATGGAAGATAATCAGGAAAGTTTTTTTCTTATTGTTTCTCCTGCGTCTAATACTATAACAAAAGCCTAATGCTAAGAAACATTTTTATATGCTCCTTTGAATATGCAATTTAATCTAGATTATCTATTTTTCTCCCATGATAACTAATCTGTTTTTAGTATTGCAGCATTTGGCAAGTTTATTTTTTAGATATAAACTGTGGTTCATCTGTTCACTGTTTCTAGAAAAAAAAAAATCATTCCCATGAGGAAAAGCATAAATTAACAAGAAAGGAGAGTGGCTTGATTTGCTTTTAGGAAAAGAAGTGTTTAATTAATTACTCTGTGTTTGGCCTCATCCAGGCATTAAGAAATCTAAGAGATACAAAGAGTCAAATAACAACAGTGCCCTTTTCTTTTTTTAAGCCAGCAGACCAACCCTAACTGTGGGTATGACTCCTAAGGAGAGTTGCTACAGTGTGAGTCAAGTAGATGTTTGGCTGGCACCAATGACAGCAGAGTGGAGGAAAATAAATGTGTTGTGTCTCTAATTCCAGTAAGTTTTTTGCTTTCAGAAGCAAGAAACCATGTCTCTTCACCCCATCCCCACCCTTTTTTAACGCACCACAAGGAAAGAAAAGTATAGGCAGTTGCACTACATCAAACCCTTTTGTGACATTTGTAGAAATCAGTGCACTTTTAGATTAGACAGAATCATTTTTTAATCTTTTGTTTTCCTTTAGTTTGAAAAGTTGTATAATACTTAATTGACAGTAGCAAATTTCTGTATGTGGTAGCATAGCTTTAATTTATCTTATTATAATGCTGTTCTGGATTTTCTTTTGGTTTAAAAAAAAAATTGTTGCTTAGAAGCCATGAACTATTTTATTTTACTTCAACTGTCAGAATTTCTGTGTTTTAAAAAAATGATCATTTGGTTTCACTCAGGAAATGCATGTCAGGAAACTTGTATTATAAGTTTACTAGTTGTTATGTATCAGTAACTGCTGTTACCCCCTTTTCAAAGAAATATAATTGATTTTGAAGTTTTCTAGAGTGTCACATGCCTTGTGACTAATGCAAGGAAATCAAGTCCTGTGTTGTATTTGTTCTAATCATTTCTATTCAGCTATATATTGTAGCTAATTTTTATTTGCAATTAATTTATTCAAACTAAGTAAATACTTTTCAAAATAGATTATAGAATTTGTCTCTGTGAGTTCGTTTCTGCATAACTGAGAATGGGAAACCAAAAGTGAAAACTTGTGACAAATTTACCCCATACCTACTCCAAAACATTGATTTCTCTTGGGAAATGATCTTAGTTATTAATAAAGCAACTTTGTTAGGGTTGAATAATTGAATGCCTTTCTAAGTTAAGTCCTGCTGGAGAGTTGGCTCCTTGTACTTTGCTTACTAGACTATTTATTAGTGCCTCCCTGACCATCTTCTTCCCAAAGTACCTAAATTTCCTTCCATAAGCTGGGAAAAATCTGTTTCATTTTCTAGCAAGTTCATGTTTCAAAAACTCAGATTTAATTTAAATCTTTAGTCAAGTGTTTTTCTCTGAGTTTTTTGACTATTAATTTTGTCATTTCATCATTGCCTAATGGAACACTTTTGCTATTCAGTTTTGTTAAGAGAATGTCATTATTCTGGCAAAGGAGAAGTTGTATTTAGGTCTCCTAAATGCACACTCAAGAAGGGTAATCTTTCAGCTTAGCTCTTTTATCAAATAAATCCTAATGTTCAAATTTGCTTTAATTTGTACAAGGGAAATTTTTCCATCTAAAACTTTAGGTCATGAAGCAAGAGAGAGCAGATATCCAGAAATAGGGGTCCTTTACTAAGTAATCTTCTTCAAGCTATAATTTTTGCCTCCCTCATAAGAAAAGGGTCTTCAGGGTAAGAATGAATAATACTAATGTAAATAAATAATTACATCTAACATTTGCGTACTCCCAGTCCACTCTTCCCTCAGGATAGCTCAAGCACCAGGTGTGATGCATGACCTTCTGACACATAGATTGAGTGAGGGCACCACTAAAAAATCAATCCTTTATTTCCTTTTTAAAAAAAAAGTCTTATCGTGGTAACATAAAACAAATTTGTCATTATGATCATTGTACAAACATCACCACCATCCATCCACTATTTCTTTACATTTGTAAGATAAGTATAATTCTAACACTTCATTGCCTTATCCTGATGGATCATCTTGTGCTACCCCACTTTAGAGACCACTGGTTAACCTGTAAGGGTTGCCATGTCAAATAGGAGGTCCAGGAAAGCCTCACTGAGAAGGTGAGTAATACCTGAAGGATTGAAGGGGGAGTAGTGGCTACTTGGAAGAAGAGCATTCCAGACAGAGAGAGCAGCAATTGCCAGGTCCTTGAAGTAGAAACATACCTGCAAACCAGCAAAGAGGCCAGTGTGGCTAAGCAGTGTAAAGGGGAAGAACAGGAAGGAAGGTCATAGAGGTAAAGTGAGTGATGGGCATACATCGTGGAGGACCTCAGGAGCATTTTAGCTTTTACTTGAGTGACATGGGGAGCCATTGGAGGGCTTTGAGCAGGAGAGTGACATGATCTGTCTTTCATTTAACAGGATCCAAACAGACTAAAGTGGAAACAGGGAGACCAAAATTAGGAGGTGGTTGCAGAAATCTTGGAGAGGAAAGGCGGCTTTGATCAAGTTGGTGGCAGTAGAGGGGTGAGAAATGATCAGATTCTGGGTATGTTTTGAAGGCAGAGCTGACTGCATTTGCTGGCTGAGATCAAATTTGGGGAGTAAAGAAGGATAAGCATCAAGGATGACTCACCTCAAGTAGGACCCAGCAACTGCAAGGATGGAATTGCCTTTCACTGAAGTGGGGAAAGATTATGGAAGGAACGGTTTGGGGAGGGAGGGGCTGTGGAATCAGGAATACAGTTTTGGACGTAAGATTGAGTCTCCTGTTAGAGACAAGGTATTTGCCATCCAGAAAGGATGTCTCTTTTCTTCTTTTAACTTGTCAAAGTTCTCAACCATTATGATCAGGGTTCTTCATATACCCTATGCTAGCTGAGAAACAGCAACAACAACAAAAAGTATTCTCCTGATTAATGGTGAGTTTCCTTTCATTGAAATTGAAACTTGGGGCATCTCTCCTGTTTCCCTCTTTACTTTGGCTGCCCTCTGAGGAAATGAAGTTCTCTTTTCAACTGCAGTAACTTCCTTGAGCCAGAGTGTTCTGATACATGGTTTTTCTTCCTCCTCATCCACATACATCTTTTTACATGGCTATTAGTTGTTTTTTTTTTTTAATGTCATTTTATTGAATCTTAATTTTTGCTCTTTCAAATCCTTTTTGGCAGTGGCAGAGCACAAGTTGTGTTTGTTTTGTTTTTTAAGGTTTTTGTTTTGTTTTTAATATTCAGGTGCTTAAGGAAAACAAAGAATTCTTAAGCCTATTTTATAAGTCCAGATTTTAATATCCAGTTTACTTGAAGGAGATGTGCCTGTATTTGATAATACTTCAGAAAATGGAGTAAATCAGACCAAAAGAGACTTCCTAGTAATCAGTGTAAAATACAGTGTCCAAACCTGGTATTTGGCAATGTGATGGAAAGACTGGTTTCTTTAGCTTGACATTGGATTGTAAACCTACCTATGTATGTCAAAGTTAAACCATAGCATAAAATAAATTCCTAACAGCTAACATTTGAGTATTTGCTATATCAGGCATTGTTCTAAATGCACCATTCTAAATATATTACTTGTATTGTTTAAAATTCAACCCAGGTGGGAACTGTTGTCTCCATTTTACAGTGGAAACCAGTCACAACAACACTGAGTAACTTGCCCAGTGATGACATGGCCCATAATCAGAGGCATCAGAATTTTAACCTGAGAAGTCTGACTCCATAGCTGTGTACACAACTCCATAGCTGTGTACACAATCACCACATTTTACTACTTCCTCATTTTAATGATGGAACACATTGAAAATTCGTGACCAAGTTGATAAAGGCAGTATCATGATGCCTAGCGTATAGTAATGCTCAAAAAATTTATTTCTTGATGATAGAAAACTGAGATCTCCAAACCTGTAAGTTACCATAACAGCCTCTTAAGTAGGAGAATTGACTAAAATTACCAAGAGAATGAAGAAGCTATTTATTTGATCAACAATGTGTTTTCTTTAACTAAGAAAAAGACTAAATGGGAAAAAGTGGAGATACTACAAAAAGTGACAATAGTTCCAGTCAAACAAGATGGGTAGCATAAGACCCTCCAGAATTCCCCTACAGAATCTTTGAACAACTAGCAAAAACTGGCAGAGCCATCTTCCTCAGAACTCTGGAGAACAGTTAGGGGGTTGCAGTGACTGAGCCAGTGCTGAATCAAGGAAACACAGCTTTATGAAACAGCAGGAGAAACTTGTGGCAACATTACTGGCCCCTCCCTCACCCCACACCGGCATGGTGTAGAGGCGGCCAGGGCTCTCACTGTGGGACCCCGGCCCTGTTCCAAAAGGAGCAGAATAACCCCTATGCACATACGGGGACACTTGTATGTCAGTGCCAATTTATCGGGAACAGCATGAAAGACTAAATCAGGAAACAGATCTCTGGCTCACCCTCTCAGAACTTGCCCTGCAGGCAGAAGCAGTTGATGACAGCTAAAGCAATTTACGAAACAAATCAAAATGGTCTGGGGCAAAAGATTATCTGCTTTAAGACATATAATAGAGTACCTGGGAGGGGGAAAAATTTGACTTAACAGGGAGTAGAGAGGACCTTTGAATTCCTGAAAACAGAATTCCTAAGGCCATGAGCAAGCACAAGCCCAGGATAAAATGCAGGCTCAAAACAGGAAGCTGGCACAGAACCGGAAGAGAAGGAAGAGACCAGGAGAGGCCACCATGTGCCTTGCTATGTGACAGAGGAACCGAGGATCACCAGCAACCAACCCCACAGTCTTCAGGGAAGAATCATCTTGATGATGCCTTGATTTGGACATTTTCTTGGCCTCAAAACCGTGAGCAAATAAATTCCCATTGTTTAACCTGACCCATTTCATGGTATTTGCTTGAGCAGCCTTGGAAATTAAAACACAGATATTCAACAAATGTGATAGCCTGTTGGTGAGGAAAGGCACAGAAGTCAATCAAGAACCAAGATTGAAAGGGAAAATGAAGATCTACCCACCTTGAAGATTCCTGAAGCTGTCACTGTATCACAGTAATAATTTTTTATAGAAACCATAGAATGTAAACTAGAAGGATGTGATGGTTAGGTTCATGTGTCAACTTGGCCAGGTGATGGTGTCCAGGTGTCTGGTCAAGCAAGCACTGGCCTAACCCTTACTGCAAGGACATCTGTGGCTGGTTAATAAACCAGAAGGCTGGTTTATTAAATCATCAGTCAATTGGCTGCAGCTGTGACTGATTACATCAACGAAGGGCATGTCTTCTGCAAGGAGAGAATGCAGTCAGCTGGATTTAATCCAATCAGTTGAAGACTTTTAAGTGAGAAAGTTAGAGGACCTTCACTTCTTCTTCGGCTAGCCAGTGATGTGTTTCCTGAAGAGTTCATCGAACACCTTCACCAGAGTTGCCAGCTTGCTTCCTGAGGAGTTCATCAAAAACCTTCAAAGGAGTTGCCAGTTTGCTGCCTGCCCTACAGAATTTGGACTCGTGCATACCCACAGTCGCGTGAGACACTTTTATAAAATCTTACATTTATAGATATCTCGTTGATTTTGTTTCCCTAGAGAACCCTAACCAATACAAGGGGATCTTGGCAATCAAGTTACAGATGGTGAAACTAAAGCCCAGTAAGATGAAGTTAGACTTGACATATCTGGTAGGGACCTAGGTACCCTATGTCTGTCCTAATACCCTTGATTATAATGAACTTGTCACCAAAACTCGCTTTTATTTCCATGTTTTGTTGAAGCTGAGGTAAGTCCACTGTATTTTAATAATATTTATTTTTAAAAGAAAATTGTCAGCAGAGTCAAAATTTCAACCTTCAGTGTCAAATGAAAAATGGTTCCCAAATGTAGGGAGTGGTCTGTTTCAGAATTCATTTGGATGACCAGCTGCCTAGTTGGGAAATGAAAGGCAAGAGTATGGAGAGAGACTCAAGTGTTGTCCAGTAGGGAGAACCCAAGATGGTGGCTAGGTAAGACAGGGCAAAAAAACACCTCTGTGAAAAATACTAGATAAAAGCCAGAAAGTGACCCAGAACACTAGTTCCAGCGATGCACCAGCCAGACAAGGTCTGCTAAATCCACAGGGACCATGCATTTGCTGAAACCGGGAGTCTGCATTCTGAAACGAGTGAGTGAGCTGGCTGAAAGTCCTGCTGCCACGCTGCGGTGTGGGGAAACCATAGGTTGGCATTTGGAGACGGACTAGTTCTTTTAAAAAAAAAAAAACCTGGGACCGACTGCAGATACAACAGAGAACTGTGCAGTGAAGCACAGCAGGAGCAGGCTGTCCCAACGCCTTGGTGTCTGGCATGGAGAGTAGCGCTTCCCACACACACTGCTGATTGTCTCGGGGGCAGGGGGGCAGAGGGGAGCCAAAAGGAGAAACTGCGCCCCTTGCAACCACCTGCCTGGCAGGCTGGGGACGCTCCTGCCCGGGGCTGGACCCATAGTCCAGAACCGTGCCAAGGGTCCCAGTGTGATGAGGAGTGTTTCCCGCAGCACCGCGCACATGCCACAATATCGGCCGTGGGCAGTGTTAGTGCACCCATAGCTAATTGTCCTGGAGCTGGGAAGGCGGAACTGTGCGAAGAGGGGGGAATTAACATGCCCCATTCAACCATCTTTACAGCAGGCTGGGAACACCCCTGCACGGCCCGGAGGCCCAGGGCTTCCCTGGAGGGCCAGCACGCACTTGTGACATGGTGCAGTCTTCCCTCAGCAGGGGTCCTGGAAGAGCACAGCTGAGAACGGGGACCCACTCAGAAATCCCAGGGACCCTACGCCAGTGCCAGGGACTTGTGGGTCAGCGGCAGAGACAATCTGTGGTGGGACTGAGGTGAAGGCTTGGACTTTTGCAACAGCCTTAAATCTCCAGGAACACCTAGGAGGTTTGATTATTAAAGCTGCCCTCACTCCCTAACCACTCAGACACATGGCCCACATTCAGGGCGGACAGCACCAACAACACATCCAATCTTAGTGCACCAATTGAACCCCACAAGAATCAGATCCCCACACACCACAAAGACAAAGTTGAGGAGAACTGACTTGAGGGGAATAGATGACTCACGGACTCCATCTGCTGGTTAGTTAGAGAAAGTGTACATCACCAAGCTGTAGATCTGACAAATTAGAGATTGGTATTTTTTAGACCCTGAAAGAACCCTATCAAGTAAAGCAAATGCCAAGAGGCCAAAAACAACAGAAAATCTTAAAGCATGTTATAACACCATACAATATGGAGAACCCAAACCCAAACACCCAAATCAAAAGATCAGAAGAGATATAATACTTGGAGCAATTAATCAAAGAACTAAAGTCAAACAGTGGGAGCATGGCACCGGATATAAAGGACATGAAGAAGAGCATGGCAGAAGATATAAAGGATGTAAAGAAGACCCTAGAAGAGCATAAAGAAGAAATTGCAAGAGTAAATAAAAGAAGATCTTATGGAAATAAAAGAAACTGTTGGCCAAATTAAAAAGACACTGGATACTTGTAATACGATATTAGAGGAAGTTGAACAATGCCTCAGCGTTCTCGAGGACCACAGAATGGAAAATGAAAGAACAAAAGAAAGAATGGGGGAAAAAATCAAAACAATCACAATGGATCTCAGGGATATGATAGATAAAATAAAACATCCCAGTTTAAGACTCATTGGTGTCCCAGAAGGGGAAGAGAAGGGTAAAGGTCTAGAAAGAGTAATCAAAGAAATTGTTGGGGAAAACTTCCCAAACCTTCTACACAATATAAATACACAAAGCATAAATGCCCAGTGAACTCCAAATAGAATAAATCCAAATAAACCCACTCCAAGACATATTCTGATCAAACTGTCAAATACTGAGGAGAAGGAGCAAGCTCTGAAAGCAGCAAGAAAAAAGCAATTCACCACATACAAAGGAAACAATATAAGACTAAGTAGTGACTACTCAGCGGCCGCCATGGAGGCAAGAAAGCAGTGGCATGACATATTTAAAATTCTGAGAGAGAAAAATTTCCAACCAAGAACACTTTATCCAGCAAAACTCTCCTTCAAATTTGAGGGAGAGCTTAAATTTTTCACAGACAAACAAATGCTGAGAGATTTTGCTAATAAAAGTCCTGCCCTACTTGAGATACTCGAGGGAGCCCTACTAACAGAGAAACAAAGAAATGAGAGAGAGAGATAGAGAAATTTAACAGACATTTATAGAACATTACATCCCAAATCACCAGGACACACATTCTTCTCTAGTGATCACAGATCTTTCTCCAGAGAAGACCATATGCTGGGACATAAAACAAGCCTCAATAAATTAAAAAAAAAAAAAAAATTTGAATTTATTCAAAGCACATTCTCTGACCACAATGAAATACAAATAGAAGTCAATAACCATCAGAGACTTAGAAAATTCACAAACACCTGGAGGGTAAAAATGAGGGGGGATGAAAACATCCCCGGATAATCAAAAGCTGAGGGACTTCATCACCAATAGATCAGACCTATAAGAAATGCTAAAGGGAATTGAGCCTGCTGAAAGGAAGGGACACTAAACAATTGACTGAAACCACATGAAGAAATAAAGATTTCCAGTAAAGATCACATGGTAAATATAAATACCAATACTACTGTATTTTTTAATTGTGGCTCCACTATTTACTTCCTACAGGATCTGAAATGCATGGACTGTAATGATGAATCAGTGGTTTTGGACTCAATGTAAAATGTGTGATTTTTAGCAAGAACTACATGGAGGTGGGGAATGGGGGAGTAGGGAAACATGGTTTATGTGTCCTATTGAAGTTAGGTTGGTATCAAAGAAAAACAAGATTGTTATAGACTTAAGAGGTTAAATTTAAGCCCCACGGTAAACACAAAATATCAGAGAATATGACCATAGAAATGAAAAGTGGAGTATGGGTTATGAGAATTGGGGAAAGGGGCAATAGGGAGTTAAGAAATGAGTGTAGGTTTCTGTTTGGGGCGAAGGGAAATTTCTAGTAATGGATGGTGGGAAGGTGATAGCATTACAATATTCTAAATGTGATTAATCCCACTAATAGAATGCTAGGGAGGGGTTGGAATGGGAAGATTTAGGCTGTATATGTGTTTCCACAAGTGAAAAAAAAAAAAAAAAGACAGTCTAAATAGATAATGACAATTAAATGTCAAGGATGATCCTGGATGGGATCTGAGAATGGAGGAGAGGAGGCTCAAAGGGACACACTTGGGACATAAGAAAAAAAAAGGAAATATAGTGTAAGTTTTGTATCAATGTTGAATTTCTTGAACTTCTTAGCTGCACTTAATGGGAATGCATGAAAGAATGTTCTTGTTCATGGGAGATGTATATGTGAATTATATAGTTTGTTCAAGGATGTGTGCAGCTTGCTCTCATGTTCAGAAGACATAGCAATAGATGATGGATGATAGATAGGGAGGGAGGGAGAGAGGAAGGGAAAGAAAGAAATCGTGTGATGGGATGTTAAAGTTGGTGGATCAGAGTATCAGGGAAGGGGGGTCGGGGTGTGCTGGGGTTCTGTGTATGGGGTTTGTGTTGTTTTTGCAACTGTTCCTGTGGGTTTGAATTTATTTCAAAATAAAATTTATTAACGAAAAAAAAAAAAAGTTGCCCAGTAGTTTCATTTACAGCCCTTTGATACTCTACATAAATCATTCAGCAAACTGAGTGCTCGCTCAATAACAAGGCTCTTATTTTACTTTTCTGTTTATTGTGAAGTTAGGACAATTGTTGTGCACACCACACCTCTGCAGGAATGCAACACATTCAGAGTCTCTCCAACTTCCAGTTGGATTCTTTGTCAAATGACCTTTGAATAACTAGTTACTTGAAATGGAAATTGTAGTCGCTTGTTGAAAATGTTAAAATTACTGGATTGTCAAGCAACTCAAAATCCTTCTTAATCCACAATATAGTTGAATAGTAATGGTAACCTGAACCCCAAGTGTCCATAAAGTTGTCTAAATTTTGAATCATTAGGGGCAGATTCCATGGTGGATGGGCAGGAGTTGAACTGGGCCAGATGTCAAAGGACAGGAGAATAGTAGATCCCACAGGCTGACAGCTCTAGAGCAGCTACAAGTTCCTGAAGGCAGGGATGGGCTTAGACAACAGCTGTGGTTGGGAGGTGGGGGTGGGGGTGGCGGCGGGGGTTGGGTATTGGTAACATGTTAGAGTCCCTAAAGTAATTACTTCAAAGTCAAGTTTGCGCTGGGTGGAATGTTAGAGAATATATTGCTCCCCCACCAGAGAAGCCATAGTAATTGTCCAAATTTCCAGGTATGGAAATTATAGGAAGGACTCATAACATCAAGAGGCAGGCAGTTTCTTGGACATCTCTTGCTCCATGTCTCCCTCCTTCCCCTCTCTCCCAATTTTGGAATAAGCATAGTTTCACAAGAGATTAGTTTGAAGGAAATAGTGTTCAGCTGAGTATGTAAACTCGAGTATGTCAGTGTCATATCTGTATTGGTCATATTGCTTGTACACATGAACGCAAATGCAAATGTTGATTATATTTTTTATTTTATTCAAAGAACTCAACCATGGCAATTGTACTATGCAAAGTTGGCAGTTTTGTCAAGAAGTACAGTAACGCAACTGTCGAGAGATACTTGTCATACGATAAAATGAAAATGAAATATACTACTCCTAGGATGTCACCATTTGCAGGGAAGCATTAAAGAGGATTTTACTGCTTTGGTGTAAGCTATACGATTTTTAAAATTTGAGAGATAATCAAGAATTTGTTTGAGGTGCTTTTATAGTTTCAGTGTTGCTACTGACTTCAAATATGGCCATATTTATTTACCAGAGTGTTTTAATTTCTCTTTAAATACAACAGGACTGTTGAAAATGTTGCCTGGGTGGAGTTTCACAAGTACAAGGAATTCTTCAGACAAGACCTGAGTCCAAGTTTTAATCCAGTCTGGCCTCACATACAGTCGTTAGACGTTTCTTTACCATCTAGAAATTGAGTGAGTAAAAAGGGAGTTAGAAAATATGTAGATAAGCAGTCTGCCCTTCTGAGAGAATCCAGCTGTACTCAAGCCAACATTTCCTGTAATTTTGTAGCACACTTTTATTTTTATCTCCTTGGCTCTGTCTGTGGTCATGAATCTCACTATCTGCCCTCCTATAGGAGCAAGACAGTTCTACTCTTTGGTGTCAATGAATTAATATTTGTTCTACCTCATCTTAGTTCCTTAGTTGCTGGTCCTATGTATGGAATTAGGCTTGTAACTGCAGATGGTCCTGGACTAATAAATCGGTAGCTTCTTCACTTGGGGAGTTCAGTAGCCTATTTGAAGTACAAGCAAGGCAGATCATCTTAAATTAATTATAAAGTTGTCTTCAGTCAAAGGACCCTTTTATCATTCAACTGCTAATGGAAAGGATAACCAAATTATTCATAGCTGAAAAACTTCTGGAAGGGTATGGTTTGGGAGACAGAATACAGAGCAGTGCCATAACAACAAATTCCAAGGAAATGTGTTGGAATTTAATTATATGTTGACCTATGTGTGACTTGGAGTAATTGGTCATCAACACCATGCTGAACATCTTTTTGATCTGCAGAACTGTTTTGTTGTAATGGGAATTTAGATGGAAAGTTCACCTTAACCTTTTTGTGCATTCCTTCCTTATGATTAAATATGCCTGCTTACCAATGAAACATATTACAAAATGGGAGAGACACAGGGGAAATAATTGACATAACGTAGTGATTTACATTTATACTCTGAGAACATTAATTAATTTGTCCTTTGTCATTATTGTTGCTCAATATGGCTCATTTGGGTTACCAATTAACCTTTTGGATTCCCAAATACTCTTGGTCTGATTTGTAATAAACCTGTTCCCCAGGAAACAGCATTCACTGGAAAAGATATGCACACAAATAAGCTCATACGCCATTGAGTGACGGCATTTTCAGAAAATCTGTTTTATGGCTTTGTTTCTTTAAAGTTTCTCTTTAAGTGGAAAGGTGATAGATCTCTTTATTTATCTAGAGAGTGAGGTATAATTAAACAAAATGTACTCTTATGCAATGACAGCATCATCTTCCTGTCTGGAGAGAATGTGATGAGTCTTAAGTCTCTTTCTCATTTGCTTCTGTTTACATGATTCATTTCCAGCTAACAATATTTCTGAAATGCCAGAATTTGCTTTTTGTTTTCTAGTGTTGTTTCTTATACATGAGTGCCAATAAGATAATGGCATGTTTTTGTGGAATCCTTGGAGATCAGTTCTCTTTCAAGTGGAATTAAAGGTAGTTTAGTTGGCTAGTTAATAAATCTAAAATCTGATTCCCTCTGGGCCAATTATTTTCTCATGGAGAAAACCTATCCTATGACCAGCAATCACACAAAAGTGTACCAGAGGTTAATATATTCTGGAATGAATGGATAAGAGAATGTGGATAGTGCCATGCATCAGGATCAATATGATTAGAAAAACAATTCAAAGCAAAATTCTTTTTGGTTTCAAATTAGTGATATGGTTTGGGCCTGTATGACTGAGACTGAAACTGAAACTATTTTTCTGATTTGATTCTGCTACTTAAAGGCTAGAGGGACTTAGGCAATAGAGACGAGTTCCCTTTTCCTGGAGGGAGGCTCCATGCTTGAGAATAAATTACTTGCAGGAGACAGGATTTGACCCTTTGTGAAACCTAAGGAGACTGTGAAAAATAGAAGAGTATCTTCCATATAGTCAGCCTTCATTTAAACATTCATTGAATATTTGAGTGGATTAGGGCCGGACCCTTCATTCTTCATGTGTCAAAGGGCTATTTTTAATTTTCTAGCAACCTTGAGATCATGGGATAGGAAAGAGGAACCCCTCTCTTGAGTGAGTAGGAAAGTAAAAAGGATCTTTGTCAACAGTTGTCATACACCTTACCCCCTCTCCTTGTCCCATGGGACTCCTGGGGAAACCTCAGAGAAGGAGGCCTGTTCACTACTTAAACTGGGAAGTGAGAGCTGATCTTAATTTGATTTTTTTTCCTCTGCATGAACATCACAATTCCAGTGCTCTGTTAAAGTCAGTGATTTTTTTTGTATAACGTTAAATAAAGAAGTCTGGAGAAAGGGATTCTTTTTCACTCACTGTGAGAGTTGTCGTCACATTGAATATCTCTTAATTGCCTGACTAGTCATACATGTTTATCAACTGGGCAAGGGAAGAAGGTACTGAATACTGAATACCTACATTGGGTCCATTTATTCAATAAAAATATATTAAACATCTACTAAGTGAAAGGCACTGGAGCTGTAAATTTCAGTAAAATAGACATGGTCTCTAACCTCACAATGCTTAAAATCTAGTAGACAGAAGGAGGTAACTAAACAAGCAATGACAATATGGTGTGGTAAGTGCTGTGACAGAAATAAAGATACTTTGAGAGCACATAGAAAGGGCATTGAACCTGATTTAGGAGATCAGAAAAGCCTCTCTAGATGAAAGTAACATCAATCAGGTACCTGAAGGAAAAGGAGTTAGCCAGGGACAGGGACAGGTTGGCAGGTAGGGGCAGGGGAAGGAGGATTCACAGCAGGGGGAATAGCTTAGCTTATGCAGAGGCTCAACACCAACAGAGAGTACAGCATATCTGAGGAAATAAAATTGAATGTGACACAGAGAAAAAGGAGGAGAGTGGCAAGAGAAGAAGCCAAAGACACAGGCAGGAGACACATCAGAAAGAGTTTTTGTAAGCCAAGCCAAGGTATTGAACTTTATCCTAATGGCAATAGGGAATCAGGGAATGACAAGATCAGATTTGCACTTGAAGGCTATACTGTGGAGAATGGTGTAGGGTGTGCAAGACTAAAGGCGAGTCCATTTAGAAAGTTGTAGAATAGAACAAGTGAGAAACGATTGAAAAATGCATAAGGGAAGTAGCAGTGGGACTGGAGAGAGGTGGAGGAATCTGAAACATATTTAAGAGTAAAATTGGTAGGACTTTATGCCTAGATGAAAGAGGAACTATGATTCTAGATTGGGCAGCTAGACGCATAGTAGTTCACTCACTGCATTAGAATAATAGAAGGGCAGGTTTATAGGGGAGGAGAAGTGAGTTTGAGATCACTGTAAGATATACAAGATGCTTTCCTGTTGGTTGTTGAATATATGGGTCTGAAGTCCAAATTCTTCCTTGGATTTGGGGATTATTAGTCTGAGCTCCTACGGATGAGTGAGATTTCCCAGGAAGCCATGACCTAGAGGAAGATTAACACTTAAGGGGTATGGTGAAAGAAAAGAAACCCATAACAAAGACTGAGAAAGATGTCAGGGGAAGAAAGTAGAAAACTGAAAAGATCAATGGCATGGAAGCCACAGAAAGAGTGCTTTAAGAAGGAATTTCTACAGTACCAAAAAAGCAAAGCAAATTAGGACTGAGAAAATGCCATTGGATAGAGCAACAAGGAAAGTGCCAACAACATTTTAATGGAGGAGTGGAAACAGAAGGCATATTCCAGAGGTTTGAGACGATGCTGAAGGATGAAGAAATGGAGACCCAGAAAAGCCAAGTAGTACAGCTATGAAAGGGAGGAAAGGGAAAGGAAGAAAGAGGGAGGGATGCAGAGAAGGAAAGTGAGAGAGAGAACTGGAAGGAGATATAGGGTTGAAGGAGGTTTTCTTTTCTTTGTTTTGCAGATGACAGGAAGAGGCTCTAAAAAGTGGGGAAGGAAGCTAATGGATAGAGAGTAGTCCCTGAGTAGATGGAGGAGATAGGATCCATAGTACAGGGGAAGAATTAGCTGTAGGCAGGAGAAGAGACACCTTTTTCATTGTAATTGGCGGAAAAGAAAAAAAGAATGAGTGTGAATACAAGTAATTTTGGAGGTCAGTAGTTGAGCGGATGTTCTTGTCTAAACAATTCTTGTATTTTCTCTCTGGAATAAGCAGTGCTGTAAACTGCTTGGAGGAAAGTAAGAGAAGGAGGAGTGTAGTTTGAGGAGCATGAGGCAGCTTTGAAATGGCTCCTGGAGAGAAACAGAAACACTGCTGCCCATTTGAGGTTGTAGAACACACTTCATATTGACCCTGATCTGCTTAATCATGTGTTTTGACCATCAGCACTTAGAACATCCAGTATTGTTGAGGAGATGCAGTAAAATTGATCCAATATTGTTATATTAATTGTTTTTGGTTGCAAGTGATAGAAAGGCCCAAATAGTGGTTGCTTAAGCATGAAAGAAGTTGATTGCTCTCTTACATAAAAATCCTGGTAGATAAATAAGGCTGGAATGGAGCTTCATGGTATCAAGAATCCAGATTCTTTCTAGCTCCTTGCTTTATCTTTTTCAGGATCTGGCTTTTATGTCATGATCCAATATGTTTTCTCCAGCTCCATTCATCTTGTTTGCATTCTAGCCAGCAGGAAAAAGGAAGGGCCAGGAGAAGAACATATGCCACTTCTACGTACACCCAATTTACCATAGCTTATTATGGTACATCTAGCTGCAAGGGAAGCTGATGAATATAGTGTCAAAGAAAATTGTATCACACAATGTTAAACAGGATGAATTTATCCAAAAAGAGCTATTACAAAGGGGATAGAAATTAGAACTAATTCTGAAATCAACTCTGTTGAAACAAAGGGCAGCAGGGTTTTTAAGGGCTGGGGTGGACTAGTGGGAAAGTACTGGAGGACGTTGGGAGAATGGATCAACAGGATGGATGAGCGATTTACTGAGCTTGCAGTCTGGGGCCATTTGGCTCGGAATGCTTTCTTTTGCTCTGATTAGGCCACCTGGATAAGGGCCAGGAATGGGAAGGAGATAAGGGGCCTGGAGTCAGGAGGAAGTCCATGTAAAGAGGAGTAGTAAGGCCATTTTGGCAAATAGTCTATATTATGGATGGCCGTGTGACCAGCTAAATTTTTGAAGTTCTATTTTTAGGGGCAAAGAAGAGCCCAGACCTTGGGAGATACTAAGAGTCACTGCCACAATTAAGGTTTAGCTGGGTAAGTACGACAGAATGACAATGGGGCTAGGAAGAAAACAATACCGTCAAGAGAGCAATTAAAGTAATAGATAATAGTCTGAGTTGGGAATTAAGTAAAGATAGAAGGGAGTCAATACAGATTAAGAAGGAGCTGAGTGGTATAGTCATTTTTGTTCTGGTATCCGTCCCTGTCCAGTAGGGCCCCATGTACATCAGGGGAAACTGAAACCCCAGCTCAAAGATGGACCCTGACGCTTTAAGCCAGTGTTCTAGGCAGAGATACTATTGGCATCTTGGGCAGCCCAATTCTTCATTGTCCAGAACTGTCCTTTGCATTGCAGGACATCTAATGGCCCTGGCCCCCACCAACCAAAGGCCAGTGGACTCTCAGTCATGGCAACATTTCCAAATATTCTAAGAGGTCAGCACTGCTCCCAGTTGAGAACCATGGTAATCCATCTCCCATGCCTCTTTGATTGGCTCCAGGGTAGACAATAATTCAGGGCTATGTGAATCAGTACATGGCATTCCCCTGTTCACCAACTTTAGTTCGGGCTGTTCCAATGATGGAAGGTGAGAGTTTGTCTGAAGACCCAGTACCCCCAGTCCCTCTGGATGTAATGAAGAAGCCCACTTGCTGCTGGCATCCAAGCTACAACCTCTAGAGGAGACAGCCCAAGAACGAAGCTGACACTGAGAGTAGTAGAGAGGACCTGCTAGAGCAACCAACCCCAAGGCCCTCTCCACTGCAGACTGTTCAGTTACTTGCACCAATAAATCTCCTTAATGTTTAATCCAGTTAGACGTAAGTTTTCTGTTACTTAAAAATGAAAACATTAATTAATAAAAGAGGTGGGCAGAGGGAGGTTGGGGCAAGGAAACAGTGCAATTGAAGGTAGTGGATACAGTAGGTGAGTGGATGGGTTTAGAATTTGGGTAGAAACTGGAGAAAAAGAAGAGGTATGCTGAGTTTGGCTGGATGTGAGATTTTACAAAAATTAGTCTCTGTTTTCTCAGACTGGGGGTTGGGAGTAATCAGAACAGTTCCAGCAAAGTGCTGGCATTTTTTACCAAAGTTCTTATTTAATCCTTGGGCTCATCCGACAAGGTTTGTGTTGACTCCAATGTGCAGAAAAAGAAACTCAAGACTCCCCCCAGGACCCAAAGCTAGTAACTGGCAAAGTAAGCCCTTGTGAGTTTGGCTCCAGTGCCCAAGTGTTCTTTCCACTACTTCCCCGTTGCTACATGTTGCCAAAGAGGGAGGAATAACCAGAGTGGGGACAAAGACCCCTCATCATTCCTCCCCAAGTCTCAATCCACGACCACAGGCAAGATTGTCTGAGAAGGTAGGATTTTTTCCCCTCTAGAAGAGAGGGCCCGCCTACAGGATGTGAGTGCTGTGTTTGGAGTACAAAGCACAGACAGGTCATGGGCTAACTGGGGAGGCAAGACAGTTTATAAAGCCAACATCAGCACAGATGAAAAGAATAACCACAAAGTGCACTGAGGAGGAGGAAGCAGCTCAAGAATTCCTGGTGAGATGAAAAGTGCTTAATGTTAATTGTCAAGCAGTGCGTATCAGATTTTGATGCATCTGCATTGTTTTTATTATAGAAGTTTTTACTTTTTCCATTTTAATTTATTTTTTTAATAGTTGATGCATGCATATAATATAAACTCAAATGTCACAAAAGGTATACAGGGAAAAATGTCTTCCTCTCTCCTCTGCCCCTCAGTTGCCTTGTTCCTCAACCTGGAGTCAACTGCTGTTGAATAGAATCAATCCCTCTCACCTCTTCCCCTCATTCTGTTCTAGGCACAGGGACACCAAGCTGAGTTCTCTTCATTCAATAACAATACAGACCTTCCAAATGTAGCAGAATTGAAATGTACAAGATTTTTTTTTTGAAAAAAATAGTAACTTTATGGTCTATAGTGACTTCTTGCTGGAAAGTCCCCATTCTTGGCGTAAATGGAAAATACTTGCTCTTGCCAGTTAAAGGTCCCTTTAGGTTCAAAACGGTTTCCTTCAGGAAATTACTCAGACTTGCAGTTTTCTTCTTCATCCACGGGTTCTACTCTCCCTTTCCTTTTCCCGAGATGTCACCCAGGTAGAAGGGAAGCTGACAGAGAGGTCCAGGGGTCTGCCTGCCATCTTCCAGGCCCATCGTCTTCCTTCGGCCCTACATTGATGTCAGCTTCCGATAGCCGTGGCCCCTGCCACAGGCAAAGACCACACACCCTGTGCCCTCTTGGCCCAAGGCCAGGCCCCTTCTAGCCCATTCATCCTGCCAGCCTTCATCATTCCCTCACTGGACCCGACAGGCCATGCACAGGCCACTGGGAACCAGGTGCCCTCTCTCACAGCCACCTGCCTACCAAAAGCATTTCTACTTCTCTGTAGTTGCCCCAGTTCCAAATGGAAAGCAGGGTACCCAGCTCTTTCGCTTTAGGATTGCCCCTCCACTCATCTGGGGCAACCCTGTGCTCATACCTCTGAATCGCCCCACTTCCTGCCTGCTGCTTAAACTTTTATCTCTCTTTCCACTCATGGGAAAATGGCCATGACCTCATATCCTGTGTTCCTCCCAACTCTATCAATGATCTGTTCGGGGGCAGTCCTCCCAGCTCTGCCTCATTGCATGTACAAATGTCTTTTTCTTTCAACAAAGTCTGGCTTTTGCTGATCAAAAGCACTTGAATTCAAACAATTGTCTTGCTCTAAATTCTTTAAAATCCTATTTTGAAACGCCAAGCTAAGCGGTGACTTACTTGTTCTCAGTTGGGGTTTTTTCTCTCTGTGACTCAACGCATGCCGTTGACTCAATGGGTGGGGGAGCCACCGGGACAAAGGAGGGTTACTGGGAACACAAATACACTGGTTTACTATCTCACAAATGTCTCCATTACATCAGCATAAGGTTTCCAGTGCCAGATGAAGGGAAGCCAAGTTCAGTGTGGCAAACGCTACTGAATTTTCGGGTTATAACATGGGTATGCCCACTGTTCGTGAAAACTTCATGCTCCTCAAACAAACCATGACTGAAACTGAACTATTGATTCCACCACTATCCACCCAATTATTCAGATAATGTAAATCTGTGTTCTTCTGGATTCTTCTCTTTTCTTCACACCCCACATTTAATCTCTCTGCTATTCTGGGCTGCCAGAGGGAAGGGAGTCTTTGTCTAATTTTCACAGAGACACTCTATGGGCCAGTTGCTGCCCTGTTGCTGAAACCCTAGGGCAAGAAACCCTAGGGCAAAGTCTGTCACCTGGGCTTTGGCCACTCCCCTCCCTGGTGTCCCAGCTTCTATGTTTGACCTCCTATAATCCATTCTCCACAGCCAGAGCTAGCTTTTAAAAATATAAATTAGATCACATCACTTTCCTGCTTGGCTGCTCTCAGTCCTCCGATAGCTTCCCGTCGTTCTTTGATCTGGCTCTGCCTCCTCCTCCAGCCTCATCTCCCTAACCGCTTCCAGGCCTGCCCTTTCACTGCGCTTCAGCCATACTTCCCTTTCTCCCCTCAAACACACCAGGCTCATTTCTAGCCCAGGTCCTTTGCATTTACTGTCCCTCTGCTAGGACAGCTTGTCCCCAGATTGTCATGCTGCTGCCTCCTTCTCAGCCCAGGTCTCAGTTCAGATGTCACCACCCTTTCTGAAGAGCCACACCACACCCCAGGCACCATCTACCACATTACCCTCTCTTATCTTCCTCATAGGCTTTAGCTGATAAAATTATATTATTTGTTTATTTGTGTGTTTACATGTTTGTTACCTGTCTTCCCCTCACTTGGAATGCAACCACTTCTGACAGGGACTTGGTTTGTCTTCTTAAGAACTGTATTTCTTACATTTAAACAGTGCCTGGCACATAGTAAGCACTTGGTAAAGATTTGTGACCTGAAACCAAATAATTTCAACCAGAGGGGGAAAAGGAGGAAGATAATATTGTATAGCTCTATAAGCATTATGTGGATACCATTTTATTCGTTTACCATTTAGAAGAAATCATCCAATTCTGCCAGTTTCTATGTGAGCGAATTCTAGGGCTAGTGTGGCTTTCTGGTGAGAAACTTGGCTGCAAGATGGAACTAGAGCCTATATTTATAGACACACAGAAAGGCAGCTTTTTCAAATAATCAAGTCAGATCAAAGTATAAATTCTTAGCCTTATTTGCTAGGTACAAAATTTGAGTAATTTGCAAGAGGGTTTGTGTGTGCTCAACCTGCTACAGCTCGCCTGCTATTTTAGGGTCCCCTGGTTGCTCAAGCTCTGAATATTGTTTACTTGATTTTATTTTTTTATTTTAAATGTGGCTGAGGGGCAGGACTGATCAGAGGCAAGAGGTAAAAAGAGGGACATTGTTAATGATTTTTTAGGCACACTATCAAACAACTACCAACAATATTTAAGTATTTCTTGTACTTTCAACACTGAAAAACTAAGTTGCCCTTGATGGGAGCTAAAAATTTTAAATAACTGGTATATTGGAAAGTTATGAGCAGCCAAACAAACACTGAAGCAGGGACTTTAAAACTTTACTCTGGATGACATGTTTAGGACAAAGATGCAGGAAGATTAGACCTGTCTTGGTCAGAACAGATGAGGTCAGCGTCCTTCTCCATCCCTTGTATCAGAGGGATGCTGTGCCAGTTTGAATGTATTATGTCCCCCCAAACACCATTATCTTTGATGTAATCTTGTGTGGGCAGACCTATCAGTGTTAATTAGATTGTAATTCTTTGAGTGTTTCCATGGAGACGTGCCCCACCCAACTGTGGGTGATGACTCTGATTGGATAATTTCCGTGGAGGTGTTGGCCCACCCATTCAGGGTGGGTCTGAATTAAATTACTGGAGCCCTATATAAGCTCAGACAGAAGGAGCGAGCTTGCTACAGCCAAGACGGACACTTTGAAGAAAGCACAGGAGCTGCAGATGAGAGACAGTTTGAAGACGGCCATTGAAAGCGGACTCTTGCTCCTGAGAAGCTAAGAGAGGACAGATACCCCAAGTGCAACTAAGAGTGACATTTTTGAGGGACTGCAGCCTAGAGAGGAATGTCCTGGGAGAAAGCCATTTTGAAACCAGAACTTTGGAGCAGATGCCAGCCACGTGCCTTCCCAGCTAACATTGGTTTTCTGGATACCGTTGGCCATCCTCCAGTGAAGGTACCCGATTGCTGATGTGTTACCTTGGACACTTTATGGCCTTGAGACTGTAACTGTGTAACCAAATAAACCCCCTTTTATAAAAGCCAATCCATTCCTGGTGTTTTGCATTCTGGCAGCATTAGCAAACTAGAACAGATGCTAAAACAAATACCATATAATATGTTGGCTTGATGTATTGGCCAGTTTCAGAGGCTAGAAGGCTAGCTTCCTCCTGGGTCCAGATCTTTGGGCTGGCCAGCAATTTTTGGGGTTCCCTGGCTTTTCCATCACATGGCAATGCACGTGGCAGCGTCTTCTTTCTCTTCTGGGTTCTATTGACTTCCAGCTTCTGGCTGCTCCTGTGACTTCTCTCTTTCCTATCCAATTTCCTTTGCTTCCAAGGATTTCAGCAATATTGGACGAAGGCCCACTCTCATTCTGTTTGGACACACCTTAACTAATAACATCTTCAAAGGTCGTATTTACAAAGGGGTTCACACCCACACCAGGGGTTGGGACCTGAATGTGCTTTTTGTGGGAGACATGATTCAATCCTCCACACACAGGATCTGAAATCTCTACCATTAGAGGTTCATTTTTTTATCCCAGAGTGCTCTTTTAAAATGCATACATTCCGGGAAACATATTAGACTAATTCAGGAAGATATTGAAACTAATTAGATCCATGTTCTTCCCGGTGGGCGAGATCACCATTAAGAGAGCTTGGAAAGGGCAAGCAAGAGATGCATCACGGGAGGCAGGAAGCACCCACTCTGCCCTTTCTGAAACCTGGAACCGTCTGTTCTCTGGTAAAACAAGATAGAATCAATATCAAACCTTTTCTAGTGGGTATCAGTACTGGAGCTGCTGATCCACTTTGAGTAATCATATTGTGGGTCAAATGATTTTTTTTATGAGTGAGTTTGTGAAGTGAGTTATTGAATCTGAGAAGGTGGTAGAAATGCAGATTTTTTTTTTAAACTGCAAGTGTTGCTATGCAATATGAATTTTGATTGATTTGTTTCAGTTGGGGTGCCAACAGGAAACAGATGGTTCACTCAAATTAGGATAATTTGAGGAGGGTTTGTTTTCAAGGGACTGTTTACAAGGGGACAGGTGGGGTGTAATGCAATCACAAGATACAGTCTAGGAATTAGGGGTTAGAAGCAGCAAAGTGGACCCTTAGGTCTTAATGGACAAGAGGAAAGAGTGGTTTTCAGAACCTGGAAAGGGAGTGGCATTTGGAGCAGACCACCTTGAGGGGATAGTCAACCAGAGGTAACCTCACTTGAAAACAGCCAAGGGAATAAATACTTTGACAGTTCTCTTATCCGTCCCTCAGGTCTTCTGGCAGCACTCCCCATTGGCCAAACCTAACGGGAATCCAAAGGGAAAAGGAGCTCATTTTACAAGGCAGCCTCCCACGGCAGAGAGGAAAGTGGAAAAGGGTAGAGAGTGATCTGGAGAAGCAAGTGGAAGATTTCCAGCATAATAATACCTCTGTCCACTTGAGAAGGAGTGTGCCAAGGAAGAGCCAGCCTCACCCCCTCCCCCTTCCCATGGCAAACATCAGGGTGAAGCATGGAGCCGGAGGAGAGGAGAGGACGTGTCCTTAAAATCAAATTTGGAGGTTTGATTAATATCCTGGGCATTCTAATTTCTGCCTTGAGACTGTGTTTGTCACTTAAAGTGACCTTAGAACGGACTATGACCTCAGAGTGGCCAGAAAACTTAAGGCCTGCCAGAATTTTCATTTCAGAGCAGAGAGAGATGGGCCCCTCTCTCCCACTTTATATATACATAAAGGAACAGTGGGAGACAAAAAAAAAAAAAGTTGTGTTTTGATTAGGTCAGAGAATTGTGCTTGTTCAACCTACCACCTACCGTAGTGCTTTCCAGCTTTCTCACTTTATAGGCAATGGAACTGAATCCCAGAGAGCTTGAGTCATTTGCCCAGTTTCACCAAGCTCTTTCACACCCAAATCCAAACAAGAAGTGTGGAACCCAGGCTTACGTAAGTAATCAGCACTAGGGAAAATTCCATACAGGTGCAAGGCATTGTTTGCTACCTTTGCTCTGTCCCGTGGCTGCAGATATAACTCTCAGGTGGCACAGTATCTGCTGGGTGAGGCATTCCCCCCCAACCGCCCACCACCACCCCCGCCAGGTCAGACTTCCTTGTTAAGGTGACTTGTACCTTCACTCTGGTGTGCACCTCAGCTTTGTGGTTCAGAAACTCAGTTTCATCTGTTTACCCAAGAATAATCAGATCCCAGTGAATTGATGTGTTTGCCAACATCACAACAGATCTACTGGTAAGTCCAAATGTCCATTGAATTATGCTGAGAAATGTTACTGTCAAGGAGACAAGACTGGTATGAGTGGGTCAGCCCATGCTCTCACTGAATTGTGAGGAGAGAGAATGTAGACAAATCAGTCATTCATTTTAATTCTCAAGAAAATAACTCAAAGTATAAATCCCTTTGATACTAGGTCAAAGGTATAAATAAACACATGACAACATCTAAGTATCATAATTTGCTTTACTGACATTGTGCCCTGCTTTTCTACAAATTTCTGGGTGATTTGATATGCATATACCAGAATATGGTAAAACCTTGGTCCCATAAACCTTTGATTAACCAGAACTTAATTAGAACTCTTAATTTAAAAGAACTTCTTTTGATACATGTTCCAGTTATCAATTTATTTCCTCTCAGCTCGAAATCCATCTGTCACTCCCCTGCTTTGTGATACTATAGCTGGATCCTGTAAACATTTTTCCTTCACAGCTGACACAATGTTAAGTTTGTCAGTAAAGGATGCTGGAGGGACACTGCAGGAGGAAATGGCTTCTTTTTCTGGGTCTGATGTGCTTTCCTCCTCCTGCGAAAAGGCAGGCAGTGTGCTAGAATCCCAGTTGCACTCACCCCACGGCGAGTCTCACTGGCTCTCCAGCAGGCAGTTACTTGCTTACCAGCCCCAATCTGCAGCCCTTCAGTAAACTTCTCAACCATCCAGTAGGTGGCAACTCCATGCTCTCCAATGAGGTCAGAGTCTCAGCCTGGGGGAGAAGGGGCTTTTCCAAAAGTGTCCCTTGCTTGGATGGTCGACCTTAGCCCTAGAGCAAACACCCTCAATGGGGGTGAAAACTGATTTCTTGGCAGGGTGTGGGGAGTGGGGGGTGGGGGAAGGAGGTGGTAGCCTTTGACTAGTACAGTGAATACTATAGACACGGATAGACACAGAACACGTTAGTTCATTTATGACTCTTTTATTAAGTGCTCATAAGGTGCCAAGCTCTATGGTAATAATAATTATGATAATGATACTAGTAACTAACATTTATAGTGCACTTACCATGTGCCAACCCTGTTCTAAGCTCTTTACATATCTCTGGCCAAAAAAGTTTTAGAATGGATAGGAGAAAGCCAAGAGTAAAAGAAGGGAGGCCAGTTAGGAGTTCACTGCGGAAGTCCTGACATAAGATGATGTGGTTCAGAATAAGGGAATAGCTGGGAAATAGATCAGAAAGGGCTCTCTCACCACCAGCCAGTCCACACCAGAGCAGCCATTCCATTCACTAACAGAGAAACAGGGAAATAGGATATTTATTTGTTGAGTTCCTACTAAGTGGACAGTACTATATTACACAATGTTAGGGATACCCAGTAATAATAACCACCTATTTTTAGTGCCTTATGACCCCTTATAAAGCTACAAAACTATAAAACTAATAGAAGAACATGCAGAATATCTTTATGACTCTGGGATGGGGAAGAATCTCTTAAATCAGCCTTGAAAAACATAGCCATAAGGAAAATTTTGACAGATTTGGCTGCACCAAAATTAAATATTTTTGTTCAATGAAGGTCATTATTGACAAACTTATGTATGTGCCATATGTCCCAGGAATTCCTCTCCACACAGGTTCGTAAGGAGACATGTACAAAGAAGGTCACACAAGCTTGTTTGTGGTACAAGGGAGGTGGAGGCAGCCTGGGATCCATCATGAAGGGAATGTTCTGCTAAAAGAATCAGACACATAATATGGAACCTTACACAGCAGTTAGAAGAAATTAGCTAGATGTGCATAAAGCGACATGGATAGATCTTAAAAACAACATTTTGTGAAAAAGCAAGAAACAGAATGAGCTCCATTGAACAACATGGAATTAAACACATACATTCATACATTATATAAAAAAACAGCTCGAGGATACATGCATATGCAAGAATATATTAGATACATTAGAGCACTTGCCAAGGCTGGGGAAAAAGGAAGAAAATAATAAGGTAAAATAAAACAAGAAAGCGTCTCATGAAAGATGATCGTATATAAACAGCTGAAGAGAGAGCAGTTAACTCAAGTCTCTGCACTTAAAGTCCAAAAGAGAAAAAGAAAGATTTAACCCTATCGTTCTGGTAGACCCTATCTTTCTTGAAGCTCTTCATTCCACAAGTGAGTCACATGCAATGCCTGCCTATTGAGAAAATCTATGTAAACAGCCGCGTGAGCAGCAACTCAAGCGTATGCATCCGGCTGCTCCATCCAGGTCTCGGGGGACACTGGGGCAAAGCATGACAGCCAGAGGGTGGGAGTAAAACAGAGTGGAGGAGAGACTTGCAAACTGAACTCTATACATCAGAGCACAAATGCAGCCTTTAAATGAAACCAGAAGGGCAGTGCGAGACCAAGAATGAACATGGTGTAGTGGCAGATCAGTGACGCTAGCATGGTTATTTCAATCAAGCAAAAAGAAAACTTATTTGAAATATTATCTAAGTATGAAAAGCAGAATAGAGGCAACAACCAGGTAGCTCCAAGACATCTGCAAGAACGATTTAGTTGGCAAAAGTAGATTATTTAGTATCATCAACAATAGAAATCGCATATACCTATGTTTGTGTATTTATAATTTTTTTAAGTGAATTGATTTTATTTATTTCAAATTGCCTTCAGTCAAACAGGAAATACAAAAGAGACTGGTAAGCTTCCAGGACTCTTTTTTTTTTTTTTTCTTTTTAAGGCTTGCAGGTCTGTGCTCTTACAGGGAAAGAGAACAAGACTGAATGTTTCTGTTTCTGAGAAGAGGCTTGTCTGACCCAAGTCCTCACAGCTGCATACCCCACCTGTGGAATGAATCTGTTGCCCTTTTTCAGTTCACTCGTTCTCATCTCAGACTGTCTGCCAAGACAGAGAGTTTGCTGAGGATTCATATGGCTTTTGTTTTCCTTAGCTTTAAGGCTCAATAGCCACCTTACTTAGATTACACTATAACATAACCATGAACTGCTATTAAATGGGGCTTTAAGAGGTGGGCAAGTGAGAGATTTGGGGGTGAATTCTTGACTCTGGTGCTATCTCATCACTGGATTCTTCCTCTAAAAAGAGTTATCTTTTGCACTGAAAAATCCTTTACCTTTGCCAATAAAGTGAATGAATCTGTCAACTGTACTCACTCAGAATACTCGGATGTTTGAAAACTTTTATTGGCTACCATTTCATTTCAATGTGGTGGACTCACCTACAAATTTAACAAACAGCATATCAACATATTTAGCAGCATGCCAAATATAAGTAAAGAAAATTAACTGTGAAAAGTATATAAAGACATTTTCCTAAACAAAAACTATCACAAAACCTTGGACTTTCATGGAAGAAAAGAACCTTCGCAATCGTCGACTGGTTCTCAGTCTCTCTCTCTTTGTTTTTTTCTGCCTCCCTACTGTTTGCATTTGCAACATACTCAGTAACTTCTGCATCTATGAGGAGTCTCAATCCGGAAGGACAAACATATGTACTGTAGTTTGGACATAGCCCCCTTATTTTTTCATCACACAAGTTTATTAGCTTTTAGAGACCATTTGGTGCTAATTCATAATAGAAGTAAAAGTGTGATTCATAGATGAATTCCTGTTTTGTTTTGTTTTGTTTATTACTGACCAGACTGAGCTTCACCTTGACCTTGAGCTGTGTGACATAAGGCGAATATCCCCAGGGACATGGACGCAAAATAACCGTGTCCTAGTTGCAGAAGAGCACTGAGTGCCTGTACATTGTTTGGTGCCCTTTGTGCCTTATGTTAAATTCCCAACTTCTCCTGCCATGGGTTAAATTATTTAGCACTCAATTTAAAAATAGAAGTATTTTTATTCAATCTTAGTATTAAAGTATTTACTACATGATCAAAAGCCTAAAAAAATTGCCTTTGAGGAACAATTTTTATGATGCAGTATTTCATGTTGATTTTTTTCAAATTCTATTGCTCATATCCATGTAGAAGAGTTTTGAAATTCAGCTGAATAAAGAGAAAATAATTTTTCATCATCTCGCCACCTAGGAAAAACAGCATTGTTCCATATATACTTCTAGTCTCTGTTTTTCATCTTAAACAAGAATATTTTACTGCAAAATTTTCATCCAAATTAGTTTTGTTTCTACAAAGGTGAGCTTCTGAGAAACCAACTTCCCTTGTGCAGACAGCAGACGCTGCCCTAGAGGGAAGGAAGTGGCTCACTTCTTGGCTAACAGGGCATCATTGTTACTCTCTTACAATTGGCAAAAAGCCTTCTTCAGTCAGAAAGACAATTATGTGACAGAGAATTGGGCCTGCCTTAGAGAAAAGCGGCTTAAGAGAAAATTTTACTCACACAGGATGTGTGCTAGGTATTTTCATGCCTTCTCTCTAATTGTTACATCCCAGAAAGACCTGGGTTTGAATCCCAGCTCTTCCTTACAAGTCAGTTAACCGTGGATAAACCCCTCTCTGCCACTGTTTCCTCATCTGTAAAATTAAATAGAAACAAAAATAGTACTTATCTGACCGAGTGCTTGCAAAGATCAAATGAGTAATTCCAATAGAGCCTTTAGTGCCTGGCCTTCAGTAAGTTTCCAACAAATGTCAGCAGTGTAATTATTTTAGTTATGAACTGGCAAGAGGATTGCATGAGGTACTCTATTTGAACCTCCTGCCATGCTTGGGAATTATTAGGATAATAATTGGTATTACAGAGAGTGTTTGTTCCTAACCACCCTCCTTTTCTCTTGGTGATGCTCCTTTGTTTTCCTCTAGTCCGATGCTATTCAGTAGAAGTTTGTTTTTTTTTCCTGAAGGATCGTTTGACACTTGGTCCACTGCATAGATTCTGGCTGTTTCTAGTCTCACGTATAAATCACACTGAAGGAAGCATGCGGGCCGGCACCTAGGTCCCTGTTTCAGACTCTATAAAAAAGTTTCACTCGCTAAGTTTATTTTTCAGAAACTTAAATCCAGAAGAGTGTTCCTATGCCAGACAAGTCCTAAAACCCAGAGGCAAGAGCCTCTTTCAGAACATCCTCTAGATGTAGCCCCCTTCCCCATAATGTTGACACCCCTTTTTAATAAGAACGGGTTAGGGTGGTCACTGCCTAGACACCCCTGAAGATCAAGAAAGTGATTAAAGGAGAGGAAGGTGTAGCAACAGACAAGATGGAATTTAACAAAGGATTATGAATACTGAATCTTTACATAAATATTTATATATATTTGGGGGGGGTGCTAGGGTATTGTAGTGGCTGGGGGGAAATGGCTGAGGTGGTAGAGCTGTAGCCCATGGCATTCTTCGGGATTTGTGCTTTGAAGCTTGTCACCTTTCTATATATATCCCATATTTCACAATAAGGAAATGGCTGGAACTGTGGAACTGTGGCCCATAATATTATTTGAAATTGCCTATATAGCTTCTTGTTGAATCATACTTTGGGGGTTGTCACCTTTCTGAATATATGTTATATATCACAGTATGGAAGTGATTGGGGTTGTGGACTTGTAACCCATGGCATTCTCTGAAGTTTGCTCTCTAACTGCTTGTTGAATCATGCTTTGAAGGTCGTCATCGTTCTGTATGTATGTTAAATTTCACAATGAAAAAATGTATTTAAAAAAATAGAAGTTTCTGTGATGATGGAGATGGTCAAAAATCTGCAGAAACAAAAACTGGACATATTCCAGTGTCAGGCTCTCTGCCAAGTCTAACTTTGCACTAAGCACTTTGCAAATTGAATGCAAATAACTTAATTTTTTTGACAGATTAGCTTAAAAGGCTGCTTTACACATCTGGAATGAAAAGTGGGTACTGCTGCTTTCAGTTGCCCTCCCTCCCTCACAATACACAGCAGGATAATTCTTGATCTGCTCTTTGGGATTGATTGTGTCTTTGGGACATTTCTGTACCCCCTTATAGACTGATGCCTTTCCCCACCACATCTGGTCACTAAAGTGGAAACTTGACCAGGTCCCTGAGACAGCCTCTGTTACAGCCAGAGGCTATGGACTGCCCCACCCACCCCCACCCCCCCACACACACCCGCCACACACATACCCTTTTCAGGGTCCAGGGTTCCTTCCCCACTCCCTGAGATAAAGCCAATCTCAACTCCAGGTCTTAGATAAATCACCTGACCTTGTAGCAAGGAAAAGCTGTAAAACCAAAACCGATTTTGCACGAGGTCAGACTAGCTCTTCCTTCTCTCCTGGGGAAAGGCTGCCCCCTGCTGTATTACATGAGAATTGGTTTTTATATTTTACTTTTTCCTCCAAGGGCACTGAACAACCACTTCCTTTACACAAAATTAATATATGCACAACCTCACCTGCCTTCACCTCTGTGTGTCAGGAGTGTGAAGAGGAAGGCAACCCAGAAAGCATTCTTATTAAGTGCCTTGATGTAGGCCAAAGAGGCAAGCTCATTTACATGAACGATGTCCAGAAAGAACGGGCATCACCCTAACTCTGAATATAAGAGCAGCCTTCCTTTCTTCAGCACTCAAGAGCAATGCTTTTCAAATTCGCTCACAATGACCTTCAGAAAATCTCTTGCTGTTGATAGGCCTATTACTTCATTGATCCTTCTAGTTCTATGTATCTTAATCTATTCTTCAAAACCCTGGCAAGTCTTTGGTAAGAGAAAGGAAGAAAGGGGAATAAAAATGTAGTTCTCAGGGCAGCATCACTGAGCCTGGGTCTCTGACTTCCTGCCAAATCCAAGGTTGCTCTTTGTGGGCCAGGCCTAGCACAGAGCCTATCTCATTACAGAAAGTTTTGTTTGTTCGTTCTTAGTTTTACTAGTAGGGATGGTGTGCCCAAGAAAAGGAAGAATATTTTCAAGACTCAGTAAATACAAAAGCAAGGATGAGTTGTTGGCACAGGGCCCATCGCTTCACTCTGCACCCCACCATCCCTCCTTCTTCACTCCCCAGTCCCACTGGAGGCCATTCAGCCCTCACAGCTGCTGGGCCCTGGCCTCCTTCCCCTCCCCCACCACACCATTTAAGAGTAGGTTTTGCTCACTGTGGTTTTTCGGAGCCGTATGTACCCCAGAAAAACATGTTGTTAAAGTGAATCTGACCTTGTGGGTATGAACCCATTGTAAATAGGACCTTTCGATGAGGTCACTTCAGTTAAGGGGTGAACCACTTCATTCAGGAGGGGTCTCAATCCTATTACTGGAGTCCTTTTTAAACTGAATGAATACAGACAGAAAGAAAGCCACAAAAGCAAGAAACTGAAGGCAACGAAACCTGGAAGAGAAGGGAGAGACCAGTAGATGCCACCATGTACTTTGCCCTGTGGTAGTGGAGCCAAGGATAGCCAGCAGCCAGTCTTCGGGAAGAAAGCATCACCCTGATGTTGCCTTGATTTGGACATCTCCTCAGCTTCAAAACTGTAAGCTAATAAACACCCTTTGTTCAAGCCGAACCATTTCATGGTATTTGCTTTAAGCAGCCTAGGAAAGTAAAATACTTCAGTAACACTCCCTCACACTGCCTCCCCTAATTTATGCCTTTGTGTCTGGGAGCTTCCTGAACTTAAAGAATGACTTAGGGATTTCACTATTGAGTAAGCTCAAATATAAACAAATTGACATTTATAACTAAATATCTAATATCCAAGTTTGCAATCTGAGAAAGATAGGAAAACTTCCAATAGTTTCTAGGCAAAAATAAGTCAAAGAAATAATCCCTCATTACCTGATGCCATCCTCCTGATGGAAATGTAAAAGATCTGCATAACATTTGCCAACCTCTTCAGGAAACTGACTTATTTTCCTTGCTGTTAATCACTGGGGCTCTAGCCCACCACCCTGATGTAGCCCACCAACCTGACATCTCCCACCTGCATCCACAGGCAGAAAGAAGCAGGCTGTGGAGGAAGGAAATGACAAAAACGTTTTTGCTTCAAAGTAAGAGAAGCTTTAAAAAAGGGTTGCATCAATAGCCAAAGAAATGAGCCATGATAGTATCTGATGTTGCCATAAATTTGTGTATGTGTGTGCCATTTTCAAATAAGTTTTTTAAAGGCAAAATTGTACTTATCATAATATTGTAACAATACTAAATGTTTAAAATCCCACCTCCATAGTTTTCATTTCATTTTTCTGCTTCCTCAGTTTTCTTCATTTGCATTCATGTTACATACATTTTTGAAATCTACACATTTTAATATCTTGTACTATTTCTTTGAGTTGTTATATCACAATATATGTAATTATTCCCCAGTTGTTGGAGATTTAGTTTGTTTCAGTGTTTTTCATTGAAATAAATCTCTTCATGGAAAGTACATTTTTTTCCTTCTTTTAAATTGTTCCATTGTCCATTACAGTAAGGACCATGTATATATATATTAGCAAATATGATTATAGTGCAGTGCCAGTTTAAAACTGGCTGAGAGATTTCAAATGGAGTTGAGAGGTCACTCTGGTGGACATTCTTATGCACTATATAGATAACACCTCTTAGGTTTTAATGTATTGGAATAGCTAGAAGTAAATACCTGAAACTACCAAACTCCAACCCAGCAGTCTGGACTCCTGAAGACAATTATATAATAATGTAGATTACAAGGGGTGACAGTGTAATTGTGAAGACCTTGTGGATCACACGCCCTTTATCTAGTGTATGGATGAGTAGAAAATGGGGACAAAAACTGAAGGACAAATGGAGTGGGATGGGGGGATGATTTGGGTGTTCTTTTTTCACTTTTATTTTTTATTCTTGTTCTGGTTCTTTCTGATGTAAGGAAAATGTTCAGAGATAGATTGTGGTGATGAATGCATAACTATGTTATCATACTGTGGACAGTGGATTGTATACCATGGATGATTGTATGGTGTGTGAATGTATTTCAATAAAACTGAATTTAATTGAAAAAAAAATCAATTTTGACATGAAAAAAAACAAACAAACAAAAAAAACTGTTATGGACCCCAGAAGAGCTGTGATCTTTTAAGCCAATCTTGTTAGGTGGAAACTTTTGATTGAATGTTTCCATGGAGATGTGACTCACCCAACTGTGGGTGAGACCTTTGATTAGATCATTTCCATGGAGGTGTGGATCCCACCCACTCAGGGTCGGTCTTGATAAGTTCACTGGAGTACTGAAGAGGGAGGCTAAGAGCCGACACAGACCCAGATTCTTGGAGATGCTTGGAAACACTTGGAGATGCAGACAGAAGGATGCTTGAGATGTTAAACTAAGAGATGAAACCCAGAGTTTGCCCAGAAGAAGCTAAGAGAGGACCCCCAGACATTTAGAGAGAAACCCCCTGGGAGAAAGAATCAAGGAAGCACAGGAGCTGAGAGAGAGGAGCTAAGACAGAAGCCCAGAGACATTTTGGAGAAAGCCATTTTGAAGTGCAACCCAGGACAAAGGACCAGCAGATGCCAGTCATGTGCCTTCCCAGCTGACAGAGATGTTCCAGATGCCATTGGCCTTTCTTCAGTGAAGGTATCCTCTTGTTGATGCCTTAGTTGGACACTTTTATGGCCTTAGAAATGTAAATTTGTAACCTAATGAATCCCCTTTATAAAAGCCAATCCATTTCTGGTATTTTGCATAATGGCAGCTCTAGCAAACCAGAACAAAAATTAAGTTAATTATTTGTAATAAATAATTAGGAATGAGAATATGAGGTCAAACATTCAGACAATTCTGATATAAATAAACTTATGTCTCAATACAGATTATTAAATAGCTTTTCAAAAGAAATGTACTGATTTGCAACGTCATTAGATAAGCTGTTTAAACCCTCATTGTTTTCATCAATATGTTTTTTAAAATCTTGTTAATTGACAAGAGGTCAAGGTATGACAGTAATACTGCTGAAATCAAAGGTCATGGAGTGTCTGAAACAATCAAAGGACATGGAGAGTGTGGCCATACTTTTAATTTATTTAGTTTCTCTGCTTGAATATAGTTTAATTTTTCATTTCTTTACTTTTCCATTCTAACTTGTGGGGCAAAACAGAAGATATACTGGGATCAATTACTTTCCCAGATTTGAACATCCCAAGCAGTATGAATTTACTGGCTTTACTCCCAAAGGACTGAAGTGGGACAGAATTTGTTACAAGGTGGGGTGTGGGCTAGAGGGGAAAGATAAGAAGCCATAGAACTTGCGTACTCAAGGTGTGGTCCCCAGGCAGTTAGAGGAGCATCACTTGGGAGCTTGTTAGAACTGTGAAGTCTTAGGCTCCAGTAAAGACCTGCTGAATCTGAATCTGCATTTTAATGAGAGCTACAGGTGATTCGTCTGCACATTAAATTTGGAGAAGCAGTGCTCTAAACACTGAGAAGTGCTACTGCCAGTTGTCTATGGATTTTAGCAGAAAAGAGAGCCCACCATGAATATTAAAAACATGAATCTAAAGACAGCCAAGAGCTTTCTGTAATTTTAATTTGTCTGGTTCTTTTGAAAACATTCTCAATAGTATAGCTTGGCTTAAAAAAAGAAATCAAATGTGTTATGGAGAGCTTTAAATATAAGCTTATTTAGTGTCTCATAGCAACTCAGACCCCACCCTTTTCCAAGTACAGATTTTATTTAAATCATCCTAACAGATAATAGATTATCTGATTTCTAAAATCCTCTAGAAATGATTTTTCAACACTCTTTCTAAAATTATTCCTCCTATCACCAATTAAAATAAATTGCTCAGATGATTCTAATGCACATCAGAGTTTGAGAACTATTTGTCTTTCTTTGCCAGAGCTGCTATGATAAATAGAACACAATGGGGTGGCTTAAACAGCAAGCGTTGATTGTCTCATAGGCTTTGTAGGCTAGAAGTCCAAAATCAGGATGTCAGCAAGGTCATGCTTTGTCCTGGAAGCAGTAGTGTTCTGGTGATGACAGTCCTCTGTCACATGGCCTTCTCTTTCCTCTCTCTAGCTTCTTCTGATTTCTGGCTTCTGTTAACTGACTACATCTGAATTTCCTCCCTTTATAAAGGCTTCAGTCATATGGATAAGGCCCGCTCTTCTTCAGTTTGGGCACACCTTCACTAATAGGTCAAAGGTCCTACCTACAAATGGGTTCGCACCCACAGGAACACAGATTAAGAATTGAACATGCCTTTTGTGTATGTGATTCAAACCCCAATGGTCTGCCTTCTGGATCCCAGAAAGTTATGTTCTTCCCACATGCAAAATATATTCACCCATCCCAATATCCCAAAAGCCTTAAGTCATTTTTGTAACAACTCTCAGTCCAAAGTCTCATCAAAAATCAATTATGGGCTGTGTTGCACCCAGACTCTCCCCAAATGCCAGGACAGACGTCCCACCCTCTCCAAGCCCCCAGGTGATGGCCAGGCTTTCCCTGAACACCAGGCCATAGGCCCCACCGTCTCTGAGGATTGGAGTGGTAGCTTTACTCTTCCCAATCAAGTTCTAGGGCAGAAGCCCCTCTCTCTTGGCCCAAGGAGATTGTCTCTTTGATCCAGACTCTGCTTCCATGGATCTACCCTTGAAGTCATTTTTCCTTCATTTCCTCCTGCCTCTGCCCCTTTCAGTCCAGGCTAGCAGTGCCTCTGCTCATACAAATTTTCAAGAATTTGGTGGTTTTATGTATAGTTGAAGGGGGTCCAAGTCATTAGACAAAAGGATCTTCCACAGATCCTTCCTGGTTAAATGCATTTCCAAGTATTAAGCCAGGAACTCATTAGAACAGGAAGGAAACTGAGAGTTTGCAACTTAGCATCAGCTACAAGTAGGACCCACTTAAAGAAAATGCACTTTGAATAGTGATGAGAAAGTTTTTGGTTTGTTTTGTTTTGTTTTGTTTTGCCTATCCAATTGCCAAAGATTTTAAAAAATAACCTAGATTGACAAAAATGTGAGGAAATGGTCACTGTCACATACTGCTTGTGGGAGTAAAAGTGATTAAGGCTTCTAGGGAATAATTTTACTACATATAATAAAAACCTAAAAAAGGTTTAGATCTTTTGATCCAGCAATTCCAATTCTGTTTGAAGCATGTGTGCAAATCTTTTTGAATTGATTTTTACTGTTTTACAAAAGTAATATGTACACATTATATTTTAAAAATTAAATGATTCTAAAAGACTTATATGGGGACAAGTGGACCTCTGCTTCATCCTTTCTCCATCCCTCTCTCCCGAGGTCACCACTTTCAACTCTTTTAGCTATTTCATCAATTATTTACCTCTTTGTATTTAAATTATTTGCTCACTCAGGTATTTCTTGATTTATCAATTTAAGACATTGCCTAGTGACTTCCTGTTATGGCAGTTGAGGATTCAGTTCTCTTACTCAACTTCCACCCCCCGCTTCCCTCTCCACATCCTCCCACTATAGTTTTATCATAATCTTTAAATGTCAGAAAGCAGGGCTTATTGGCAAAAATGTTTTAATTAATTTGGCAAGTATTTACATAATTATGACTAGGTAAAGATTTTTCAAATGTCAAATGGGTAACAATATTTTTTTCCAAACCTCCAACACAAATCCACCAAACAATACATAAGTTCCGTTTTTATTCTCAAGACCCCCCTCCTATAACCCTCTGTCTCCTGATCTAATAGGACTGACACTCCCTAGAGTTGGAACAAGTCGTCATTCTAAGACTTCCCCTACCAACCCTCTAGTTAGATCCCCTTTCCTGGACCCCTTGGTTTACTATCTTGTATTCCTGAAATTTTTCTAAGGAAAGGCACAATTCTTTGAGTACTTGAATCTCTGAAAATACCTTCATTCTACTCCAACATTTTATTTGTGATTTTATTGGATATAAAATTCTTAGCTAAAAATAATTCCACTTTAGAATTTTGAAGACAATACTTTACTTAATTGTCTTCTAGAATTTAGTGATGCTGTTGAGAAGCCTGAAGTTATTCTGTTTCCCCTTTTGATGCAATCATTTTTCCCTCTTGGGAAGCTTTTTACACTTTATTCCTAGTGCTCTGACATTTTGTGATCAAGTGCTTTTAGACCTTTTTTCATTCATTTGGGTGGGATATTTGCTGACCTGGAGTGTCATGTTCTTCAGTTCAGACAAATTTTCTTGGACTTCTTTGATAAGTTTTTCTCCTTCATTTTGTTCTATACTCTCTAGAACTCCTAATGGCCGAACAGTGAACAAGTTCTGGTTGATTCCTTTTTCTTCTATTTCCCATCTCTCTGTCTTTTTGTTTGACTTTCTGGGAGGTGTCCTAATAGTCTCCTCCCATTCTTCTTTTGGACTTTTTATTTCAGTTATCCTGTTTTGATTTCCAAACTTTTATTTTTATATATATATAGTTTTCTTTTGTGTTCTGCATTAAATGACCGACTAAATATAGATGAAAAGGGTCAACAATCTTTGTTTCCTCTGAGTTCCTTTTTTGTTTACTTCTTTGTTATATCTGATGTTGAGGGCTTTTCTCAACTGCCTGGTGACTCGTGAGTCTCTGTTATTTTTTTTAAGTGAGAGAAAAATCAAATAAAAATGTAAGTTGAAAGCCATTACTGGTTAAGTAGCTGTGAACATACCAGCTATCACTATCATTATCATTGATATTATTTATTTTATTGATTCTGCTGCTGCTGTTGTTATTTGGCCTACTGACCTCTCAGCTCACCATTCTAATCTGCTTCTAACCTTACTTAAGCTCTTCTTGTGTCCTTCCAGCAGAATCTTCAGTGCTAATCTGAAAGTTCATGGGTGCTAATCATCTGAAACTTGATTTTGTTGCGTTTGTCACTTAATGTTAATGTGTCTTACTTCAGTATTTTCCTCCATGTACCCTTTCATTGTAAATAGTACCCCTTTTAAAATGCGTATGAAATCATGCTTACTTCTCTGATCTTTCCATTAGTATTAAAATTTATTTTAAATTCTCTTGTTCCTGGATTGTTCAACCACGTAAAAAGGAGGAACAGATTAATTTTCATGTGCCCTCTGTAATTGCAATTTTCAGTACTTCATCATGCCCCTTTACATTCTTATCTTTTGCAAGCAAAACAATCACCTTGAGTCAGTTGCTACAGTGAAATTTGAAACCTGATCATTGAAGAAGCCTGAAATTTAGCAGAAAACAAGGCACATATGCCAGTATCTTCTGCTCTAGTTGCATTTTGCAGGTTATGGTCTCTTTTTAAAACGCCCTTCCACTTCTAGTTAGTCTAGTGGCTATAGTACAACTCATTCCTTAAATGACTTTAAAAAGTTGTTGTTTTAAAGAATATGATACATTCATACTTACACACAACTCCTGGGTGACTCACTAGTCTTAAGGAGTAACACTGCTTAACCACATTTGTGGGAAATGACATGTGGGGCTTAAATGAATTTTCTGGTTAAAACTTTTTATCTTTCAATCTTGTTTCATGATTCAGAATTTTGCATTGCTTCGTTTCTGAAAATGATGCTGTTATTGAGAGCAGGACAAGTGCTGCTAGTTGCCATTTTGAATATATCCCTGATACTATTTTGCTGTCATTTGTCTCTTTCTACTTAAGGGTAGATTTTCCCGACCAACCATCGTCTCTGTGTGTGTGTGTGTGTGTGTGTGTAATTGGAGGTACCAATTAACGCCAAAGGTAAATTTCGGATTCTACTGTTAGCAAACCAGTTTACCTGTTCTCCTAGAAACACCCAGAATAAATTCCCTCATTTTCTTCTCCCAGTCACTAGCCCTTCTAAACTGAAGAAATTATTCACAAAACCACTTTTTCAAACTATTTGTGAAACCATGTTGTTAACAGATATCAAAAGCCCTTTTACACTTAAATTTCTCAACTTGATATTTGGTGGTTCTGAACATTATGGGGATCCCTTTGAGGATCATGAGAACACAGCCTTGGGGATATGAGGAGGGTAGACAGATTTAACAATGATTTGCAGAGCCCTAAGCCCTAGACCGTGCAGGATAGGAGTGCATGCGAAAAGGTCACCACTACCACTATTAATTAATATGTAAATATTTTTTAATGTCTACCCTTTGCAGATTGCCCAGCTAGGTGTGACGGAGGACATGACATGATCTTGTAGTCTAACATGGAAGCTAACAGCTCCACTAATAGCTCAAACAGTATATCATGTATGTCCCTGGTTCCGGAAATAAATGACATGACAACTCAGAGGAGGAAGATGTTACCTCTGGCTAAGTGATAGACAGTGTTTCAGAAAAGAGGTAGCATCTGGACTTAGTTTGAAGAAAGGATAAGATTTTAGTAGGTAAAGTTAGCATTGCCTAGCAAAAATAAAAAGGCAGGAAAGCCAGAGTCTATTCAAGGGCTGTGAAGAATCATGCATTAAGGTGAATAATGATGGACACGCTTAGAAAGGTAGATAGAATCCAGTTGGGGAAAATTTTCACAAGCTAAAGAGTTTGATCCTTTTTCCAAATAAATGAACATTTTGACCAAGATAGTGGTCAAGAGCCCAGGCTTTGGCATTGGATAGATTTGCACTTAAGTCCTGATTCTCTTTGCTATGTGTAATCTTGAGCAAGTCACTTACCTTACCTCTTCATGCCTCAGATTGGTAATCTCTTTCTCATAGGGCTGTTATCAGGATTAAATGAGCATGGGACATGATGCAGTCATTCATTGAGAAAATATTTATTGATCTTCCACTCTGTATGTCCCAGACATTGAACTTTGTTCTGTGGATATAGAGATAAATCTATGATCCCTTGGGAAGGACTAAGTAAACAGAAATCACAACACATTGTAAGTGAGCACAGCTACAAAGGACTCAAAACTGGGATGGGGAACAGGAAAGCTTATCAGAGGAGATAGCTCCTGAGGCACCTGAAAGGCGTCTTTAAAGGTAGGTAGGTATACAACTTATTTTTTAAAAGTCTGACATTTGTCATTTGAAGATCTGAGAACAGAGACATGAATGAACATTTGCAAACTGGTGTTCATGGAGGCAGTAATCATGATTTGCAAAGGGTGCAGATGACCTAAGGGTACGTTGACTGAAGAATGGAATGGTGTACTGTGGTATATGCATACAGTGGAACATTGAGCAACTACAAGAAGGAGTGAAACTGTGAGACACGTAACGAGGTGAATGGACCCTGTACACAGTATTTGAGTGAAGTACACCAGAAATAAAGGCGAACACTTTAATGCCTCACCAATATGGACTAACTACAATGTGTAAACTCAGAATTGAATCTTAGAACATAGCCTAACATGGACATAATTATTGTAATAGTCCCTAGATTGTAAGTCTTACAGCAGTTAACTCTATCCCTGAATTGTAATGCCTATCTCTAAACTTTGAGATGCTGATCCCCTAGCGTATAACCTGATTGGTCTCTGGAACAATGCATATCTCTGAGACACCTGAAACTCAGAGCTAGAGCTCGGCAGATACGAATGTCAGTATTAGTGCATGCAGCCACTGTTAAAAAAAAAAGAAAAAAGCTGAAAAAGAGCCCAGACTTCAATTAGTGATATGAATGAAGCAGGTCTGGTTAAGACCAGGGCAAGCCAGGCCAAAGGGTAAAGGTTTAAACTGACTGTGTTTTAAAACTTCGACTTCCATATGAGGCCAAGGGAAGAGATGTCTGTTTGGTACAGGATCTAAATTGTCTAAACGGTACAACTCTACAGTCGATTTGTTCAAACACCACAATTGCATGGAACTTTGAATAGGAAGTGAGGTACGGTAGGTTAATAAAGGCTGGAGTGAAATAGTGACACATCCCAGAGTAATTTGGGCAGATAATAAAAAATATATTTACAGCCTCCCCCTCCCCAGCCCCAAGGATCTGGGGGAAGGTGCGGATGTGTTGGACAGCCTCACCTGGACTGGTGTTGATGTTGTCACAAACATTGGGAATGGCAGTTTGATGTGCTGAGCCCTCGATCATGGGACTTGCCCTTATGAAGCTAGTTACCGCAAAGGAGAGGCTAAACTTGCATATAATTGTGCCTAAGAGTCTCCCCCTGAGTACCTCTTTGTTGCTCAGATGTGGCCCTCTCTCTCTCTAACTGAGCCATCTCGACAGGTGAACTTGCTGCCCTCCCCCCTATGTGGGACCCGACTCCCAGGGTTGTAAATCTCCCTGGCAATGCAGAATATGACTCCCGGGGATGAATGTGGACCTGGCATCGTGGGACTGAGAGTATCTTCTTGACCAAAAGGGGGATGCAAAATGAGACAAAATAGTTTCAGTGGCTGAGAGATTTCAAATGGAGTCGAGAGGTCACTCTGGTGGACATTCTTATGCACTATATATATAACACATCTTAGGTTTTAATGTATTGGAATAGCTAGAAGTAAATACCTGAAACTACCAAACTCCAACCCAGCAGTCTGGACTCCTGAAGACAATTATATAATAATGTAGATTACAAGGGGTGACAGTGTGATTGTGAAGACCTTGTGGCTCACACTCCCTTTATCTAATGTATGGATGAGTAGAAAAATGGGGATAAAAACTAAAGGACAAATGGGGTGGGATGGGGGGATGACTTGGGTGTTCTTTTTTCACTTTTATTTTTTATTCTTGTTCTGGTTCTTTCTGATGTAAGGAAAATTTTCAGAGATAGATTGTGGTGATGAACGCATAACTATGTTATCATACTGTGGACAGTGGATTGTATACCATGGATGATTGTATGGTGTGTGAATGTATTTCAATAAAACTGAATTCAATAAAAAAAAAAAAAAAAGAAAAAGTCTGACATTTGTATTAACCCTTTTGTTACACTGTAGTTTCTTGCAGAAATAAACATTTAAAACTCTAAATGGATTTTTGTTGTTATTGTTATTTTTCATTGTTGGTTGATTGTTTTCAGCTTATTTCAAAGTCAGAAAAATAAGGGTAGGGGAGAATACCCTATTTCTCAGCTGACCAAAGAGAAGAAGGGTCTGTTTGCAATCATAATGGCAGTTGGAGGTAAGCAAGCCAAATATCTGAGACACCAGTGGTTAGTGAAAGTGATGAAAGGGAAGTTGGCCTAATGTCAAGTAGCAAATCTGGGTTCTCACTTGCAGGAGACCTGTTAGGAACATTTACTGGTTTTTCAGCCTACATTAATTTCATTTCCTCTTCTGGAACAGGGCCCCAGCTTTTTATGGAGAAACACATTTTCCCCCATTTTTATTTTATTTGTTCTGGTGGGGTTGACTTCATTTGACTTTGGCTTCAGGAGCTGACTGTGATTCAGGTTTTGCAAATTAAAGCCTCACATTGACCACAGTGATTGGTTTAGGGGTGGGTACATGACCCTGTCAGAGCCAATGAGAGGTGATCTAGGATTTTGCTGAGCCCGTAACACAAGGAGTATGCGTGGTTCGAACATGGCAAGTTGTAGATTGGGAGCCCCGGGGCAGCATCTTCCCATCACGTGATGCCTGCGCTCGAAGCCAACCAACATGGAGGACAGCAGGTATCCTCACAGCAGAATTTAAAGTCCTGAGGGCAGGAAGCATCACTTTTTTTTTTCTCCTAATCTTTTTTATGGACACATCATTACTCACATAGAGAAAAAAATGCACAAAACAAATATTTGGGTCAAAAATATTATAAAACTGTCACCCAGAGCAAAAAATAGAACAATCCCCCTTTCATTGTCTCTCCCAATCACCAATCCATCACTTCTCCCCAAAAGTAACCATTCCCCGACTATTAGCACCATAGTTTGGGCTTTGAATATCATATAAATATTAATATAAATTTTTTGAGTTTTATCTTACTAGGAACATATAGTATGCATTCTTGTGTGTCTGGCTTCTGCCACTGAACATTATTGTACATGCCTTTGATGCCCATACACATGCATTTTTTATTATGTATATTCCTAAGTGTAGAATTTGCTAGGTCATATTGTACATCTGTTCAGTTTTAGATGACATTGCCAAAGTATTCTTCAAAGTGATTGTATCAATTTACTCTTCTACTTTAAGTATCTGTTGCTCCACATCCTAGCCTATGTAGTATGTAATATTGCATTTCCCTGATTACTAATAAGACTGAATACCTTTTCATATGTTTATTGATCATTTGGATATTCTTTTTTGTGAAATGCCTGTTCAAATGTCTGGCCCATTTTTCTATTGTGTTGGCTATCTTTGATTTGTAGGTGATTTAAAAAAATTTTTTATTCATTTTAATTTATTTTTTAATATTCTGGGTATGAACTCCTTTTGATTGCATGTATTTCTAATACTTTCTCCTACTCTGTGGATTGGCTTTCCATTCTCATTTTAATGCACTCTAATTTGCCCTTCTTTTCCCTTTTGGTTGGTACTTCTTCTGTCTAAATGTAAAATATTCTCCTATGTTATCTTCTATAAGCTTTATTATTTTCCCTTTCACATTCAGATCCACCTGGAATTGATTTGTTGTGTGTAGGATGTAAGATAGGGATCAAGTTTCATTTTTATTTTTTTTCTGTATGGTTGTCCTTCATACAAGCCTACCTGTTTGAAACAATCATTCCTTTCTCATGGCTCTGCACATCACATTTTTCATAAATCAAGTGTCTACATACGCATGGGTATGTTTCTGGACTTTTTATTCTCTTTGTCTTATTTGTCTATCCTCAAATGACTACCATACTACACTAACACAACACTATATTATACTGAAGTTTTATAATAAACCTTGATAACCAGTAGAGTAAGTCCTCCTCAACTTGTTCTTCTTGTAAAAGTATATTGGCTATTCTTGGCCCTTTGCATTTACATATACCTTTTAGAATCAGCTTGCCATTTTCCACAAATAAACCTATAAAGTTTTCATTGGGATTGCATTGAATCTATACATTAATTGGGAAGAACTGACATATTTACAACATTGTAACTTCCAATCCATGGACATGGAATATCTTTAATTTATTTAGATTATCTTCAATTTCTTGCAGTAATGCTTAAAGTTTTTTGTGTAAAGGAGTCTTGCATGCTTTCATTAGATTTTTTCCTAGATATTTGATGTTTTTATGCAATTGTAAATGGTCTCTTTAACAAATTTTTATTTTCTTTTTGTTGCTGGCATATAGAAAAATATTGAATTTTTGTATATTGTTGTTGCACATTAGTTTTCTATTGCTGTATAACAAATGACCACAAACTTGGCAGCTTAAAACAACACAAATTTATTATTTCAATGTTTCCATGAGTCAGGAGTCTGGGTATGGGGTAGCTGGATCATCTGCTCAGGGACTCACTAGGTTGAAATTACGGTGTTAGCCAGAGCTGTGATCTTGTCTGAGACTCAGGGTTTTCTTCCAAGCTCACTGGTTGTTGACACAATTCTGTTCCTTGCAGTTGTAGGTCTCTGTGGTCTCTCTTTCTTGCTAGCTTCCTTCACCTTTGTCATATTCTTTAAACTAATCATGGGGGGTGAAATCCTATCATATTCACCAGTCTATCTACACTTAAGGGAAGGGGATTTACTAGGGGATGTGAATATTGGTGGCCATCTTAGAATTCTAATGTGCATTATATCTAGCAACCTTACTAGTATTGTTCACTGACTCTAGTAATATATCTATAGATTAATGGAATATTCTAAATACACAGTCATATTAACTAAATATTATGACAGATTTATTTTTTCCAGTTCTTATATTTTAAAATTTCTTTTTCTTGCCTTATTGCACTGGCTAGAACATAAAGTACAATCTTGAATCCATGATAGTGGGCTTGCTTGTCTTTTACCATTGTATCTCTAGTGCTTAAAATGGAGCATAGGCCGTATAGGTTTTCAGTAAATAATTTGAAATGAATGAATGAATAACAGCAAAACTGAGAGTGGGGAAAGATTGGTTCCTATCTGATCATTTGAGTTTCTAATACCCACCATGTCTAAAGTCATTGCTAACTATGGACTTTTCAATGACATGAAGTAGTAAAGACCGCCTTCCCATTTTTCTCTTAAGTCAGTTCTAAATGATATAGATCTCGGCAGTGCATCCTGGGCCAGTGTAGCCATGGCGGCTCGTGTCCTTTTCCTCTGTGTCCGACGCTTGTCCTTCATGCCGCTGCCCCGGGCTCCTACGCTGGCCGCGGTCCGGCCGCTCATTACTGCCCTGTGCCCCACAGGAATGCGGACGAGGCCTGTGGCTCCACAGCCGGTCTCAGTACTTGCTCAGGTTCCAGGTAAAGTTACACACTTGTGCCGCCAATATAGTGAAGCGCCCCCTTTGACGTTAGAGGGAATTAAGGACCGTGTTCTTTATGTGTTGAAACTCTATGATAAGATTGATCCAGAAAAGCTCTCAGTCAATTCCCATTTTATGAAAGACCTGGGCTTAGACAGTTTGGACCAAGTGGACATTATCATGGCCATGGAGGACGAATTTGGGTTTGAAATTCCTGATATAGATGCAGAAAAGTTAATGTGTCCACAAGAAATTGTAGATTACATTGCAGATAAGAAGGATGTATATGAATAAAATATCAGACCAACTTTCTTCACTGACCAACTTTCTTCACTGAAAGAAGACTCAGATGATACTGACGAGTGTCTGAAGTGAGAATGCATTTTGCCATCATTGCTGACTTTGACAGAATAATTCTGTTGGATTTCTATTTAAAGTGTCTAAGTGTTTTGCCCTTTTAAAATAAATCTGTAAAACGAAAAAAAATAAAATAAATAAATGATATAAATCTCATCTCATGTCCTATAGAATAACACAAGTGAACAAATATTTGGGGAAAAATAATTATTCTTCTCAGTGGGGTCCTTTTTTTTTTTGGAAGAGCCCCTCTGGGAATTCAAACTGTTCAAATATCTATCATTTTAAGAAAATTTTCCCTAGACCCCACATACCTTCCACCTACCACTCCATCCATCCTTTGTTCTTCTATAACAATCCCCAACTTATGGTAATCTGCTTCCAATTCTACCATCCACCAAACTTGTCTTTTTAGGAGCACCAGTGACCTTCGTGTTGCTAAATCTAATGGACGACATTTAACTTATTTGCCATTGTCAACCACTCTTAACTTCTTTAAAAATAAATCACTTTCCTTGTCTTCTGTGACTCCACACTCTTCTGACTTTCCTTTTATTTCTATGAGCTCTCTTCCTCAGTTTCCCCTGGTTGTTCTTCACCTTAGGGCTCAGCCTATTAACCAGAGGCTATGCTGATCACCTGAAATCAGAGCAGTCCTCGCTGGCATGCATCAGTGAGCCAGTTTAACCATAAAGATAAGGTCCTTTATACAAGCATTTTGTTTGCTCATTGATTTGGTAGGTGCTTGTTGTATGGATCTGTGGCGAGTCCCAGGCAGTCTTCCTTTCTCTTCTCTCCTCTTCTCTTCCTCTTCTCTTGCTCTCTGCACTCTCTCCCTTAGCAATCTCATACAGTCCATCCTTTCAATTATTAACTACATGTTGACAACTTCTGAATTTTTATCTTCATTCAGGTCTGTCTTGTGAGTTCCAGACCCATATATTTAACTGCCTCCTTGACATTTCCAGGTTCATTGCAAATTGGACTTGTCCATTACTGAACTTATGAACCAAATCTTTTCCTCCTCCAATGTTTCCTACCTCATTAAATGGCTCCACCAACTTCTCATTTCCTCATGACAAGAAGCTAGGATTCATCCTTAACATTTCCCTATTTTTTAGCCCCTTTATCCGACCTATCACCGAATATTACCAATTGTATCTACTTCTATAACTCCCAAGTCTCTCTACTGCTTTTTGGTCTCTACCCCGTTCACCTTCTCTCTACTGCTTTTTGGTCTCTACCCCGTTCACCTTCTCTCTACTGCTTTTTGGTCTCTACCCCGTTCACCTTAGCACAACACCTGGACCACTTGGATACTCTTCTAACTGCTTGTGCCAGATTCTCTCTTGGTCACCTCTACCAATCCAATCTCCACAGAGTGGCCAAACTGATCTTTTAAAAAGTGTTTGAGTCATCTCCTTGCCCACAGTCTTATAATAGCTTATAATAAAATTCAAACTCTAACATGACCTATAACTTCCTGTATGATCTGGTTTCTGCCTACTTATCCTGCATCTTTGCATGCCAGCTGGTCTTTTCTCTGTTCCTTCCCAGCTCCTTCATGCCTAAGAGCCTCTTTCTATTAGCAACTTCCTCTGTCAGCACTCTTCACTACCATCCCTCCCCCGCCAACCAACTCCCAGTCATCTTTCATTTTACATGTTGCTTCCTTGGGAAGGGTACTCTGTTCAACTACATTAAATTATTCTCACTTTTACAAACTCTCATAGCTCCTGCCTCTTCTTCCTGATTTAAACTTTACAACTTTAGTCCAACACCAATTCATATAACTTGTTTACTGTGTCTCTTAGGTCCTACCCTGTCCCAGATTTTTTTTAAAATACAGTTTTATTGAGATATATTCACATACTCTACAATCATCCACAGTGTACAGTCAGTTGTTCACAGTACCATCATATAGTTTTGCATTCATTACCACAATCAATTTTTGAACATTTTCCATACTCCAAAATAAATAAATAAATAAATAAAAATGAAAACTAGGGGTGGATGGAATACTTTGGGTGTTCTTTTTTTTTTTTTTTTTTTCAATTAGTACTAAGTTGTGTGATACATATTTTATTTTATTTTTTTAATCTTCATTTTATTGAGATATATTCACATACCACGCAGTCATACAAAACAAATCGTACTTTCGATTGTTTACAGTACCATTACATAGTTGTACTTTCATCACCCAAATCAATCCCTGACACCTTCATTAGCACACACACAAAAATAACAAGAATAATAATTAGAGTGAAAAAGAGCAATTGAAGTAAAAAAGAACACTGGGTACCTTTGTCTGTTTGTTTCCTTCCCCTATTTTTCTACTCATCCATCCATAAACTAGACAAAATGGAGTGTGGTCCTTATGGCTTTCCCAATCCCATTGTCACCCCTCATAAGCTACATTTTTATACAACTGTCTTCGAGATTCATGGGTTCTGAGTTGTAGTTTGATAGTTTCAGGTATCCACCACCAGCTACCCCAATTCTTTAGAACCTAAAAAGGGTTGTCTAAAGTGTGCATAAGAGTGCCCACCAGAGTGACCTCTCGGCTCCTTTTGGAATCTCTCTGCCACTGAAGCTTATTTCATTTCCTTTCACATCCCCCTTTTGGTCAAGAAGATGTTCTCCGTCCCACGATGCCAGGTCTACATTCCTCCCCGGGAGTCATATTCCACGTTGCCAGGGAGATTCACTCCCCTGGGTGTCTGATCCCACGTAGGGGGGAGGGCAGTGATTTCACCTTTCAAGTTGGCTTAGCTAGAGAGACAGGGCCACATCTGAGCAACGAAGAGGCATTCGGGAGGAGGCTCTTAGGCACAACCATAGGGAGGCCTAGCCTCTCATTTGCAGCAACCGTCTTCCCAAGGGTAAAACCTGTGGTAGAGGGCTCAACCCATCAAACCACCAGTCCCCTATGTCTGTGGTCATGTTAGCAACCATCGAGGTGGGGTAGGCGAATACCCCTGCATTCTCCACAGGCTCCTCAAGGGGGCACTACATTTTTTTTTCCTTGTTTTTCTTTTTTCTTTTTTCTTTTTTTTTTTAAAACTTTCCCTTCTTTTTTAAATCAACTGTATGAAAAAAAAAGTTAAAAAGAAAACAAACATACAATAAAAGAACATTTCAAAGAGACCATAACAAGGGAGTAAGAAAAAGACAACTAACCTAAGATAACTGCTTAACTTCCAACATGTTCCTACTTTACCCCAAGAAAGTTACCTAATATAGCAACATTTCTGTGAACTTGCTCCTACTATATCCATCAGAAATTAACAGACCATAGTCATTCCTGGGCATCCCCAAAACGTTAAATAGCTTATCTGTTCTTCTTGGATTATTGTTCGCCCTTCCTTAATTGCTCTCTATTGCTAGTTCCCCTACATTCTACATTCTAAACCATTTGTTTTACATTTTTCAAAGTTCACATTAGTGGTAGCATATAATATTTCTCTTTTTGTGCCTGGCTTATTTCGCTCAGCATTATGTCTTCAAGGTTCATCCATGTTGTCCTATGTTTCACGAGATCGTTCCTTCTTACTGCCGCGTAGTATTCCATCGTGTGTATATACCACATTTTATTTATCCACTCATCTGTTGAAGGACATTTGGGTTGTTTCCATCTCTCGGCAATTGTGAAGAATGCTGCTATGAACATTGGCATGCAGATATCTGTTCGTGTCACTGCTTTCCGATCTTCCGGGTATATACCGAGAAGTGCAATCGCTGGATCGAATGGTAACTCTATATCTAGTTTTCTAAGGAACTGCCAGACTGACTTCCAGAGTGGCTGAACCATTATACAGTCCCACCAACAATGAATAAGAGTTCCAATTTCTCCACATCCCCTCCAGCATTTGTAGTTTCCTGTTTGTTTAATGGCACCCATTCTAACCGGTGTTAGATGGTATCTCATTGTGGTCTTAATTTGCATCTCTCTAATAGCTAGTGAAGCTGAACATTTTTTCATGTGTTTCTTGGCCATCTGTATTTCCTCTTCAGAGAACTGTCTTTTCATATCTTTTGCCCATTTTATAATTGGGCTGTCTGTACTATTGTCATTGAGTTGTAGGATTTCTTTATATATGCAAGATATCAGTCTTTTGTCAGATACATGGTTTCCAAAAATTTTTTCCCATTGAGTTGGCTGCCTCTTTACCTTTTTGAGAAATTCCTTTGAGGTGCAGAAACTTCTAAGCTTGAGGAGTTCCCATTTATCTATGTTTTCTTTTGTTGCTTGTGCTTTGGGTGTAAAGTCTAGGAAGTGGCCGCCTAATACAAGGTCTTGAACATGTTTTCCTACATTATCTTCTAGGAGTTTTATGGTACTTTCTTTTATATTGAGATCTTTGGTCCATTTTGAGTTAATTTTTGTGTAGGGGGTGAGGTAGGGGTCCTCTTTCATTCTTTTGGATATGGATATCCAACTCTCCCAGCCCCATTTGTTGAAAAGACCATTATGACTCAGTTCAGTGACTTTGGGGGCCTTATCAAAGATCAGTCGGCCATAGATCTGAGGGTCTATCTCCGAATTCTCAATTCGATTCCATTGATCTATATGTCTATCTTTGTGCCAGTACCATGCTGTTTTGGCAACTGTGGCTTTATAATAAGCTTCAAAGTCAGGGAGTGTAAGTTCTCCCACTTCGTTTTTCTTTTTTAGAGTGTCTTTAGCAATTCGAGGCATCTTCCCTTTCCAAATAAATTTCATAACTAGCTTTTCCAAGTCTGCAAAGTAGGTTGTTGGAATTTTGATTGGGATTGCATTGAATCTGTAGATGAGTTTGGGTAGAATTGACATCTTAATGACATTTAGTCTTCCTATCCATGAACATGGAATATTTTTCCATCTTTTAAGGTCCCCTTCTATTTCTTTTAGTAGAGTTATGTAGTTTTCTTTGTATAGGTCTTTTACATCTTTGGTTAAGTTTATTCCTAGGTACTTGATTTTTTTAGTTCCTATTGAAAATGGTATCTTTTTCTTGAGTGTCTCTTCAGTTTGTTCATTTCTAGCATATAGAAACATTACTGACTTATGTGCATTAATCTTGTATCCCGCTACTTTGCTAAATTTGTTTATTAGGTCTAGTAGCTGTATCGTCGATTTCTCAGGGTTTTCTAGATATAAGATCATATCATCTGCAAACAATGACAGTTTTACTTCTTCTTTTCCAATCTGGATGCCTTTTATTTCTTTGTCTTGCCGGATTGCCCTGGCTAGCACTTCCAGCACAATGTTGAATAACAGTGGTGACAGCGGGCATCCTTGTCTTGCTCCTGATCTTAGAGGGAAGGCCTTCAGTCTCTCACCATTGAGTACTATGCTGGCTGTGGGTTTTTCATATATGCTCTCTATCATGTTGAGGAAGTTTCCTTCAATTCCTACCTTTTGAAGTGTTTTTATCAAAAAGGGATGTTGGATTTTGTCAAATGCTTTTTCAGCATCTATTGAGATGATCAATTGATTTTTCCCTTTTGACTTGTTAATGTGTTGTAATACATTGATTGATTTTCTTATGTTGAACCATCCTTGCATGCCTGGAATAAACCCCACTTGGTCATGGTGTATGATTTTTTTAATGTGTCTTTGGATTCGATTTGCAAGTATTTTGTTGAGGATTTTTGCATCTATATTCATTAGGGAGATTGGCCGGTAGTTTTCCTTTTTTGTAGCATCTTTGCCTGGTTTTGGTATTAGATTGATGTTAGCTTCATAAAATGAGTTAGGTAGTGTTCCATTTTCTTCAATGTTTTGAAAGAGTTTGAGTAAGATTGGTGTCAGTTCTTTCTGGAAAGTTTGGTAGAATTCCCCTGTGAAGCCATCTGGCCCTGGGCATTTATTTGTGGGAAGATTTTTGATGACTGATTGGATCTCTTTGCTTGTGATGGGTTGGTTGAGGTCTTCTATTTCTTCTCTGGTCAGTCTAGGTTGTTCATATGTTTCCAGGAAATTGTCCATTTCCTCTACATTATCCAGTTTGTTGCCATACAGTTGTTCATAGTATCCTCTTATAATTTTTTTAATTTCTTCAGGATCTGCAGTTATATCTCCTTTTTCATTCATTATTTTGTTTATATGGGTCTTCTCTCTTTTTGATTTTGTCAGTCTAGCTAGGGGCTTGTCAATCTTGTTGATCTTCTCAAAGAACCAACTTTTGGTGATATTTATCCTCTCTATTGTTTTTTTGTTCTCTATGTCATTTATTTCTGCTTTAATCCTTGTTATTTCTTTTCTTGTACTTGGTTTAGGATTGGTTTGCTGTTCATTTTCTAGCTTCTTCAGTTGATCCATTAGTTCTTTGATTTTGGCTCTTTCTTCCTTTTTAATATATGCATTTAGTGCTATAAATTTCCCCCTTAGCACTGCTTTTGCTGCATCCCATAGGTTTTGGTATGTTGTGTTCTCATTTTCATTCGTCTCTATATATTTAGCAATTTCTCTTGCTATTTCTTCTTTAACCCACTGATTGTTTAGGAGTGTGTTGTTTAACCTCCAAGTATTTGTGAATTTTCTAAGTCTCTGATGGTTATTGACTTCTAATTGTATTCCATTGTGGTCAGAGAATGTGCTTTGAATAATTTCAATCTTTTTAAATTTATTGAGGCTTGTTTCATGTCCCAGCATATGATATATTCTGGAGAAAGTTCCGTGAGCACTAGAAAAGTATGTGTATCCTGGTGATTTGGGATGTAATGTCCTGTATATGTCTGTTAAATCTAATTCATTTATCAGATTGTTTAGGTTTTCAATTTCCTTATTGGTCTTCTGTCTGGTTGATCTATCTATAGGAGAGAGTGATGTGTTGAAGTCTCCCACAATTATTGTGGAAACATCAATTGCTTCCTTTAGTTTTGCCAGTGTTTCTCTCATGTATTTTGTGGCACCTTGATTGGGTGCATAGACATTTACGATTGTTATTTCTTCTTGCTGAATTGCCCCTTTTATTAGTATGTAGTGGCCTTCTTTGTCTCTCAAAACATCCCTGCATTTGAAGTCTATTTTATCTGAGATTAATATGCTACACCTGCTTTCTTTTGGCTGTAGCTTGCATGAAATATTTTTTTTCATCCTTTCACTTTCAGTTTCTTTGTGTCCCTGTGTCTAAGATGAGTCTCTTGTATGCAACATATTGATGGTTCATTTTTTTTGATCCATTCTGCGAATCTATATCTTTTAATTGGGGAGTTTAATCCATTTACATTCAACGTTATAACCGTGAAGGCATTTCTTGAATCAGCCATCTTATCCTTTGGTTTATGTTTGTCATATTTTTCCCCTCTGTCTATTAATATCCTTTATTGTACCCATACCAAATCTCTTTAGTACTGAACCTTTCTCCAAGTCTCTCTGTCCTGTCTTTGTTTCTCTGTCTGTAGGTCTCCCTTGAGTATCTCCAGTAGGGCAGGTCTCTTGTTAGCAAATTCTCTCAGCATTTGTTTGTCTGTGAAAAATTTAAGCTCTCCCTCTAATTTGAAGGAGAGCTTTGCTGGATAAAGTATTCTTGGCTCGAAATTTTTCTCACTCAGGATTTTAAATATATCGTGCCACTGCCTTCTCGCCTCCATGGTGGCTGCTGAGTAGTCACTACTTAGTCTTATGCTGTTTCCTTTGTATGTGGTGAATTGCTTTTCTCTTGCTGCTTTCAGAACTTGCTCCTTCTCTTCTGTGTTTGACAGTGTGATCAGTATATGTCTCGGAGTGGGTTTATTTGGATTTATTCTATTTGGGGTTCAATGAGCATTTATGATTTGTGTATTTATGTTGTTTAGAAGATTTGGGAAGTTTTCCCCAACAATTTCTTTGAATACTCTTCCTAGACCTTTACCGTTTTCTTCCCCTTCTGGGACACCAATGAGTCTTATATTTGGACGTTTCATATTATCTATCATATCCCTAAGGTCCATTTCGATTTTTTCAATTTTTTTCCCCATTCTTTCTTTTATGCTTTCATTTTCCATTCTGTCATCTTCCAGGTCACTGATTCGTTGTTCAACTTCCTCTAGTCTTGTACTATGAGTGTCCAGAATCTTTTTAATTTGGTCAACAGTTTCTTTAATTTCCATAAGATCATCCATTTTTTTTATTTAGTCTTGCAATGTCTTCTTTATGCTCTTCTAGGGTCTTCTTGATTTCCTTTGTCTCCCGTACTATGGTCTCATTGTTCATCTTTAGTTCTTTGAGTAGCTGCTCTAGGTGCTGTGTCTCTTCTGGTCTTTTGATTTGGGTGCTTGGGCTTGGGTTATCCATATCGTCTGGTTTTTTCATATGCTTTATAATTTTCTGTTGTTTTTGGCCTCGTGGCATTTGCTGAACTTGATAGGGTTCTTTTAGGATTTGTAGACCAATTGAAGTCCTTATCTCTAATTTATCAGATCTACAGCTTCGTGGAGTACACTTTCTCTAACTAAGCAGCGGGTGGCGTCCACGAGCCACCTGTTCTCCACAAACCAGTTCTCCCCTGCTTAGCCTTTTTGGTGAGTGGGGAGTGAGTCTTGTGGGGTCCAACTGGTGTACCAAGCTTGCGTGTGTAGTTGGTGTTGCCTGCCTTGTATATGGGGCGTGTTTCTGGGCAGTCAGGGAGGGGGGGTGGCTCTAACAATCAAATCTCCCTGGTGATCCTAGAGTTTTAAGGCTGCTGCAATAGTCTAATCGTTCAGTTCAGTCCTGCCACAGTTTGTCTCTGCCACTGACCCACAAGTCCTTGGTATTGGTGTATGGCTCCTGAGACTTGCAAGTGGGCCCCTCTTCCAGGCCATGCACCCCCTGGTCCTCTGTTGAGGGATGACTGTGCTATGTCACAGGTGAGTGCCGTCCCCCCAGAGCAGTTCTGGGCTGCTGGGCTGTGTAGGGAGGCTCCCAGTCTGCTGAAATGATGGCTGATAGGGGCTTTGTTAATTCACACTGCTCTACCTTCCCAACTCTGGGACAATCAGCTGAGGTTGCAGGGAAGGCTAATGTCCACGCCCAGTTTTGTGGTGTGTGCCTGTTATTTGAAGCACTTCCGTCACACTGGGTTGTCTGGGGCAGTTCTGGGCTATGGGGCTGGCGATGGGCAGGAGTGTTTCCTGTCCACCAGGATGATGGCTGTGAGCGGACACCCCCCTTTTCTTGGGAAGTTGTGGAGTTTAGTGAATTTTCTCAGCCACTGAATTATTGCGTTTTGTCTCAGAGCTCTCCTAGTTCTGCTCTTGACTTGACCTGCCCAAATTGCAGGTCTTTGAAGCTTTCTGTATTGGGCTTCTTAGAGTAATTGTTTTAGAAAAAGAAAAAAGGATTAAAAAAAAAAAAAAAAAAAAAGGGCCCTCCTCAGAGATCTAATGGGTTATTGAAATGCTAAGAGACAAAGCAACCAGGGCCATTAAGGAAAGGTCCACAGGGCAGAGAGATCAGCTTTTCTTCGGGATTTGCATATGCGCCTCAGGGCCTGGGCTCCAGCCTGAGCTCTGCCCTTCCCCCTTCTATGTTCACCAGAACTCCAAAAATCCTCCGCTTTTATTTTGGAGTTTTTCGTGTTGTTTTTTTTCTATGCCTGTCTCCTCTCTGCTGGGCTGGCTGCTCTCAGATTCTCTGGTGTCTGGTCTCCGTCTATCTATGGTTGGAGTTTGGATCAGCAGAATGAGTTTCCGATAAGGGCTGCCACTGCAGTTCTCCCTTCTCCTTCCAGGAGCTGACAGCCCCTCCTCCCACGGGACTGAGCCTGGCAGGGAGGGGCGCGGGTCCCCTGGCCGCAAAAACTTACAGATTTCGCTGATCTCAGCAGTTCCATGTTTTCATGAGTGTTGTATGAAGTATGCCCAAAGTCAGATTGCTCTGTGGTGTCCAGTCCACGCAGTTCCTGGCTTTCTACCTACTTTCCTGGAGGAGTAACTAAAACATACAGCTCACCAGTCTGCCATCTTGCCCCGCCTCCTGGGTGTTCTTTTTTATTTCCTTACTCCAAAAATTAAAAAAAAATAAGAATAAAAATAAAAGTAAAAAAGAACACCTAAAACATTCCCTCCCCCCATCCCTCCTATCATTCATTTAATTTTTGTTCCCATTTTTCCACTCGTCTGTCCATACAATGGATAAAGGGAGGTGAGCCACAAGGTTTTCACAACCATACAGTCACACTGTGTCAGCTACATAGTTATACAATCGTATTCAAGAATCAAGGCTACTGGGTTGCAGTTCGACCTGCCCCAGATTTTGAATTTGGTGAGAGCATGAACTGAATCAGTCTTGCTCATCACTAGCATCTAGGATCTGGAAAACCCTTGATAAACATTTGAGTGCGAATGGGGTGGAGGGATTATTACTGTAAGGACACTCTTCCTACCTCTTCATTATGATAAGAGATTTGAATCACAATTTTGACAAGGATTAACCTCATTCTGGGGCCAAGTAGTGAGTAACGGGCGTAGCCTCTAGCATTCTGGGGCAAAATGCAGGTGGCTCAGGCAAGCAGTAAGGGATTGGAAAGATGGAGGGGGGAGCAGTTTCCCTCTTGGATGCTATTAACCAGAGAATATGCTGGCCACCTGGAATGCCTCAGTAAGCCAATTTAATCATAAAGACATTGCCATTTACACAGCTTTTTGTTTGCTCATTCATTTGATACATGCTAGTAGGATTCTGGGAAACAAAAACTATTAGTAATTTGACTTTTAATTTATAATATACAAATAAATACTTCTGATTTGTAAATGTGTCCTTTATGTTCACTTTATTTTTTTTTTTTTTGCTCTGCATACTGAACTGCAAAGCAAGGTTGGGATAAACTTAGAGGAATGAAAGTAGGCTTTATAAGATAGGAATTCACAAAAGTAAGCTGAACATTTTCTAAAATACTTGATTCTTGTGGTGAAATATGGGAACCTATCTCTTGGATTTGTGAACTGGCAAAGAATACTTAAAGTACTAAATTAATCTACATTGATAATTTCCTAAGTTATTAAATGCTATTACCAAGTAAAATCTTCCTTCTATTTTTTTTCACAAATAATGAGAAACTTCGTATTTCACACTTCAAAGAAAACCCTAGCTTTCTTCATTTGGGGTGAGGGGTTGATCTGATAACATTTGGATTCAAATAATAAGTAATTCTACTTATTGTAATTCTTGACTTTTTTGGTGATTTGTTGTCATAGCATTCCCACAGTATGTGTGGGGGAAAGAGCCCAGAGTTGGAAGTCCTTAAGCCTGGCTTCTGATTCTAAATTGGCTCCCATCACAATAACATCTGTCTCAGTCCTTTGCACTTCTGTTCCAAAAGTCTTTAATTTCAATGATGTTTTCTTTCTTTTGAGTTTACTATTTTTATTTTATAAAGAGCATTAAAAGCCAATACATAAAATATGGAAGGAAAAAATGCGATCCTAAAGTCAATATAGTTTTTAAAGATTTTTGGAAAAAAAAATTCTAAATTGAAAACAGATTCTGATTGAGTACTTGTTTTTATTAAAGCTCAAGAATTTATGGAAGTAAAGAGAACAAGGCTAGAAACACAAAGATTTTACTGCCTGGTAAAACAGGAACCAAAATGACCAGACAGTGAAATGAGAATGAAATGACTCTCAAAATGCATTTTGGTATCCAAGGAAAGTCCATTAGATAATTACAATTCACTGTCATACTAATATTTTACTTTGAATTATGTGATGAAATTTTCCTGGTTTTATGATTCCCCAGTTTTGTTTTGTGTCTATTTATTTTGCTTGTAAAATATTTCCTCACTGCTTGATTTTTTTTCTCTATTTAAAAATATTACATCATGATATAAGAATTTGTATTCCTGCTGCTTAGGGAGTTCTTTTTGAGCAGTGATGAGTGTTGAGTCACGTACCCAGATGTATAAAGTGGTTCTCGAGAAAATCCTTTGAGAGCCAACTATGGCTTTTGTTTTTCGAAAAATGTAGGGCCACCGAATTGTCCATAACTTTCCTAGAAAAGTTTTAAATGAAATTTCTACTTTCTAGAGAAGTTTTAAATGAATATTTTTTCCTAAAAATGCTTGACTATTCTGTCCTTAGTTTTATCTTGTTACAGAATTTCATATTTTTAAAATAATAATTTTATATAGTAATTTTTAAAAATAATTATAAAAGAAGCCAAAGCTATAATCTTTATCATAGATCCAATAAATTAATAGTGGCTTATAAAAATATTGAGTCTTACAAGTCAGTGGCAATTTGTTTTTAAGACATTAGACTTATGAAGAAAGTGGTTTGTATTTATAAATGCCAATTTGTCTTTGTATTAGGGTTCTCTAGGGAAACAGAATCAACAAGAGATATCTATAAACATAAGATTGATAAAAGTGTCTCGCACAACTGTGGGTATGCACGAGTCCAAATTCCGTAGGGGAGGCAGAGACTGGCAACTCCAGTGAAGATGTTTGATGAACTCCTCAGGCAGCAAACTGGCAACTCTGATGAACATGTTCGATGCAATCCTCAGGCAACGAACTGGCAACTTCGATGAACTCAGGAAATGCTTCACTGGTCTATCTCACTTAAAAGTCTTCAACTGATTGGATTAAATCCAGCTGATTGCATTTTCTCCTTGTGGAAGACACGCCTTCTGGTTTATTAACCAGCCACAAATGTCCTTGCAGTAATGGTTAGGCCAGTGCTTGCTTGACCAGACACCTGGATACCATCACCTGGCCAAGTTGACACATGAACCTAACCATCACAGTCTTCATTCATTCATTCAGCTATACCTATTGAGCTCTTACTCTGCACCACTGTCCCAGATGTTGGGGACAAAGTGATGAACAAAACAGACAAAACTCCTGCTCCCACAGAGTTTGCATTCTCATGGAGAAATACAGCCAGTAAACAAAATAAATAAGTAAAATGTATGATGGATTAGATGATGATAAAAGGGTAAGGAGAAAAATAAAATGGAAAGGTAGATAGAGTATGGTGCTGCTCTCAATCCTCAATCCTGCCAACAACCTGAGTAAGTCTGGAAACAGATTCTTCCCCTGTCAAGCCTCCAGATGAGAATGTGGCCTGGTTGATGCTTTGATTGCAGCCTTGTAAGACCTTGAGCAGAAGACTGTGCTAAGCCATGCCTGGACTCTTGACCCACAGAAACTCTGATATAATAAATGTGTGCTGTTTTAAGATGCTAAGTGTGCGGTAATTTGCACACAGCAATATAAACTAATGTACCATATTACCTTGGCTTTCCACTATACTTGGAGCATAGTAAGTTCTTATTAAATAGTAGCTGCTACTATGATCAGCATGGAAATTCAAGATATCAGAATCAAAGAGAAATGTAATAGAGTTAAACAATTGCTTCCAAAGTAATGAAGCAGCTGCTTTAGAAGACAGAAAGAGATGTGATGTTGAAAAGTTGTACATTACTCCCAACAGTTATTGAGCACATTGTTATCATGTGACAGTGCAATAAAATTTCTAGTGATATTTATACCCACATTTAATTTTAATGTCTTACACCATATTCAAATTAAATTGGAAAATTTTCCTACCTTAAGAGAGCCCTACATTAGATATGAAGAAATAGTAAAACATGGTTTCAGGTTAGAATCATATTATTATAAATTGTGATTTTAAAACATTGTAACATTTTAAAATTGCTGAAGTATGATGGATAAACTAACTCAGGGCATTGGATCAAAAAATCAAACCCTGATGAAACTACTACCAGAATAACATTTTCAGTTCCTGTGTGTATGGGGATTTTGCTTGCAAAGATAATTTATTTCTATTAAAGACACAACATAATATATATATTTGGCTATATGTATCAAAGAGTAAGTTAGAGAACTTGGGTGGATTTTCATTTGAGATTCAAGGCTTGAGATTGTGGAAAAAAGAGATGTTGGTGCTCATACCTTACTAAATTGCAAAATGACTTTTCTACCCATTCCTTCTACCAGTGCCTTCTTTCCCTTCTGTATTTATATTGGCATTTGAGTATATAGTTTCTGTAAAATAAGTCATTAAAAATGGCAATGTTCATTGATTGAGTAGACATGTTGACCTCACTACTACCACATACACGAAATCCATTGAACATGTAGTAAATGTAAACATAGGCCATTTATAGGGGGTATGGTATTAGAAAATATGTCCATACTTCTTCTGATGAGAATTTATGACCCTGATGACTATCACTTTTCCACGATTCTTAACTTTTCCATGATTCTTAACAGGTATAATAAATATGCCAAATACAGCATTAGTAATATGGTAGCTAAGTATTCTCTTCATATTGGCTTATTTTGAGGGCAATAATGGAATCTTAATTCTATCAGTTTTTCTTAATTTTCTTTCATCTATGCTTTCTGGAAATGATCACTTACAATATATTTATACATATTTATTTGTGATTTGTTTTTTTATAATACTGGAATGATTCAAATGATAACATGTGAACATGTTAATTAACTGGAAATCTATCTACCTTTACAAGAAATTGCTTGTCTGGTTTATACTTTTTTTTTTTGCTAAACTGATCATTAGTGTTTACTTTTCTGTTTTGATTTAGGACGACAAATCATTCTATGGAAGAGCAAATATAAACATAAGCATACTGGATCCCTGAACATCTAAGCACAATAATCAATGTGTATTTTATGGTATGGTATGGTATGGTATCAATAGATGGATAATAAGCAAAGCAATCCAGTCTGTCTTGTTCTAGTGCCTGGAAGACATCTGATGACTGTATCATTGAATCTAACAGCCAACTAAAGCAACTTGGAATGCCTTTTGGAACAAGTTGGGGTATGTATGTATGTATGTATGTATGTATGTATGTATGTATAAATAAATAGATAAATAAATAAAATCCTTAAAAAGGCCAAACTAGTCAGGCTTAAGGTAGCTTTGAACTGTTGGCTGACTTCCTGTAACTTGCTAAATCCACTTCTGAATATAATTTATAAGCTGATTCTAGACTTAAAATGAAATTATTTTCCTCTCTGGCCTTAGATGAAATTTGGTTCATATATCATATTTTCATAATTTAAACTCATTTGGTTTTATGTTAAATTGGGGACTTAAGAGGATCTCTATTGTTTTACAGTGAAATTTATTTCATATTGGAGATTGATTTTTCTCACCTTCCTTGTTACAAAATTGTAGTGGATTGAATTTAGGGAAATATAATGTAAGAATTTCCTCTCAACTCTTTTTTGTGGCTTTCTTCCCTTTCCCCAACTTCAGCTTTATAGTGGCAAAATATTATTTCACAGATAGCTGTTCGTAGTTTTAAAGTGACTTCTTAGTGAAACTTGCATCAACCTTTTTCTCAATCCCCAATTGTAATAGTCACATTTTCACTTTTGATTTGTTAAAACATACCAAGTATCTTATAAAAGGCTGAAACTTAGATACACATTTTTAGTTAAAGAAGTAGTTTAAAAATTGAGTGAAATCTTGCTAAAATTAAGATAGTCACTCAAATGATTGAGGACTTTTTTTTATTCTAAGACATTATCTTTCTTGTGGATTCTGTTTTAGTGGTTTAAATTGCAAGCCCTCTAAAACTAGGCTGAATTGGAATACTGTTAAGAATTAGAACAAGGAGTCATTAATAACACATACATTTACAATTATCTCATTCAAATAGCAGAAATAACCGATTTCAGGACTAGGGAAGTGATAGGTGCTGGGAGGAAAATCTGGAGTTAGGAGAAGACTCACAAGGACCGGGCTAGGGCCTTAATAGAGAGATGATGTACAGTTTTCAGAGTTCAGTGGGGGTCGCTGCGTGGTGGAGGGAAAGACCTATAACCCTTGAAAGTAACTTTATTTGGGAAACTCTCAGCACCCCTTTGAAGAGTAAAAAGGGAGGTGGAATTTTGCGGAAGTATCTGCGTTAATACGTTCCGGGTGATAGGCCGGCGTTTGAAGTCGGTTGGCTTTGGGGGTAGGCAAGGGCCACGCTGAGTGATCGCGACCCCATCCCATGGAAGGCGGAAGGCACCACCTGGGTGTGCCGCAGTACAACTCACGGTGTGGGGAGAGTCGTCAGAAAAAGAACGAACTCGGCGTGGTTTTCTGTCTTTGCGTGCAGGATTATTAAAGGAGGAACAGGGGACCGGCGCGGAGTATTTCCCCACCCAGGGGAACGCGAAACGCGTCTGCGGCGGGTGCGCAGGCCCGCGCCGTGGCCCCTCTCCCAAGGTGGCGGGCACTCCCCCGCCCCGGGCCGCGGCCCTCCCGCCCAGGCGGAGACGCGCGGAGGATTGTGGGCTGGGGGCTGCGGCGGCCTCGCTGCGGCCTCCAGCGCTGTCTCCGTGACCCGGCCAGAGTGAGCCGGGCCGGGCCGGCGGGGTGAGGAGAAGCAGTGGAGCAGAGAGCAGAAGCGCTAAGGGCAGTGGTCGCGGCGTGGCGGCAGTGGCGGCGGCGGCGGCTCCTCTGGTGGCCGGGGATGTGGGAGAGGCGGTGGGAGAGGCGGTGGCAGCAGCGGCGGAGGCGGTGCTGCGGACCCGGGGGGAACTGCTGGCTGACAGGACACCCGGGAGAGACGTGAGGGAGCCGCCGCTGCCGCCTCTCATCCCCGAGCGGAGCCGGGCTCGAGAGGGCGGCCCTGCGCACTCCGAGCAGACGGGTCAGCAGGCGCGGGGCGGGGACGGGAAGCCGAGCTCGGGCTCAGCCGGGCCCCAGGCGCCAGGAGGCGGCGGCCGCGGAGCAGCAGCCTCTGCGCGACGTGGAGGGCTGAAGGCGGTGGCGATGCAGTAGGCCTCGCTCTGGGGCAGCTGCCCGGGACCCGCAGGTAAGTGTCGGGCCGGCCCCTCTCGGCCCCTAGACTTCGCGGCCCACCCTCACCCCGACTTGCTTTGGAAAGAAGGACCGAGACCCCACCCCCTCTGTCTCCTCCTCCTCGGCCCCAAGCAGGCTGTTTCGGTCTCAGCTGACCGGCGCTGAATCTTCCATTCTCCTTTCAGCCACCTCGTCCTCCTTTTCCTTTTCCAGGATCGGGGCCGGCAGCTGTGCTCTCCCACGTCCTGTCCGCGGCAGCAAACGCCGCTCTAGGCCTCCTCGCCCATCTCCGGGATCCGGACTTGGGAACTATCCCCCACCCTCCTTAGACCACCCCCTTGTACACGCTGCCTCCAAACTTCCTCTTCTTTTTCCACCTGGGCCCATAGCCCCCTTTTGATCTTTCTGAAATCATTTAAAATTTATTTTTTTCTCAGCGGGGAAGAATAACTCGGCGTTCTGCAGCTTGGGAATTTTCGCCTACAGTAATTTCTTCAATAATTAATTTTCTTCTCCACTTCCACTCCTTTCCATCTCTTCCTAAATACAGAAGCGGGCTGCCTTTGCCCTCTAGTCGTTGACGTGGGAACTTTTGCCTACCCATTATAATTACCAACTTATTCTGTCCACGTGCTGAGTTCAGGGATGGTATTTTTAGAATTTTGGCCGACCAGAGTTGCAAAAAACTTTATATGTATTTTTAAAGCCCCCTTTAACCAGTTTTATTTTTTGGCCTTTACGGAGGCTCTCCTTACTTTCGAAGAATTAAATTGTTTGGATGTTTTTGTTTTTAAATTGACTTTGTGATTTGTCAAACTAGGGGCAGTCTTAATAGTAAATGCTTACAAGGCAGGTGATGTCATGATAAATTATTTGTAGTAGCCTGAGAAGCGCATCATTGTGATACTTTAAACTGCAGATGGACGTTCAGGGTGATGTTATAAATGTGGCGGGAGTTCTAACTGGAAAAGTACCTTGGGAGCCTTAGTGATTTCCAAGCAGTTATGATAGAACAGATGAAATGATAAGGTTTGTTTGAGTATTTGTATTGCAGTCAGTCAAATTAATTTCCCAGAAATGGGTATTACTTGATGGTTCAAAGATTGTATTAGTCATGATAGGTTTTGGTAAAAGTGATCAATATGTGCAGATTTTGGGTGGTTGATCTTGTGGTTTGAGGGATTAGATGTTTGCAATTTATTGTGATTTGGCTGTTTTTAAATTGTGCTCTGGTAGTTCAGAATTATTACACTGCCAGTCTGAAAACATTATAGTCTAAGGATTGCTCTTAAAAGAAATGAAAGTGTTTTAATGATTTTCTTTATAAAGAGTTCATCATAATAAAGCTGTGAGGACTGTCTGTCCATGGTTTTTTTGTTGTTGATATTCTCGTGTTTTGCCTTGTAGAGGTATCGTTACTACAGCATTTGGTTTTCTAAATGTTTTCATTGCTTTCAAAATTATCATTGCTAAAATTGTCCAGAGTTTACCAGGAAAAGATTATTAAACTTACCTATATTTATGTATTCTGGCAAATTAAAAATTTTTTTCTAGATAGGTAATATGTTTTTATGTCATTAACTCATAAAATGGCAAACTTTGCAGAATTTGTTTTTAATCACGCAATAAAAATTGATTACAATTTGCTTTTTTGAAACAACTTCTATTGAGATATAATTAACATACTATAAAGTTCATCCATTTAAAGTGTACAATTCAGTGGTATATTTATTGAGTTGTGCCACCATCACCATAGTCTAATTTTAGAACATTTTCATCACCTCAAAAAGAACCACCTGGTAATCCATTAACAGTCACTCCCCATTCATCCCATCACACCCCCAGCCCTAGGCAATCATTAATCTACTTTTTGTCTCTATATTTGCCTCTTATGGGCTTTTCATATAAATGGAATTAGCCCATAGCCTCTTGAATAGCTTTTTTGAAGATTGTTTTATCAATATCTTTTTTTGTGTTAGAGAAGTTGTAGGTTTACAGAAATATCATGCATAAAATATACAAAATACAGAGTTCCCAGATACCACCCTGTTAATACCTAGCATTAACGTGGTATACTTGTTATAATTCATGAAAGAACATTTTTATAATTGTGCTATTAACTATAGTCCATTTACAATAGGGTTCACTGTTTGTACAGTCCTACTTTTTTTCTTTCAATTTTTATTCTAGTAATGTGTATGACCCAGAATTTCCCCTTTTAACCACATTCCCATATAGGATTCAGTGCTGTTAATAACATTCACAGTATTGTGCACAATATTTTAAAATCAAGGTACATGTTTAAATTTGTTTTACATGGGTCACAAAATAAGCAACTGATTACCAGCATTAAAAGCATTGTTATAAATAACTGATATACAGTTTGGTTGTATTCAGCATAGATTAATATAAAGTTTGGAGAAAGAAAAGAGTTAGCATGAATGGCTTTAGTGATCTCAAGAGGTTGTCTGGTCAGCTGGGGGTCAATAAGTGAAAGTTGGAGGAGTTTTTTGCTTTTGAATATTAAAATATCAGGGTTGGAAAGAGCTTACAGATCACCTGCTGCTTACTACTTGCCTCACAAATATATGGCAGGAACCAGATGAGGAAATCTGAGTAGTGGCAGCTTGACTCTCTAGGATGCATGGTTCAAGAACCACAGTGTGGCCATGTAAGCCAAGAAATCAGGGTTTTAAAATTATTTCATTTGATAGAGTAGGGAAAGAACTGAACATTTCCCCAACTTTGAGGTGAGGGAGGAACTAATGTATTGACCCAGATTTTTAAATCCATATTATGAAATCCTCTAAAATGTTTCATTCTTATTATAACCTAAGGAAGGTGGCATATATATATCATTTAGACAGCTTCTTGTAGTATTAACATCTTGATTTTTAAAAATACAAATTTATAAAACAATTCTTTTTAAAAAAATTACAATTAACAGGACTGGTTGGAGGCCTCCTTTTTAAAAGTAAAAGGGCCCTAACTTACAAACCACTGATTGTCAACCAGGGTGGTTTTGCCTTCCTAAGTACATTTGGTAGTGTTTAGAGATATTTTTGGTTGTCACAACTGAAGGTGGGTGTACTGGATTGAGGCCAAAGATGTTGCTAAACATCCTACAATGCACAGGACACCCCTTACCCCAACAATAAAAATTATCTTGCCCAAAAGGGAAATAACACCTTTCTAAACCTGTATTTTGCAGCATTCTGGTAAGAGTTCAAGCTATGGTTCCTGAACCCAACCATAAGAGAAAATAGTTTCAGTTAGAAAATAGTTTCAGTGGGTGGATTACATTTATTCTTTAGATCCTCTAGCAACTTTTACTTTCTTTGCAGGAGGCGGCAATTCAGGGGAATTTAAGGAAATCTATGACATAATACAGATAAGTTGTTTAGCTCTTCAACTCTGAAGAAAATATTTTTTCCTGAAAATGCAGCCTTATTTTACCACATATTTGAAGTACTATTATTATGTTTTGAATAGTTGGCTACTGTTTTTGAAATTGGAAATAGATATATTGCATTTTGCATATCTGGAAGTGATTTTTTTTTTTTTTTTTTGGCAGCCTCAACTGTCGAGAAAGGAAAAGTGAGCTAATGTTTAATTAATTAATTTATGCTGAGAATGTCCAAAAAAATTTAAAGCTTATTTATGAATCTCATCTTTTTTTTTTTTTTTTTCCCCTATAGGTGCTACTTTATGACTCTTATGTGTTTTTAATAAGCTTAGTGTTGAAAGAAGAAAAGATGGACAGTTGGGATCACTTTTGCTATTTACCAGCCTTATGACCTTAGATAAGTTACTCAATCTTTTTGAGCCTCAGTTTTCTCATTTCTAAAATAGAGACGGTGATAATTCCTGTATTACAAGGTTATTGTGAGAATTAATAAATAAGGAATGTGGGTTAGGATGCTTTGTCAACTAAAACACTGTGTAAAAATTAGTTACTTGTTTCAGAAGAAGCAAATTAGAAAGGGATATAGAAGTTGCCAAAAGCAGTGATATAGATTGTAAGAGAGTGGTGACTACTGACAGCCTCTCTAAGAAGAAATATTAAAAATATATTTTAATAAGCTAGTAAAAGAGCTAGTATATCACCATAACCTGAGGCTCCTTAATATAGGGGCAAACTAACTTCCTTCAGTAGCACCTCAGAGTATCACTGTTACAGCACAGTATTATAACTGATGATTATAAATAGTAAAAGTTATCAGGAAAAGATTTTCAGAATGTGCTAGTTGAGAAGATAAAGTATAGAATGTATTTCAGAATTAAATTTTTCAGAAGTGACATAATTAAACAAAAAGTTTTGGCCTTTTCCACAGTGAATTGTAGTTATGAGGATTAATCCAATTGTTGAGAATGATTCCTTGTCTTCAATTACTATGCATGCCTCTCTTTTGTAATTGAAGACTCATTCTATCAGTGTTAATTGCCCTTCAAACCTGAGGATTTACCTGAAGAAATCTGGGTTTTAAGCCTACTCAATGTTTGCAGAATCTAATCTGTTTCTGATTTTTTTTTTCCCCATTATCTTTTTACTCAAAAGGGGTCACTTTGTTTTTTATTTTTTCTGTATCTCGTAGTCCACAATTGTGCTGTAGTACTTAATTAAAATGAAATGAGTGGGAAGAAATATCTCTTACAATTTTATTTCTCGTCAACTTTCCTTCACAAACGTATAAAAGAAAAGGCTGCAGGTAAACATAGCTCCTTTTATCTGAGGTAGTTTAAGGGTAGAATAGTTGGAGACAATATTCAGAGTAAGTAATATTGTGGTATTAGTAGGTGTTTTTTTTTAAAAACAGATTTTAGAAGTGGGGGAGGGGTGTGTTTCATGGCCAAAAAATGCTATGGGTTTGGAGAATTTTATATTTAAACAGTTGGCTTTTTTGATAAAATGAAGTTCAAAAAGTGGATGTTTGTATATGAATATTGTGGCGATGCATTATTTTTATGATGTTTTTCTCTTATGGAGTGAATAAAGTAAAATTTTGAGATCATAGTAGTTCTGTCAAGAAATTTCATGCCCTGGTCATTTTAAATGCCTTTTTTTTTTTTTTTTTTTGCAGTTTGGCTAAACTGAGTGGCAGGCTGGAGCCAGGTTGTGAAAGGCCTTGTGTGCTGAAGAGGTTTTAGACTTGATAAACTTGATGTATGTTGCTATCAAAGAATTCTTAAGGACAGTGACCTAATGAGATCAGAATTTTGAAATGTACTTCTGAAATTGAGTGAGATTAGGACTAAGAATTAATGATCTTTGCTTAAATCATTTATTGGGAGTTCACAAATGGTGATTTTCTAATTCTTTCATTCCTTCTACATTTATTACCTTCATTGACTTTTGAGGGCGGTGAAGTCACGTTAGATGAATACTAAGCATAGGCCATTGAATTTAGGAATCAGGAATTTCCTACCTAACCTTTTCCAGACTCAAAGGAGTTGTGAAAATGGAAGATAGATCGCTAAGGAGACAGGCCAGAGAAAGACTAGAAGTGCTGTTCATTTCAAGAGGTTCCCCAGTGAAGGGGAGACTAGAAGAAGTAGCTTAAGAGACAGGGTTGAGAAAAGAACATTAAATTTTTGAATATTTTTGTTTGTTTTTTGGATAAACTGATGAGATTGAAGGTGAGAGTCCGGGTATAATTAATAGAAGAAGGTTTGAGATGAAGTGGGAAGAGGGGTGATCAAGAACAGCCAGTTGGGGGATTAACTCTAGAAAAAGGGTAAAGCCTATTATTTCTCTCAGAAAAGTAAGAGGTGTGCGTAGGTGAGAATTAGGATAGTTTGGATATGGGGGGAAGGAGAAATCTTATTTGAGGACTTGGGGGGGGGTAAAAAAAAAGACTCGATTACTTTTTGAGCATGAGATTGATGAAGGTGGGCTAGGGGACATGGGGAGAGTGATGAAAGTTTTAACAAATACAGTGGTGAGTGGGAAAGAGAAGTTTTTCAGGATAATCGAAAGAACTGTTTGGCAGCATCAGGGGCTCATCTGAGATTGGAACTTAAATTTGTAATCATCATGATTTTATAGTTTTCTCTGACAGTGTTTTGCAGCCAGGAACAAAGCAGAGAGAGATTGTACTGAAGAAAGATGAGGGGAGGAGAGAATTGAAGGTACAGAGGAAACTTTTGAAGCAGTTGACCATGGGATCTAGGCTAAGTAGAGAAGCTAGTAAACTAGAAGGGGCTAAGAAACCTAAATAGTAGGGCGAGGTACAGGATAATGTAAAAGCAGTGACTGAGTAAAATGCTAATTTATTGTTGGCTTGCAATTACAGTAATAATTTTTGCATAATATGTACTTTATAGTTATTTTACTTTATAGCCTAAACTAACAGTTAATATTTTCCTTCTTGAAGCATTTACTGACTTTGCAGATGAGTGTCTAGCTATTTTGCTTTATTTTCTCTTAAATGAAAATCCCCTATTGTTACTTGATTAGATTATTTGAAGACCCTGCCCTCTAGGGACCTAGGTATAAATGTATCTTATTAACAAAGATTGACTGTTAGTGCTTTTATTTCTACTCTGTGGTGAAGCAAGGCAGGGATAATATGAAACAGTGGATGAATCCAAGGTTTTTTTGTTTTGGTTTGTTTGTTTGTTTTTTAGGAATATATTAACGTGATTTCTTCTAGCACAAGTTTTCAAGGTAGGGCAAATTATGCAGTTTTTTATTTTAAATTTACTTTTTTGTAGGCTTTTTAATGAATATTTAATGGCTTTACATATTTGTGACATACATACTCTCTAACAACTTTGAATGAGTAGTTTTAGGATGCCAAGAATGGAATACTAGTGTTCTAATCTGGTTCGTTTTGACTAATGAAAATTTTACCAGTAGTAAAGTCAGTATCAATGGCACCAGTGGGTAAAATAAAGCACCCAAGCTATATTTGTTTTTTACTAAAATTTTTACATGTTGGAGATAGATTCCAGGCCTGTAACTCTTAATTTCATTGGCTGCTATAATATTGTTATTTTAGTGTATTAAATCTGTGATGAGTACTGGGGAAAAAGACATTGCTTTTATTTTGAATAACATCTAGATTTATAAATTACATATTATGAGAATATTTGTGATTTTTATTCCTTACATGTATATCACCCATAACTTATCACTTATAGCCATTTAAAAATATTTAAAGCTAATCTTGCAAATAGTTATAAGCTGTTAGCTCACCCAAATTCCAACTATAATTTTTATCCTTTTAGCCAGCATGATCTCTTATTGTTTCTTCTTGTCACTACATTAAAAATAAGTAAGAGTGTTTGGAAGCAGAGGCATTCAGTTTCCTGTAAGGCACAGGATCTCATAAATGTCAAATGGGAATGTAAAGAAAAAGCAAATTAGATTAAGAAAACTTTGTTCATATTTTCCGAGTTCCTTTAACTTCTTCCATATTCCTTTAATGCCCAAGATGAGTAGAAAAATATGATATATGTGACATATATGTCAGCCTTAAATTGTTAGTATTTCTTGAAAGCCCAGATCTTTAAGTTTTAGCTTCATTTGACAAGGACAACAATTGTATGATACATAATTTAAAATAATATTTTCAGTGCTTTTAAAAAATGCTGATTAAAGTACATTTTGCCAGATGATAAATCTTATACTTAAGTAGTATAGAAGTATATTGTTATTTGTATTTAGGTTGTATGAAAGAAGCTTAATTATACCATTTATCAGAAATTGGCTGTTAAAATTCCAAAATGTGGAAAATGCTTCTTAGAATATGAGATATATGAGGTATTTTAAATTACTATGGTAAAAAAAAAAAATCACTCCTGATTTTTAATAAATTCATCTTTGGTAATATATTACAATATGGCTGTTCAAAAATTTTTTCTTGCATGTATCAGTACTTCTAAATTTGAGGAAATAAAGTTTGCTGTTTTTTGTTTGATATTTTAAAAATAGCAGTGAGTATTAATTTTTTTTTACTCAATTTAAATCCAAAATTGTGCCCAAAATGCTACCTTTCTTTAACTCCAGTTTAGGGGAAAAAATCCTGCTTTATTCATATAGTCTAAAATTCAAGTAGATATATTGTAAAAGTTCATTTATATATCAATTATTTGGAATTCAGAATGTATTTCCAGTTGAAAGTGCTAAAATGATGGTCCACAATGCATTTATCTCATTTTGCAGCTAATGAATTATCCCTTTGCGAAGAAAAATATAGTTAACTACACTGATAAAAATGTATAGTATATTTTTCCTTGTGGAATAGTTTTCTATCAGTCCCAGTCTTATAAAATTCTTATCACAATCAAATATTAAATATTGCTATTTTAAATTTTAATATAAGGTGGACATAAGTAATAATTAGAGTAAATAATTGTTTTCAAATCAGTAATTGATCTGATAAGTAAAAAAAGAACAGAAGAAGAAAGCACTGGGTGCTTGAACTGGGTGGGAAGCAAGAGAGAAAGAATTTTGATTTTTATTGGAGAGGCAGTGTAGCGTAGTGATGAGGCATGGAATTTAGAATCAGAAGAGCTGAATTCAGATCCTGTCTTCACAATTAACTGGCTAAATGCTCTAAATCCAGGTCACTCTTAAAGCTGTTTCTTCATCCTTATAATGGGGGTCATTGATTCATTAATTTACTCATTCATTTAGAAATGTTTATCTTACTAGGTCACTATGAAGGCCAATAAAACAATTTGAATGAAAGCAAACAATTACGAACTGTATAGTGCTAGTCATATGTTAGTAATGATGTAATTCTTATTGTCTTTCCATTGCTCCCCTCTTCCCTACTATCCTTCCTTCTTTCACTGATAACATTTTTCTCTGCACTCTTAATCTTAGGACTTCAGGGAACTGCTTCAGAACTAGTGGTGGGAGTGAGGCAATCCACGTTTGCCAAAGTGCCAGATGATCATGTTTTTTTCGTAGACAAGTCCACTTCTTCTGTTCCTCTTTAATTTCACCCTTCAGTTGGCTTCTCGCTGTTTGCCTACAAATATACTCAGGCTTCCCAAAGCTAGAAAATTCTTGCTCAACTCTTAATCTTTTTCTGTCAACACCAAAGAGATGTTGATCTTGTTGCCTTTATTATTTCATCACTTCTTAACCTCTTGTGAGATAGCTTCTGCCCCAACTACTGTCCTAAAGCTGTTGTAATCCAGTATCCTTTCTGAAATTAGTAACCTCCTTGATTTCTTTGCATCATGCTGACACTGCTGCTTACATTTTCCTCTTTCACACCACTTCTCCTTTGGCTTCTTTAACACTGTACTATCCTTCTCCTCCAGTTTTTGATTGCTTTCTTTCTTTCCTCTAAATGTTTTTGTCTCACCCCTTGCTCTGGGTTCTCATTAGCCCTCTTCTTTTTCTGCACTTTCTTCTTTGTAATATCACTCTCTTCTTATTAGAATTATCTATTCTATCAGTCTGGTAATGCAGTTGAACTAGGAACAGTGATGGAAAATTCAGGGAGGCAGCATTTTGTTCACTACGTGAAAGAATTTTTTTTTCCTAAAGCAATTATAGTTGTTTTGCAGTAGTAATCTACTTTTGAAGTAGTAAATTCTCCTTTATTGAAGGTTTTCAAGTGGAGGCAGAAGACCTGTTATAGAAGGGATTCATTTATTATGTAGAAAGTTGTACCAGGTAGCCTTTTTTTTTTTTTTAATCATCATTTTATTGAGATATATTCACATACCACGCAGTCATACAAAACAAATTGTACTTTCGATTGTTTACAGTACCATTACATAGTTGTACATTCATCACCTAAATCAATCCCTGACACCTTCATTAGCACACACACAAAATAACAAGAATAATAATTAGAGTGAAAAGAGCAATTGAAGTAAAAAAGAACACTAGGTACCTTTGTCTGTTTCTTTGCTTCCCCTACTTTTCTACACATCCATCCATAAACTAGACAAAGTGGAGTTTGGTCCTTATGGCATTCCCAATCCCACTGTCACCCCTCATAAGCTACATTTTTATACATCTGTCTTCGAGATTCATGGGTTGTGGGTTGTAGTTTAATAGTTTCAGGTATCCACCACCAGCTACCCCAATTCTTTAGAACCTAAAAAAGGTTGTCTAAAGTGTGCGTAAGAGTGCCCACCAGAGTGATCTCTCGGCTCGTTTTGGAATCTCTCTGCCACTGAAGCTTATTTCATTTCCTTTCACATCCCCCTTTTGGTCAAGAAGATGTTCTCCATCCCACGATGCCGGGTCTACATTCCTCCCCGGGAGTCATATTCCACGTTGCCAGGGAGATTCACTTCCCTGGGTGTCTGATCCCACGTAGAGGGGAGGGCAGTGATTTCACCTTTCAAGTTGGCTTAGCCAGAGAGAGAGGGCCACATCTGAGCAACAAAGAGGCATTCAGGAGGAGACTCTTAGGCACAAATACAGGGAGGCCTAGCCTCTCCTTTGCAGCAGCCGTCTTCCCAAGGGTAAAACTTATGGTAGAGGGCTCAACCCATCAAACCACCAGTCCCCTATGTCTGTGGTCATGTTAGCAACCATGGAGGTGGGGTAGGCGAATACCCCTGCATTCTCCACAGGCTCCTCAAGGGGGCACTACATCTTTTTTTTTTTTTTTTTTTCCTTGTTTGTCTTTTTTCTTTTTTTTTTTTTTTTAACTTTCCCTTCTTTTTTCAAATCAACTGTATGAAAAAAAAAGTTAAAAAGAAAACAAACATACAATAAAAAAACATTTCAAAGAGACCATAGCAAGGGAGTAAGAAAAAGACAACTAACCTAAGATAACTGCTTAACTTCCAACATGTTCCTACTTTACCCCAAGAAAGTTACATAATATAGCAACATTTCAGTGAACTTGTTCCTACTACATCCATCAGAAATTAACAGACCATAGTCATTTCTGGGCATCCCCAGAACGTTAAATAGCTTATCTGTTCTTCTTGGATTATTGTTCCCCCTTCCTTAATTGCTCTCTACTGCTAGTTCCCCTACATTCTACATTATAAACCATTTGTTTTACATTTTTCAAAGTTCACATTAGTGGTAGCATATAATATTTCTCTTTTTGTGCCTGGCTTATTTCGCTCAGCATTATGTCTTCAAGGTTCATCCATGTTGTCATATGTTTCACCAGATCGTTCCTTCTTACTGCCGCGTAGTATTCCATCGTGTGTATATACCACATTTTATTTATCCACTCATCTGTTGAAGGACATTTGGGTTGTTTCCATCTCTTGGCAATTGTGAATAATGCTGCTATGAACATTGGCGTGCAGATATCTGTTCGTGTCACTGCTTTCCGATCTTCCGGGTATATACCGAGAAGTGCAATCGCTGGATCGAATGGTAGCTCTATATCTAGTTTTCTAAGGAACTGCCAGACTGACTTCCAGAGTGGCTGAACCATTATACAGTCCCACCAACAATGAATAAGAGTTCCAATTTCTCCACATCCCCTCCAGCATTTGTAGTTTCCTGTTTGTTTAATGGCAGCCATTCTAACCGGTGTTAGATGGTATCTCAATGTGGTCTTAATTTGCATCTCTCTAATAGCTAGTGAAGCTGAACATTTTTTCATGTGTTTCTTGGACATTTGTATTTCCTCTTCAGAGAACTGTCTTTTCATATCTTTTGCCCATTTTATAATTGGGCTGTCTGTACTATTGTCATTGAGTTGTAGGATTTCTTTGTATATGCAAGATATCAGTCTTTTGTCAGATACATGGTTTCCAAAAATTTTTTCCCATTGAGTTGGCTGCCTCTTTACCTTTTTGAGAAATTCCTTTGAGGTGCAGAAACTTCTAAGCTTGAGGAGTTCCCATTTATCTATTTTCTCTTTTGTTGCTTGTGCTTTGGGTGTAAAGTCTAGGAAGTGGCCTCCTAATACAAGGTCTTGAAGATGTTTTCCTACATTATCTTCTAGGAGTTTTATGGTACTTTCTTTTATATTGAGATCTTTGGTCCATTTTGAGTGAATTTTTGTGTAGGGGGTGAGGTAGGGGTCCTCTTTCATTCTTTTGGATATGGATATCCAACTCTCCCAGCCCCATTTGTTGAAAAGACCATTATGGCTCAGTTCGGTGACTTTAGGGGCCTTATCAAAGATCAGTCGGCCATAGATCTGAGGGTCTATCTCTGAATTCTCAATTCGATTCCATTGATCTATATGTCTATCTTTGTGCCAGTACCATGCTGTTTTGGCAACTGTGGCTTTATAATAAGCTTCAAAGTCAGGGAGTGTAAGTCCTCCCACTTCGTTTTTCTTTTTTAGAGTGTCTTTAGCAATTCGAGGCATCTTCCCTTTCCAAATAAATTTGATAACTAGCTTTTCCAAGTCTGCAAAGTAGGTTGTTGGAATTTTGATTGGGATTGCATTGAATCTGTAGATGAGTTTGGGTAGAATTGACATCTTAATGACATTTAGCCTTCCTATCCATGAACATGGAATATTTTTCCATCTTTTAAGGTCCCCTTCTATTTCTTTTAGTAGAGTTATGTAGTTTTCTTTGTATAGGTCTTTTACATCTTTGGTTAAGTTTATTCCTAGGTACTTGATTTTTTTAGTTCCTATTGAAAATGGTATCTTTTTCTTGAGTGTCTCTTCAGTTTGTTCATTTCTAGCATATAGAAACATTACTGACTTATGTGCATTAATCTTGTATCCCGCTACTTTGCTAAATTTGTTTATTAGGTCTAGTAGCTGTATCGTCGATTTCTCAGGGTTTTCTAGATATAAGATCATATCATCTGCAAACAATGACAGTTTTACTTCTTCTTTTCCAATCTGGATGCCTTTTATTTCTTTGTCTTGCCGGATTGCCCTGGCTAGCACTTCCAGCACAATGTTGAATAACAGTGGTGACAGCGGGCATCCTTGTCTTGCTCCTGATCTTAGAGGGAAGGCCTTCAGTCTCTCACCATTGAGTACTATGCTGGCTGTGGGTTTTTCATATATGCTCTCTATCATGTTGAGGAAGTTTCCTTCAATTCCTACCTTTTGAAGTGTTTTTATCAAAAAGGGATGTTGGATTTTGTCAAATGCTTTTTCAGCATCTATTGAGATGATCAATTGATTTTTCCCTTTCGAGTTTTTAATGTGTTGTAATACATTGATTGTTTTTCTTATGTTGAACCATCCTTGCATGCCTGGAATGAACCCCACTTGGTCATGGTGTATGATTTTTTTAATGTGTCTTTGGATTCGATTTGCAAGTATTTTGTTGAGGATTTTTGCATCTATATTCATTAGGGAGATTGGCCGGTAGTTTTCCTTTTTTGTAGCATCTTTGCCTGGTTTTGGTATTAGATTGATGTTAGCTTCATAAAATGAGTTAGGTAGTGTTCCATTTTCTTCAATGTTTTGAAAGAGTTTGAGTAAGATTGGTGTCAGTTCTTTCTGGAAAGTTTGGTAGAATTCCCCTGTGAAGCCATCTGGCCCTGGGCATTTATTTGTGGGAAGATTTTTGATGACTGATTGGATCTCTTTGCTTGTGATGGGTTGGTTGAGGTCTTCTGTTTCTTCTCTGGTCAGTCTAGGTTGTTCATATGTTTCCAGGAAATTGTCCATTTCTTCTACGTTGTCCAGTTTGTTGCCATACAGTTGTTCATAATATCCTCTTATAATTTTTTTAATTTCTTCAGGATCTGCAGTTATGTCACCTTTTTCATTCATTATTTTGTTTATATGGGTCTTCTCTCTTTTTGATTTTGTCAGTCTAGCTAGGGGCTTGTCAATCTTGTTGATTTTCTCAAAGAACCAACTTTTGGTGATATTTATCCTCTCTATTGTTTTTTTGTTCTCTATGTCATTTATTTCTGCTTTAATCCTTGTTATTTCTTTTCTTGTACTTGGTTTAGGATTGGTTTGCTGTTCAATTTCTAGCTTCTTCAGTTGATCCATTAGTTCTTTGATTTTGGCTCTTTCTTCCTTTTTAATATATGCGTTTAGTGCTATAAATTTCCCCCTTAGCACTGCTTTTGCTGCATCCCATAGGTTTTGGTATGTTGTGTTCTCATTTTCATTCGTCTCTATATATTTAGCAATTTCTCTTGCTATTTCTTCTTTAACCCACTGATTGTTTAGGAGTGTGTTGTTTAACCTCCAGGTATTTGTGAATTTTCTAAGTCTCTGATGGTTATTGACTTCTAATTGTATTCCATTGTGGTCAGAGAATGTGCTTTGAATAATTTCAATCTTTTTAAATTTATTGAGGCTTGTTTTATGTCCCAGCATATGATCTATTCTGGAGAAAGTTCCGTGAGCACTAGAAAAGTATGTGTATCCTGGTGATTTGGGATGTAATGTTCTGTATATGTCTGTTAAATCTAATTCATTTATCAGATTGTTTAGGTTTTCACTTTCCTTATTGGTCTTCTGTCTGGTTGATCTATCTATAGGAGAGAGTGATGTGTTGAAGTCTCCCACAATTATTGTGGAAACATCAATTGCTTCCTTTAGTTTTGCCAGTGTTTCTCTCATGTATTTTGTGGCACCTTGGTTGGGTGCATAGACATTTACGATTGTTATTTCTTCTTGCTGAATTGCCCCTTTTATTAGTATGTAGTGGCCTTCTTTGTCTCTCAAAACATCCCTGCATTTGAAGTCTATTTTATCTGAGATTAATATTGCTGCACCTGCTTTCTTTTGGCTGTAGCTTGCGTGAAATATTTTTTTCCATCCTTTCACTTTCAGTTTCTTTGTGTCCCTGTGTCTAAGATGAGTCTCTTGTATGCAACATATTGATGGTTCATTTTTTTTGATCCATTCTGCGAATCTATATCTTTTAATTGGGGAGTTTAATCCATTTACATTCAACGTTATAACCGTGAAGGCATTTCTTGAATCGGCCATCTTATCCTTTGGTTTATGTTTGCCATATTTTTCCCCTCTCTCTATTAATATCCTTTATTGTACCCATGCCGAACCTCTTTAGTACTGAACCTTTCTCCAAGTCTCTCTGTCCTGTCTTTGTTTCTCTGTCTGTAGGGCTTCCTTTAGTATCTCCAGTAGGGCAGGTCTCTTGTTAGCAAATTCTCTCAGCATTTGTTTGTCTGTGAAAAATTTAAGCTCTCCCTCAAATTTGAAGGAGAGCTTTGCTGGATAAAGTATTCTTGGCTCGAAATTTTTCTCACTCAGAATTTTAAATATATCGTGCCACTGCCTTCTCGCCTCCATGGTGGCTGCTGAGTAGTCACTACTTAGTCTTATGCTGTTTCCTTTGTATGTGGTGAATTGCTTTTCTCTTGCTGCTTTCAGAACTTGCTCCTTCTCTTCTGTGTTTGACAGTGTGATCAGTATATGTCTCGGAGTGGGTTTATTTGGATTTATTCTATTTGGGGTTCAATGAGCATTTATGATTTGTGTATTTATGTTGTTTAGAAGATTTGGGAAGTTTTCCCCAACAATTTCTTTGAATACTCTTCCTAGACCTTTACCGTTTTCTTCCCCTTCTGGGACACCAATGAGTCTTATATTTGGACGTTTCATATTATCTATCATATCCCTGAGGTCCATTTCGATTTTTTCAATTTTTTTCCCCATTCTTTCTTTTATGCTTTCATTTTCCATTCTGTCATCTTCCAGGTCACTGATTCGTTGTTCAACTTCCTCTAGTCTTGTACTATGAGTGTCCAGAATCTTTTTAATTTGGTCAACAGTTTCTTTAATTTCCATAAGATCATCCATTTTTTTATTTAGTCTTGCAATGTCTTCTTTATGCTCTTCTAGAGTCTTCTTGATTTCCTTTATATCCCGTACTATGGTCTCATTGTTCATCTTTAGTTCTTTGAGTAGCTGCTCTAGGTGCTGTGTCTCTTCTGGTCTTTTGATTTGGGTGCTTGGGCTTGGGTTATCCATATCGTCTGGTTTTTTCATATGCTTTATAATTTTCTGTTGTTTTTGGCCTCGTGGCATTTGCTGAACTTGATAGGGTTCTTTTAGGGTTTGTAGACCTGTTGAAGTCCTTATCTCTAATTTATCAGATCTACAGCTTCGTGGAGTACACTTTCTCTAACTAACCAGCGGGTGGCGTCCACGAGCCACCTGTTCTCCACAAGCTATTTCTCCCCTGCTTAGCCTTTTTTGGTGAGTGGGGGAGTGAGTCTTGTGGGGTCCAATTGGTGTACCAAGCTTGCGTGTGTAGTTGGTGTTGCCTGCCCTGTATGTGGGGCGTGTTTCTTGGCAGTCGGGGAGGGGGGGTGGCCCTAACAATCAAATCTCCCTGGTGATCCTAGAGTTTTAAAGCTGCTGCAATAGTCTAATCCTTCAGTTCAGTCCTGCCACAATTTGTCTCTGCCACTGACCCACAAGTCCTTGGTATTGGCGTATGGCTCCTGAGACTTGCAAGTGGGCCCCTCTTCCAGGCTGTGCACCCCGGGTCCTCTGTTGAGGGATGACTGTGCTATGTCACAGGTGAGTGCCGTCCCCCCAGGGCAGTTCTGGGCTGCTGGGCTGTGTAGGGAGGCTCCCAGTCTGCTCAAATGATGGCTGAATGGGGCTTTGTTAATTCACACTGCTCCACCTTCCCAACTCTGGGACAATCAGCTGAGGTTGCAGGGAAGGCTAATGTCCACGCCCAGTTTTGTGGTGTGTGCCTGTTATTTGAAGCACTTCCGTCACACTGGGTTGTCTGGGGCAGCTCTGGGCTATGGGGCTGGCGATGGGCAGGAGCGTTTCCTGTCCACCAGGATGGTGGCTGTGAGCGGACACCCCCCTTTTCTTGGGAAGTTGTGGTGTTTAGTGAATTTTCTCAGCCACTGAATTATTGCCTTTTGTCTCAGAGCTCTCTTAGTTCTGCTCTTGACTTGACGTGCCCAAATTGAAAGCCTTTGAAGCTTTCTGTATTGGGCTTCTTAGAGTAATTGTTTTAGAAAAAGAAAAAAGGATTAAAAAAAAAAAAAAAATGGGCCCACCTCAGAGATCTAATGGGTTATTGAAATGCTAAGAGACAAAGCAACCAGGGCCATTAGGGAAAGGTCCACAGGGCAGAGAGATCGGCTTTTCTTCGGGATTTGCATATGCGCCTTAGGGCCTGAGCTCCGCCCTTCCCCTTTCTGTGTTCACCAGAACTCCAAAAATCCTCTGCTTTTATTTTGGAGTTTTTCGTGTTGTTTTTTTTTTTTCTATGCCTGTCTCCTCTCTGCTGGGCTGGCTGCTCTCAGATTCTCTGGTGTCTGGTCTCAGTCTATCTATGGTTGGAGTCTGGATCAGTAGAATGAGTTTCCGATAAGAGCAGCCACTGCAGTTCTCCCTTCTCCTTCCCGGAGCTGACAGCCTCTCCTCCCACGGGACTGAGCCTGGCAGGGAGGGGCGCGGGTCCCCTGGCCGCAAAAACTTACAGATTTCGCTGATCTCAGCAGTTCCACGTTTTCATGAGTGTTGTGTGAAGTATGCCCAAAGACAGATTGCTCTGTGGTGTCCAGTCCACGCAGTTCCTGGCTTTCTACCTACTTTCCTGGAGGAGTAAGCAACTGCGGGAGCGCACGAGTCCAAAGTCTGCAGAGCCATCAACAAGCTGTCAACTCCAAGGAAGATTTCCGACAAACTCCTCGGGAAACGAACCGACAACTTTGACGAACTCCTCAGGAAACGAACCGGCAACTTTGAAGAACTCCTCAGGAAACGAACCGACAACTTTGACGAACTCCTCAGGAAACGAACCGGCAACTTTGAAGAACTCCTCAGGAAACGAACCGACAACTTTGACGAACTCCTCAGGAAACGAACCGGCAACTTTGACGAGCTCCCCAGGAAAAGCTTCACTGAGCAGCTGAAGAAGCTTCATTTACTTTTTGTCCCCCTTTTGTCTCCTCATTTATCCCTACACTGGATAAAGAGGTGGTGAGCCACAAGGTTTTCACAATCACACAGTCACACTGTATGAGCTATATAGTTACATGATCATCTTCAAGAATCAAGGATACTGGATTGCAGTTCAACAGTTTCAGGTATTTCCTTCTAGCTATTCAAGTATACTAAAAACTAAAAAGGGTTATCTATATAATGCATGAGAATAACTTCCAGAATGATCTCTCCACTCCATTTGAAATCTCTCAGCCACTGAAACTTTGTTTCATTTCTCTTTACCCTTTTGGTCAAGAAGATTTTCTCAATCCCACGATGCTGGGTCTAGGCTCATCCTCCGGAGTCATGTCCTACATTGCTAGGGACATTTATGCCCCTGGGAGTCATGTCCCACTTAAGGGGGGTGGGCAGTGAGTTTACCAGCTGAGTTGGCTTAGAGCGAGACAGGCCACATCTGAGCAGCAAAAGAGGTTCTCTAGGGTTGACTCTTAGGCATCATTATAACTAGGCTTAGCCTATCTTTTTCAGTATCAAGCTTTGTAAGGGCAAGCCCCAAGATCAAGGACTCAGCCTACTAAGCTGGTGGTCCCCAATGCTTACAAGAATACCAGGAATTCCCCAGGAGGGGTAGTTTAATGTTTCCACATTTTTCCCCAGGGTTTCAAGGGGGCTTTGCAAATACTTTTTATTCTCTGCTCAAATTACCCTGGGATGTATCAGGGCTTCATGCTAACCTGTACAAACAGCAGACCTCACTCCCTAGTCTAGGTTCCATGTAATTATGGCATTTGAATAAACTCACCATACAAGTTAAATTATATAATGTGCTACAGAAAGTATAGATTTGGTCCCACACAGAAGTTGAAGTTTTAAAAGACAGTTAATATCATCCTGTACCCTTTAGTTGGATCTACCCCAATCTCAACCAAGTGCATTTCATTTATATCTCCAGTTGAAGTCTCATCTCTTTTTCAGCCTCTTTAGCAGTTGGTTCATGGGGCAATGCTGACACTTACAGCTGCCAAACTCTGGCTCTGAGTTCCAGGTGCCACACAAATACCCGAAGCTCCAGGGACCGACCACGTCACACACAAACAGCTCAGAATCTCAAAATTTAGAAATAACTGTTACAACTCATGAATAAATGTGACTGCAGTAAGAGTTTACAATGTAGGAACCTTTATATAAGCCTTCCCCTTAGAGCCCATGCTCCCAGATTCAATTCTCAGAGTTTACACGTTATTAGTCTATATTATTGAGACATTATAATGTTTGTCTTTTCATTTCTTGTTTATTTCACTCAACCTGCTGTCCTCATGGTCCATTCACTTTTGTACATCATAGCTTCATTCTTGCTACTCCCTCATGTAAAAACATTCTTATGTTTATATATTTAATCACACACATTGACCACTCTAAGTTTCATTAAGTTATATAGTCCCAGTCTTTATCTTGTCTTGTCTTTCCTTCTGGTGTCATACAGACTCCTAACCTTCTTTCAACCGTATGCACAGTCATCTTTTTTCAGTGTACTTACAATATCGTGCCACCATCACACAGTATTGTGCTATCCATTTCTGGATCTACACCATCAATCCTCTAGAACATTCTGTGTAACTGTTTCAACATCAAATGCCTTATCTCTACCCTCTTTCTAATCTCTTGATACCTTCATTTCTACACTCTTCTCCAAACCTCTCTCTCCTGCCTTTTCCTATCTCTCTGTAGCACTCCCTTAAGTATTTCCTGTAGAGGAGGTCTCCTGTTCACGAACTCTCTCAGTGTCTGTTTATCTAAATATTTTAAACTCTCTCTCATTTTTGAAGGACAGTTTTTTAGGATATAGGATTCTTGATTGGCAGTTTTTCTCTTTTAGTATCTTGAATATGTCATACCACTGCCTTCTTGCCTCCATGGTTTCTGCTGAGAGATACACACTTAGTCTTATTGAGTGTCCCTTGTATGTGATGGATTGCTTTTCTTCTGCTGCTTTTGTAATTGTCTCTTTGTCTTTGACATTTGAAAATGTGATTAATAAGTGTCTTGGAGTAGGTCTGTTTGGATCAATTCTGTTTTGGGTACACTGTGCTTCTGGGACCTATAATTTTATGCCTTTCATAAGAGTTGGAAAATTTTTATTGACTATTTCCTCTATTTTTCCTTCTGCCACTTTTCCCTTGTCTTCTCCTTCTGGATATCTATAACATGTAAATTCTTGCACTTCATGTTGTCCTTCAGTTCCCTGAGACCCTGCTCATATTTTCCCGTTCTTTTCTCTATCTGTTCCTTTGTGTGCAGGATTTCAGATGTCCGTTCATCTGCCTCTCCATATCTGCTGTTGTATGTCACTGTTGTGTTTTTCATCTCTTCTGTTGTGCTTTTCATTCCCATAAGTTCTGCCATTTGTTTTTTCAAGCTTACAAATTCTTCCTTATGGTCACCCAGTGTCTTTATATCCTTTATCTCTTGTGTCACATTCTCTCTCACCCCATTGATTAAATTTAAAAGATTTGTTTGAACATCTATAATTGGTTGTTTCAACTCCTGAATTTCAGTTGAAATGATAGTTTCTTCCTTTGACTGGGCCATGTCTTTCTGTTTCCTGATGTGGCTCATGATTTTCTGCTGTCTTGGCATGTGGTTTTCTTGATTGGTTTATTCTGGAGGTTGTTTTCTCTCTTTTGTGTAATGTTTTCCTCTTGGTTGACTTTGATCTCTATCTTTCCTTTGTTTCTCTCCCTGCCCAATTGTCAGATTGCCTCTGTCCCCCAGTTTTCTCCCCCAAATCAGGCACCCACCGTGGCCTGCCATAGGGATGGGAGGTAGGCACTGGGCACCCCAGCAAGTTCACTGTGTGTGGTAATGCAAATCTGCTGGCTTCCAGTGGTGCTCTGTTTTCTACCAGCTAGCAAGACCTGGGTTTGTTTTGGGTCCCTGCTTTGACAGTTGGGTCTTCCCTATTTCTCAGCCAAAACAGGGTTGGGTTTCCTTCTGTATAGGGCATATAGAACAGTTCCACTGTTCCTAAGAAAGGGTCCTTGCAGTTTTCAGACTGTCCAGCAGATCGTGCTGTTCGGTAACTTAATTGTCCTCAGAGGCTGCTCTGCCTAAGAGGATGGCCGCTGGCTGTTGCTTCCCTCAAGGGTGGGGGAAGGGCTTTCATACCCATGGCTGGAAACTTCTCTGTCTACGTTTCTTCAGTCTCTTTGTCCCTCACTGATCTGGGCCTTGAAATGTACTCTCCTGTCCACTGGGTCTTCAAATGGTGTGGGTGTTTTTCACTGCTGTGAAATTTTAAAATCTGTATCCCTGGTGCAAGGGTTCCCATCTGTTGTTTCTGTGCCTTTCCTGCACGGAGACTGAGTGAGGGGGAGGGGAGAGGACTGGCTGGTCTGAGATGGAAAATTCCTACCTGATACTTCTCTTTCTTCAGTTCGGCATTTGCAGGGTCTTATTCCAGTCTATATTTTCTTCCAGAGTTTCAAACAATTCAGAATTGTCCTTTTTTTCGTTGACTCTCTGGAGAGAATTTTCAGTAGCTGTTTTATGTCACCATGTTGATGACATCACCCCCTCTCCTCCATTTTTGAAGGACAGTTTTGCCTGATATAGAATTTTTGGTTGGCAGTTTTTCTCTTTCAGTATCTTAAGTATATCATACCACTGCCTTCTCACCTCCATAGATTCTACTGAGAAATTCATACATAGTCTTATCGAGCTTCCTTTGTATGTGATGGATCGCTTTTCTCTTGCTGCTTTCAGAATTCTCTCTTTGTCTTTGACATTTGATAACCTGATTATTAAGTGTCTTGGAGTCGCCTACTTGGGTGTATTCTGTTTGGGATACACTGTGCTTCTTGGATCTGTCATTTTATGTCTTTCATAAGAGATGGAAAATTTTCAGTAATTATTTCTTCCACGATTTTTTCTGCCCCTTTTCCCTTCTCTTCTCCTTCTGGGATACCCATGACACATATATTTGTGCACTTCATGTTGTCTTTCAGTTCCCTGAAAAGACGTATTTTTCCATTCTTTTCCCTATCTGTTCTTTTGCATGTAAGATTTCAGCTGTCTTGTCCTCCAATTCATGAATCCTTTCTTCTGCCTCTTCAAATCTGCTGTTACATATGTTTCCCTTGTGTTTTTCATCTCTTCTATTGTGCCTTTCATCCCTATAAGTTCTGTCAATTGTTTTTTCAAACTTCCAGGTTCTTCCTTATGTTCGCCCAATGTCTTCTTTATTATCCTTCATCTCTTTTGCCATATCTTCCCTCAACTTGTTGATTTGATTTTTGAATTGATTTAGGAGAATTGTTTGATTAATAATTAGTTGTTTCAATTCCTGTATCTCAGTTGAAGTGTAATTTTGTTCCTTTGACTGGGCCATATCTTTGTTTTTCCTGATGTGATTTGTAATTTTTTGTTGTCTAGGCATTTGGTTTCCTTAATTACTCCAATTAGATTTTCCCAGACCAGACAGGCCCAGGTCTCAGGAGGAGACCGAGTTCGGTATCAGGTTTCCCCGAGAGTGAGACCAACAGACTTTCCTGTGATGCCTGTAGACTCTGTGCTTTTCGTATCCCACCCAGTAGGTGGCGTTTGTCAGCCCGCAGCTCCCAGTGGTGTAAAAAGCTGCGGTCTCTTTGATTCTCACTGGACCCTGTCCTGTCCAGGGGCCCAGGGTGTCAAAAGCCAAGCTTAAGTTGTTTCTGGTCCATCTCCCCCCCCAGGCCCTGGGATCTGAATTCATGGAGGGCAGCCACTTGACCTGGGCCCCACCCGCCTTTTCTTAGGGAAGGTGCACCCTTTAGGGAGTTATCTCATACACTTAAATTCCTCCTTTGTCTCTCTGTTAGTTCCACCCTTACCTGGGTGAGTGCTGACAATCAAAAACGACTGAGGCTTTCTCTAATGAGCTCCTTGGAATGGGAGGAAAAAAAAAGGAAAAAGAAAGCCCCTTTTCAGGGACACACCCAACTCTCCAGTTTTGCTGGTTGACTGCTGTTGCTACCTGGTTCTCTGTGCCCCTTTTCTTGGGGCACAGCTGGCTTTCCAGTATTCTGAACTCAGCTGTCTCCAAAAGCCTCTGTTTTTAGTTACTTATCTTATTTTTTTCTGTCAGCCCCATCTCTCTGCCAGGAACGACCTCAGGGTACTTTCCTGCTTGATTTGGGTCTATCTGTGCTTGTAGTTTGTATTCAGTAATTTAAATCTGTTAATTAAAACAGCAGTTGGAGCTTGGTTGAGTTACTGTCCCTTGCTCCAGGTAGCCTGCTTGTTTTTCCACAGTGAAGTTTTGCAATTCAGCCTGCCATGCTGGTGGGGGATGGCCGCCAGCTCCACGGTTTGGGGAGCTTTACTTACAGTTGTACCCCAACAGTTGTTCCAGACTATTTACTACTTGTTCCTGGCTATTTACAAGTTGCTCTAGGGGACTAACTAAATTCCACACCTCTCTATGCCACCATCTTGCCCTGCGCTCCCATGCATTTTGAGATGCTGTATTTTCATATCCATTCACCTCTAGATATTTAGCAGTTTGTCTTGCAATTCCTTGTTTGCCCCACTGATTGTTTATGAGTGTGTTGTTTAACCTCAAATTTATGAATGTTCTGGTTCTTCAATGGTTTTTGACTTCTAGTTGCATTCATTATGGTCAGAGAATGTGCTTTGAGTAATTTCAGTCTTTTTAAATTTATTGAGACTTGTTTTATGCCCCAACATATGACCCTATCTTGGAGAATGTGGCATGAGTGCTAGAGAAGAATGTATATCCTGGTAATTTGGGATGTAATGATCTATTAAGTCTAATTCATTTATCACATCATTTATGTTCTCAGTTTCTTTATTGGTTCTCTGTTGGGTTGTTCTGTCTATAGAAGAGAGTGGTATATTGAAGTCTCCCGCTATTATTATAGAAACATCTATTGCTTCCTTCAGTTTTGCCAATGTTTTTCTTGTACTTTGGAGCACCTTGATTGGGTGCATAAACATGGTTATTTCTTCTTGTTGAATTGTCCCTTATATTAATATATAGTGTCCTTCTTTGTCACTTGTGACATCTTTGTAAAGTCTATTTTGTCTATTAGTATAGTTACTCCTGCTTTCTGTTGGCTGTAGCTTGCATGAAATATTTTTTTTCCATCCTTTCACTTCCAATCTCTTTGTGTTGCTGGGTCTAAGATGAGTCTCTTGTAAACAGTATTGTTCTGGTTTGCTAATGCTGCCATTTTGCAAGACACCAGAAATGGATTGTCTTTTATAAAGGGGGTTTATTTGGTTACACAGTTACTGTCTTAAGGCCATTAAGTGTCCAAGGTGAAGCATCAATGATAGGGTACCTTCACTGGAGAAAGGTCATTGGCATCCAGAAAACCTCTGTTAGCTCAGAAGGCACGTGGCTGGCATATGCTTGCTCCCAAGTTGCATTTCAAAATGGTGTTCTCCAAAATGTATGTGTTAGCTTTCAATGGCCATCTTTAAAGTGTCTGTCTCAGCTGCAGCTAGCAGTGAGCTCCTTCTGTCTGAGCTTTCATAAGGCTCCAGTGAACTAATCAAGACCCACACTGAATGGTCAGGGCCACACCTCTATGGTAGCATTCAATCAGAGGTCACACCCTAACCAAAGGTGCCACTCACAGTTGGGTAGGTCACATCTCCATGGAAACAACCCAATCCCAGTATCCCACCAGATTGGATTAAAAGATCATGCTTTTTCTGAGTGACATAATATATCCAAACTGGTATAGGTGTATTGGTGGTTCATACTTTTAATCCATTCTGCCTATCTTAATCTTTTAATTGGGGAGTTTAATCCATTCTCATTCAATGTTATTACTGTAAAGGCAGTTCTTCTTCAGTCAACTATCTTATCCTTTGGTTTTTATTTGTCAGATCTGTTTTCCCCTCTTTTTTCCCCCCTTTAAATTTCCCTTACTAACACTCTTCAGTTCTGCGCCCTTCTCCAGACCTCTCTCTTTTCTTTTTTTCTCAGTGGGTAGAACTCCCTTTAGTATTTCTTGCAGGGCAAGTCACTTGTTAACAAATACTCTTTGCATTGTTTGTCTCTGAAAATTTTAAAACTCTCCCTCAATTTTGAAGGACAGCTTTGTTGGATAAACAATTCTTGGCTGGCAGTTTTTCTCTTTCAGAATTCTAAATATGTCATACCACTGCCTTCTCGCCTCCATGCTTCCCTCTTTGTAGTCAGTACTTTGTCTTATGTGGTTTCCCTTGTATGTGGTGAATCATTTCTCTCCTGCCACCTCCAGGAGTTTCTCCTTGTCTTTAGCATTTGACAATCTGATTAGTATGCCTCAGAGTGGGTTTATTTGAATTAATTTTATTTGGAGTTCATTGGGCATCTTTGATTTCCTTATTTGTGTCATTTAGAAGGGTTGAAAAGTTTTCCCCAACTGTGTCTTCAAATACTCTTCCTAGCTCTTTACTCTTTTTTTTAATTCAATTTTATTGAGATATATTCACATACCATACAGTCACCCAGCATGTACAATCAGTTGTTCACAGTACCATCATATAGTTGTGCATTCATCACCCAATCTATTTTTTGAACATTTTCCTTGTACCAGAAAAAGTGAAAATAAGAATAAAAAATAAAAGTAAAAAAGAATACCCAAATCATCCCCCCTACTTCCACCCTATTTTTCATTTAGTTTTTGTCCCCATTTTTCTACTCATCCATCCATACACTGGATAAAGGGAATGTGATCCACAGGGTTTTCACGATCACACTGTTACCCCTTGTAAGGTGCATTGCTATGCAATCGTCTTCAAGAGTCAAGGCTACTGGGTTGCAGTTTGATAGTTTCAGGTATTTATTTCTAGCTATTCCAATGCATTAAAACCTACAAAGGGTTATCTGTGTAGTGCATAAGAATGCCCACCAGAGTGACTTCTTGACTCCACTTGGAATCTCTCAGCCACTGAAACTTTGTTTCATTTCACATCCCCCTTTTGGTCAAGAAGATGTTCTCAATCCCTGGGTGTCAGGTCCAGATTCATCCCCTGGAGTCATATCCCACATTGCCAGGGAGATTTATACCCCTGGGAGTCAGATCCCACATGAGGGGAGGGCAGTGAGTTCATCCACTGAGTTGGCTTTGCTAGAGAGAGAGGGTCACATCTGTGTAACAAACAGGTACTCAGGGGGAGACTCTTAGGCACAGTTATAAGCAAGTTTAGCCTCTCTTTTGCAGTATCGAGCCTCATAAGGGCAAGTCCTGTGATAAAGGGCTTGGTACATCAAACCATCAGTCCTCAACATTTGTGAGAACATCAGCAACAATCCAAGTGAGGAGGGCCAACACCTCTGCATTTCTCCCCAGCTCCTCAAGGGGGCCCTGCATATATATTTTTATTCTCTGCCCAAATTACTTTGGGATGTGTCACTATTTCACACTAACCTATGCAAACCTGCCAGGTCTCACTTCCTATTAAAAGTTCCATGTAATTATGTTATTTGAGCAAACTGTATGAGTTAAATTGTTTAGGAAATATAGATCTTGCACCAACTAAACATCTCTTCCCTTTGTCTCATATGGAATTTGAGGTTTTAAAATCCAGTCAGTATTGTCCTTTACCCTTTGGCCTGATCTGCACTAGTCCTATGCCTGTTTCATTCATGTCTAGTTGAAGTCTGGATCCTTTTTCAGCTTTTTTTAACAGTTGCTATATGTTCTAATACTGACATTCATATCTGCCGAGTTCTAGCTCTGAGTTTCAGGTGTCACACAGATACCCAAAGTTCCAGGGATTGATGAGGTTGTACACAAAAGGATCGATCAGGTTATGCACAAAGGGATCAGCATCTCGGAATCTGGAGGTAGCCATTACAATTCAGGAATAGATGGGACTGCTATAAGAGCTTACAATCTAGGGACAATTACAATAAGCGTTTCCCTGATAAGCTGTGCCCTGAGGTTCAGTTCTGAGTTTACACATTGTTTAGTCCGTATTGGTGAGACATTATCATGTTTGCCTTTGTTACTGGCATAGTTCACTCAAAATTCCTAGCCCTTTACTCTTTACCTCTGGCACACCAGTGATTCTTATATTTGTGCATTTCATGTTGTCTATCATTTCCCTGAGATCCATTTCAATTTTTTTTTTAATTTTTTCAAGTTTGTTCTTTTGTGCCTTCACATTCAATTGCCTTGTCCTCTAGTTCATGTATTATTTCTTCTGTCACTTCAAATCTGCTGTTGTGTGTCTCTAATATATTTTTAATTTGATCAACAATATCTTTTAGTTCCATAAGATCTAATTTTTTACTTACTCTTTGAAATTCTTGTTCATACTCTTCTGGAATCTTCTTGATGTCCTTTATGTCCTTAGCCAACTCATTGATGTTGTTTGGAGATTTGTGCTTACTTGATTAATTGCTCCAAGTTCTGTGTCTCCTCTGGCTTTTTAATTTGGTTCTTTGGGTTGTTCATATTGTCTTGTTTCTTCATGTGCATTATGATTTTCTGTTGTTGGCCTCATGGTATTTGCTTATAATGATAAGGTTATTTTGGGAAATGCAGGATTATTTGAACATTTATCTGTAATTTGACAGAGCTACAGCTTGGTAGAGTGTACTTTCCCTGCCCTACAAGCAGAAGGCCCTCTTGAGCCACCTGTTACTCTCAGACCAGCTCTCTCCCAACTTTGCCTGTGCACTAGACAGGGTCCAACCTGGATGGAAAACCAATCAGTGTACCAGTTCTCTGTGTGCATTTGGTACCACCAGCCCTGTGGGGGGGGGTGGCCCTGCACGATTTGACATGGAGTCATTTGCCTACTTTTGAACCATACTAATTTCATATATTTTGCTACCTGGAAAGCAAATTTGGGTAGGAAGTAGCTATGGCATAGAGAGATGAAGAGAGAAAAAAGAGGGTCTTTAGAAGAATATGGTGTCTTTCCTCAAGAAATTTAAGTTTTAAATGGGAGTCCATGGAGATATTACAGATGCCAAGATATCATACGGCTGCATTATATTTCATTTTTAAGTTTAACTTATGAGGTACACATACAGAAGATTGTGTTTGTATCTTATGTACAGTTGAAGAATAGTGTATCTACCACCCAGTTTAAAGAATATTTCTCTTAAATCTTAAAAAAAAGGAACTTAACCTTTACTAACATTTATTATATCAGATGGTCACATTTCACATTAGTGAGTGTTCTAGTTTGCTAATGCTGCCAGAATGCAAAACACCAGAAATGGCCTGGCTTTTATAAAGGGGGTTTGTTTGGTTACACAGTTACAGTCTTAAGGCCATAAAGTGTCCAAGGTAACACATCAGCAATCGGTACCTTCACTGGAGGATGGCCAATGGCATCTGGAAAACCTTTGTTAGCTGGGAAGGCATGTGGCCAGTGTCTGCTCCAAGTTCTGGTTTCAAAATGGCTTTCTCCCAGGACGTTCCTCTCTAGGCTGCAGTTCCTCAAAAATGTCACCCTTAGTTGCACTTGGGGTATTTGTCCTCTCTCAGCTTCACTGGAGCAAGAGTCTGCTTTCAACGGCCATCTTCAAACTGTCTTTCATCTGCAGCTCCTGTGCTTTCTTCAAAGTGTCCCTCTTGGCTGTAGCTCCTCTTCAAAATGCCGCTCTCAGCTGCACTGAGTTCCTTCTGTTTGTCAGCTTATTTATATAGCTCCACTGATCAAGGCCCACCCTGAATGGGTGGGACCACGCCTCCATGGAAATAGCTCATCAGGGTTATCACCTACACTTGTGTGGGGCACATCTCCATGGAAACACTCAAAGAATTCCAGTCTAATCAGCACTAAAATGTCTGTGCCACAAGGTTGCATCAAAGAATATGGCTTTTCCTGGGGGACATAATACATTCAAACCGGCACAGTGAGCAAGCATGGAGGGTTTAACAGCATGTATCCTTCATTTATAGTTCATTCTTGTGACGTAATATAGTTGGCATGAGTGGTTAAATGGATTTACAGATTATGTTACCTCATTTTAACTATACCAACTCTCACAAAATAGATAACCTAAAATGATTCCTGCCAAGAAACTTTGGATGAAAGATAATACTAATAAGGGAAGCACAAGTAAATAACAAACTACAGAGTTAGATTCTCCTCCTGTTCCTAGTAGAAGCACTTCAATAGCTGTACATATAAGTGCTCAAAAAAGTTGTCAAAATTAATTAAGGATATGTTATGAGGGTTTTTGTTTGTTTTTACAAAAAGAAAAGGTGTTCCAAATTTGCTGACCTTATAAGAGATGACATGTGACTGCCAAAACCAGTTTTAAAAAAACAAACACACTTTATATATCCCAAGTTTTTTGTTCTTGTTTTTAAACAATGAGTGAGAAAGTAGCTGGTTTTGTAAAGATACTCTTTTATGGTGAATATATTTTAGAAATGGATGTTTGGATATATTTCATCATTATACGATTTTGTTGCTGGAACTGGTGGACCCTTGAAAAACCTGGACTGGAATTTTCTAACCTATTTTCAAAAAACCTCCAAATAAAGAGTTCAGAAAGCATAGTCAGTGATGCAGTGATGTATGTCTTCCTTTGATTCTACATGTATTTGTGAGATATTTCTTTTCAACAGTTGACATTAAAGGCAGATATTAAATTGAAATTAGAATAAAATCTTTAATCATCATTTCATAAAGTGTTAAATCAAGATTGCTTTGTTGTACTATAGTTTATTAACCAATTCCTTCTTATTAAAGAGTTTGGTTATTTTAGTTTTTCACTCAGAAAAATTATGTTGGATTGTTCTTAAATATATTTTGGATTATGCATATATTCATTTTCTTAGGTCATGAAATTTAAAATGACCTTTGAAGGGAAAAGAGGCATTTGATAGCTAGAATGATGGGATGAATATTCCAGGAAGGGCACAGTCTTAATAAAGACAAGAACACCTCAATATCATGAAGAATTAGAGGGACCATTAGTCCAGCCTGGCTGAAGTAGAGGTTACCCACGGGGTGGTAAAAGGCTCAAAAGGAAGATACACTTGAGCTTGTAGAAAGCCTTGAGTACCAGCCTATGATGCTTGGGATTTGTTTGGTATGTAATGAGTAATCCTTAAAGGTTTCAGAGCTGAAGAATGATGGGATGAAAACTGTTGAGAAGATTAATCTTAAAGCACTGTGCAGAATGATTTAGAGCAGAAGCAGGGGGACCAATTAGGAGATCCATATTATGACAGAAGCACAATAAAGAGAAAGCAAGTTTAGATTTTTATAAAGTAAGTAGAATAGTATCATTTTTTAGCAATTTCATTGAGATATATTCACATATCATATAATCTGTACAGAATATACAATCTTTGGTCACATTATCATCACATAGTTGTGTATTCATTACCACAGTTGATTTGAGAACATTTCTTTACTTCAAATCAAAACAAAACACATCCCATGCCCTTTATCCACCCGTATTATTACCCTTAGTACCTTTGTTACTGTTGATGAAGGAAAGTAAAAATATTGCCATTAGTTATAGCCCATAGATTGCAGGTGTATTTTTTCCCATATACCAGTCTATTATAAATTTCTTGTAATAGTGTTGTACTTTTGTTCTAGTTCATGAAAGAACATTTTTATGTCTGTACTGTTATTCACAGTCATTTTCCACCACAGTGTTCACTGTGTTATTCAGTCCTCTGTTTTATCCTCTAGCTTTCCTTCTAGTGACATACTTGACTCTGAACCTCCCCTTTCAACCACAATCACACACATAATTCAGTGCTGTTACTTACACTGACCATATTGTGCTACCATCACCTCTATCCATTTCTAAACATTTACATTCAACCTAGTTAAAAATTCTGCACACAGTAAGTATCCGCTCCCCATTCTTTACCCTTATTCTATTTCCTGGTGACCTATATTCTACATTTTAACTCTGTGTGTTTACTTATTATAATTATTTCCTGTTAGTGAGATCATGCAATATTTGGCTTTTTGCAGCTGACTTATATCACTCAACGTAATGTCCTCAAGGTTCATCCATGTTGTCGCATGCTTCAGGACTTCATTTCTTCTTACTGCTGAATAATATTCCATTGTATGTGTCTACCACATTTTGTTTATCCATTCATCAGTTGATGGACTTTTGGGTTGTTTCCATCTCTTGGCAATTGTGAGTAATGCCAGGATGAACATCGGTTTGCAAATGTCTGTTCACATCCCTGCTTTCAGTTCTTTTGAGTATATACCTAATAGTGAGATTGCCGGATCATATGGCATTTTTATTGTTATCTTCGTCAGAAGCCTCCAAACCATCTTCCACAGCAGCTATACCATGTTACAGTCCCACCACAGTGAATAAGTGTTCCAATTTCTCCACATCCTCTCCAACACTTGTAGTTTTCTGTTTAATAGCAGCCATTCTAGTAGGTGTGGCATGATATCTCATTGTGGTTTTGATTTTGCATTTTTCTGATAGCTAGTGATGTTGAGCATCTTTTCATGTACTTTTTAGCCATTTGTATTTCTTCTTTGGAGAAATGTTTATTCAAGTCTTTTGCCCTTTTTTTTTTTTTTCAACTTCTACACATTTTTGCTAAAGGAGCACTTAAGGTAAAAGGAGTAAGTTTACAATGTAAAAATTAATTGATGCATTACCAAGCCTGGGAGTCCCCACTCCTCCAGACGCAGCTGGACATGAGAGCAAAGAGCTCCCTCTTGTCTGAGTTACAGAAAATTTATAGCACTTTTGATTTACATGCAATCAAATCATATTCTATTTTTACATTTAAACCGTGAGTGGTTAAAATGATGCAAGTTGAACCACTAGTGTTTCAAGATCAAAGGAGGGTATCCACAGTGTTGTCAGAGATTAGCCTTAAATGTCTGTAAAACTTTACTGTTAATATTTCTACTAATTAAGCTATGACTTCTGTAAGAGCAATATAACATACTTTTTACTTATATAAAATTTAAAGATTAGGTTTAAAAAGATTAGGTTGTTGGTCTTTTTATTGTTGAGCTGTAGCATTTCATTATGTATTCTGGATATTAAACCCTTATTGGATATGTGGTTCCCAAATATTTTCTCCAGCATCACTTGACAAATAAGAGAAGGGAAGTAAAACAGGTTTGTTAATAGAGCTATATGTTAACCACTTTGGTAAAGTATTCTGTTTAGACTGAAATTGTAGGCTAAAAAATGACTTTGTTCTTACCGGAAATAGTTCCATGGATAATTCAGAGTTGACTGTAAATGGTTTTATACTATCAATGTTTTTTGTAAGCAGTTACGTGTAAAAGGTAGGGAAGAAATTTTTTGCAGTATCAGGGTAATGCCTGTGATAAGTGTTTCCTTCTGTCCCAGCTGCCTTCTCATTCAGCCTTTAAGGCATTCCAGTTTCTATGTATGATATTATTCTTCTGAAACAGAAAAAATTGAAATTTTTTGATAGTTTTTTTTTCTGTGTTTGAAATTGTGCAATAATGCCGTCTTGAGGTAGATTAAGTAACAGTTACAAATTGAATGTGTTTCCTTTTTTCACGTACTCAGGTTGTGCAATGTTTATTTATAAATATGTAAGATTTCTTTCCTCCAACTTTTTATTTGGAAATTTAAAAAACATACAGAAAAATGAAAGAATAGAATATGGAACACTCATGTACACTTCACCTAGATTAACATTTTTCCATATTTGCTTTATCTGCATGTATGTATTTTTTAATGAAGCATTTGGAAGTAAATTGCATACTATATCATACTTCACTCCTAAATATTTAAATGTTATGTTCTGAGCATAAGGACTTTTCCCCATAATCACAATACCATTATTACATTTAAAAATTGACAATTTGAAAATACCATCTAACATCCAAACCATGTTTAAATTTTCCCAATTGTCCCGAGAATGTATTAGAGCACTGTTTTTTTGAACCAGGATCTAATCAAGGCTTACATATTGTTTTTATTTGTTGTCTCTTTATTTTCATCTGGACTAGTTTCCTACCTTTTAAAAAAATGACATTAACCTAAGTTTTCAGGCCAGATTTTTTGTAGAATGTGTCACATTCTCAGTTTGTCAGATTGTTTCCCCACATTGTGGTTTAACCTTACTATCCTATTTCCCTCTATTTCCTATAAACTGGAAGGTAGACCTAGAACAGCTATACTTAACCTTGGTTTCACAGACTCTGTAGGGTCCTGTGGTTAGAATTCAAGGAGTCTGTGAACTTTGGTGGGGAAAAAATTAAATATTTATTTTTAAATAATCTCTTAGTTGATCTCATTAGGTGACTTGCCCCTGCTTTCCCCAAGGAAACTTTGGTGATATGTGGAGACGTTTTTGGTTATCACAGCTGTGCAGGGGGTGCTAATGGCATTATGAGGGCTGCTGCCAAAGATCCTACAATGCAAGACAGCTCTCCATGACAGAATTATACAACTGAAAAAATGTCAGTAGTGCTGAGGCTGAAAAACCCTGCTCTAAATGAGCTGTAGCTTTTCCATTGATTATGAATATAGGAAACCCTCCACACGGGTACCACCAGTACCTGTAAGTTTCTACAATAGAAATCTCAGGTATTTTCATATCAAATTAAATTGTTGTGGGTATCTTGAAACAGCGTTTATTTCATTTATTGCTTTGAAATTAAGGCAGTTATTAGATTCACCTTAATCAAGAAGCAAGAATATTACTGTATTACAAACTTAAAAAGTATTTTGATAGCTATATTTTGCTATAATTGTTGTCATTGTAATCTTATATATTTTATTTTATGCATTTAAAAACATCATTCTAAGAAGGGATCTGTAAATATCACCAGGCTGCTAAAGGAATCCACAGGACAAAAAAAGGTTAAGGACCCCTGATCTAGAGGCTTGATTAGATTGGATTTAATATATTTGGTGAGAATACTTCATAGGTGATAAGTTGATTTCATATTCTATTTCCTGACACACATAATATCAAATTATCCTGCTATTATCAGTGATGTTATATTTGATGGCTTTGTTAAAGTGGTGACAGCCAGATATCTCCATTTTAGAAATAGGTTTTTTCCTTTGCACTGCTAATTGATCTGTGGGGGTGATCTTTTGGTACCATGTGAATTTTCTGTTCCTTATTAACCTTTCACCTAATAGCTTTAGCATATGTTGATTATTTTTGCTTGAATGTATTTTTTCTTTGGGGGTTATACAATGATGATTTTCTAATTTGGTCATTCCTCCTACATTTATTACCAGTTTCCTTTACCAGTCCCTACTCCTTTTTTTTTGTCATCTTTTTTCCCCTGTTAGTGTCACTGTGGATTTATGAATTCTTATTTATTCAGTATGTTACATACAATTATTTTTTAAATGTTTTCTTGTAGTTTTTATTCTAGTAACTATATGATCTAAAATTTCCCCTTTTAACCACATTCAGTATATAGATAACTGGCGTTATTAACATTCCCAGTGTTATGCTACCATCACCACCATCGATTTCCAAAACTTTACAGATAACCTAAATAGAAATTCTGTATGATTTAAGCATTAACTCCCCATTCCCTACCCCCAACCCAGCACCTAGTAACCTATATTCTAGATTCTGACTCTGTGAGTTTGCTTATTCTAATTATTTCATATCAGTGCGATCATAGAATATTTGTCCTTTTGTATCTGGCTTATTTCACTCAACATGATGTTTTCAGGGTTCATCCACGTTGTTACATGAATTAGAACTTCATTCCTTTTTACAGCACAATGATATTCCATTGTATGTGTATATCGCATTTTGTTTATCCATTGATTGGTTGATGGACACTTGAATTTCTTACATCTTTGGCAAGTGTGAATAATGCTGCTATGAATATTGGTGTGCAAATATTTGTCTGAGTTCCTGCTTTCAGTTCTTTTGGGTATACAGTGGTGCCTTGGTACTCGTTGTTAATTGGTTCCTGGAGGTGTGACGAGTACCAAAAATGAGTACCAACAAATTTTTCCTATCAGGAATAATGTAAATAAATTTAATGCATTCCCAAACCAAAGACAATGCACATTTTTAAGGCAATATGTAAAAGGATGTGGTTGTATATCATTACTTTACATGACAAATAAACCTAAAAATTAATAAATACTTAGATTAAATAAAATAAAAACTTCACTTTGCCTGTACTGAGAGGAGTCTGTGGCCTAATGGGATAGTGGGAGGAGAGCAGTGAGTAGGAGAGCTTACATGGGGTGTTGCTTGGAAGGAGAATCCTCCTCCAATAGAATACCGGGCACTTGCACTTCAAGTGTTCTTTCTCATTTCTGCCTTTTTTCAACTTGCACCACAGGCTCTGGCACACTCTTTGTCTCCACTAAGAACTTACCGAGTGAGGACTGCTTCTGTCTTTTCAGAATTTCTCGAAAATATGAAATTGTTTAGTCATTCAGTAAATTCACATTTTTGCTTGTCAGAGCTTTGGATGGTATATCTCCATAAAGTTTTGAATTTCTGCCCATTTTTCATACATTTCTTTTATCAAGGAACTCGGTATATCCTCCCTTATTTCCTCCTCACCTGAAGAAATCTCTTCAGGCACCTCTTGTTGCTGCTCCTTCTGTGGTTCCTGCAGCTCCTCACTGCTAAGCTCTTCATGATGTTCCTCCACTATCTCCTCAACATCAGCAGCATTGACCTCCAGACCCATTGATTGGCCCAAAGATACAATATCCTGCACAACTGTACTCTCTGTACCTGCAGGCTTAGGGTTAGCCTCGAACCCTTTCAAGTCTTTCTGCGTCACAGTTCTGCCCACAAGTTCTTCCATGCCAAATTCTTTGTCCTATAAGAGACTTCATTCCAGGTCTTATCAATAAGGTTAAGGCAGTGCAGGATATTGAAATGCTTCTTCCAGAATTCTGTGAAGGTCAACTGGATGTCAGAAGTGATCTCAAACACCTCTGGGAAAGTGCCTTGGTGTACAACTTTTTGAAGCTTGAAATGACCTGGTTCATGGGCTGGATGAGAGGAATAGTGTTGGGGGGCAGGAACCTTACAATGATGACGTTTTACTTTTTCCTTTCCCATTTGGACACCTTTATTTCTTTTTCTTGCCTAATTGCTCTGGCAAGAATTTCCAGTACCATGTTGAATAACAGTGGTGACTGTGGGCATCCTTGTCTTGTTCCTGATCTTAGAGGGAAAACTTTCAGTCTTTCACCATTAAGTAGGATTAAGTAGGTTTTTCATGTAAGCACTTTATCACGTTCAGGGAGTTCCCTTCTATTCCTAGTGTTCGAAGTGTTTTTATCTAGAAAGGGTGCTGGATTTTGTCATATGCCTTTTCTGCATCAATTAAGATGTGGTTTCCCCTTCATTCTGTTAATGTGGTTTATTACATTAATTGATTGTCTTATGTTCAACCAACCTTGCATACCGTGGATAAATTCCACTTGATCTGGTGTATAATTCTTAAATATGCTGTTGGATTCGGTTTGCTGGTATTCTCTTGAGGATTTTTGCATTTATATTCATAAGAGGTATTGGTCTTTAATTTTATTTTCTTGTGATATCTTTAGCTGGCTGTGGTATGAGGGTGATGTGGCCTTGAACGATGAGTTAGAGAGTGTTCCCTTTTCAATTATTTAGAAGAGTTTGAACAGAATAGGAGTTAAGCCTTCTTGGAATGTTTTGTAGAATTCCCTTGTGAAGCCATCTGGTCCTGGGCTTTTCTTTTGGGAAGTTTTCGAATACTGATTCAATCTCTTTAGTAGTGATTGGTTTGTTGAGATCTTCTATTTTGAGTCAGTGTAGGTCATTTGTGTTTCTCAGAATTTGTCCACTTTATATAGATTATCTAATTTATTGGCATAATAAATTAGATAGTCCTTTTTATTTCAGCAGGGTCAGTAGTAATGTCCCTCTTTTCATTTCTGGTTTTTGTTATTTGTATACCCTCTCTTTTTTTCTTAGTCAGTCTAGCTAAATGTTTGCTGATTTTATTGATCTTTTCAAAAAACCAGATTAAAAAAAAAATCTATTGTTTTTGTTTGTTCTCTATTTCATTTATCTCTGCTCTAATTTTTATTTCCTTCCTTCTGCTTGCTTATATTTCATATCTATGAGTTTACATGTTATAATTAGTTCATATCAGGAGAGCTGCAATATTTGTCTTTATGTGTCTGACTTATTTCACTCAATATAGTGGCCTCAGGGTTTCTTCATAAACCTATTTTTTTAAGACAATTTTGTTCACATACCATACATTCTGTCCTAAGTAAACAATCAGCGGTTCCCTGTATAGTCACATATTTGTGTATTCACCACCATCACCACTATCTATATAAGGACATCTCCATTTCTTCCACAAAGAAGGAGGAAGAGTCGAAGGTAGAGAGACAAAAGAAAAAGAAAAATGAGGAAAAAAAAATGACAGCTATGAAGCAACAAAAGGAAAGATAGAATTAAACTAAAATAGAATGAAGAGTCAGACAACATCACCAATGCAAAGAGTCCCATACCCCTCCCTTATGTCCCTCTCTTATAGGCATTTAGCTTTGGTATATTGCCTTTGTTACATTCAAGGACGCATAATACAATGTTTCTGTTAACTATAGTCTAGTTTGCATTGATTGTATTTTTCCCCCAATCCCACCTTGCAGGGTTGACATTCCTTTGTTCTCCCTCATGTAAAAACATATTTGTACATTTTGTCACAGTTATTGAGCACCCTAGGTTTCACTGAGTTATGCAGTCCCAGTCTTTTATCTTTCCTCTTTCCTGCTGGTGTCCCACATGTTCCTAACCTTCCACTTTCAACCATACTCACAGTCATCTTTGTTCAGTGTACTTACATTACTGTGCTACCATCACCCAAAATTGTGTTCCTAGCCTTTCATTCCTGTCTTTTCCTGTATGTCTTTAATGCTCCCTTTAGTATTTCCTATAGAGCAGGTATCTTGTTCACAAACTGTCATTGTCTGTCAGAGAATATTTTAAACTTTCCCTCATATTTGAAGGACAGTTTTGCCAGATATAAGATTCTTGGTTGGTGGTTTTTCTCTTTCAGTATTTTAAATATATTGCACCACTTCCTTCTTGTCTCCATGGTTTCTACTGAGAAATCCACATATAGTCTTATCCAGCTTCCTTTGTATGTGATGGATCGCTTTTCTCTTGCTGCTTTCAGGATTCTCTCTTTGTCTTTGACCTTTGATAATCTGATTATTAAGTGTCTTGGCATAGGTCTATTCAGATCTGTTCTGTTTGGGGTATGCTGCCCTTCTTGGATCTGTAATTTTATGTCTTTCATAAGAGATGGGAAAGTTGCATTGATTATTTCTTCTATTATAGCTTCTGCCCCTTTTCCCTTCTCTTCGCCTTCTGAGACACCCATGACACATACATTCATGCGTTTCATGTTGTCATTCAGTTCCCCAAGGCGTTACTCATATTTTCCCATTCTTTTCCCTATCTGTTCTTTTCTGTTTAGGCTTTCAGGGGTCTTGTTCTCCAGTTCCTGAGTGTTTTCTTCTGCCTCTTGAGATCTGCTATTGTATGTCTCTATTGTGTCTTTTATCTCTTGTGTTGTGTCTTTCGTTTCCATAGATTCTGCCAGTTTTTTCAAACTTTCAATTTCTACCTTATGGTCGTCCCGTGTTTTCATTATGCTCTTCATCTCTTTTGTATATCTTCCCTAAACTTGTTGAATTGATTTAGCATTAGTTTCAATTCCTGTATCTCAGTTAAGTGTAAATTTGTACCTTTGGCTGGGCCATATCTTTGTTTTTCTTAGTGTAGGTTGTAGTTTTCTGTTGTCAGGTTTTCCCAGACCAGAGCAGGCTCAGGTCTCAGAAGGCCAATATTCAGTATCAGGTTTCCTTGACAGTATGTCTTAGAAGATTGTCACGTCCTGTGAGGCCTCTAGCTGCTGTACTTTTCCTAACCTGCCCAGCAGGTGGTGTTTGTCAACCTGTCTTTCCTGACTGGTGTAAGGAGGTGTGGCCTCCTTAGTTTCTGTTTTGGCTGTTTTCCCTCAGGCTCTAGGGTCTGGTTCTGAATGGAAGGCCAGTAGTAGAGCTGGGCACCACCTCCTTCCTCTTGGGGAAAATACACTCCCTGGGGAGTTATCATCTGCATTTGAATGGGTTCTTTGTCTCTCTGACTCTGCTATCTCCACTGCTGTCTGGGTCAGAGTGCTGCAAACTGAAAATGGCTGAGGTTTTCTCCACTGAGCCACTCAGGCTGAGAGAGAGAAAAAGGGACAGAAAGCCCCCTTTCAGAGCCAGTCCATGTACCCCTAGTTTTACTTGGCCAGAAGTAACACCTGGTCTTCTGGGCTCCCTCTCCTGGGACAGTGGAGTCTTCTGGTTCTTTAAGGTCAGTCATCACTAAAAGCCTCTGTCTTCTTGTTGGGGATTTGTAGCTTGTATTGAGCAGTCCACATTTGTTAATGGAAACCCCAGTTGGAGTTGGACTGAGGTGTATTTGCTTGTTCAGAGAGTGCTGCTCTCTTCCACAGTGAGGTTTTGCCATTCGGCCTGCCGTGGGGGGGATGGGCCTCCTGGCATGATTCTGGAGCTTTTACTTACAGATTTTGTGCTGCGATTTCAGGCATTCCTCCCAATCCAGGTTGGTGTACAATGTGTGGACAGTCACGGTTGTTCCCCAGCAGTTATTCTGATTATTTACTGGTTGTTCCTGGTTGTTTTAGTTGTTCCAGGGGACTAACTAACTTCTGCTCCTCTCTATGCCACCATCTTTCTGCCAATCCCCAAGTATGTCTCTTTGTTTTTAAGTTAAAGGATTTCTTTATATATTCTGGAAATTAAACTTTTGCTGGATATGTGGTTTCCAAATATTTTCTCCCATTGTGTAGGTTTTTGTTTTACTTTTATGATAAAGTCCTTTGAGGCACAAAAATTTTTAGTTTTGTTGAGTCCCCATTTATCTATTTTTTGTTGTTGCTGATTGTGCTTTGGGTATAAAATCTAAGAAATCATGGCCAGTACATGGTCCTGAAGATGCTACGTTCTCTTCTAGGAGTTTGATAGTTCCGACTTTTATATTTAGGTCTTTAATCCATTTTGAGTTGATTTTTGTACATGGTGTGAGGTACGTGCCCTCCTACTTTTTTTTTTTTTTTAAACTAATGGAGACCCACATTTTCCAGCACCATTTGTTAAAGAGACTATTCCTTCCCAATTGAGTGGTCTTTGTGCCCTTGTCAAAAATCAGTTGGCCGTAAATGTGAGGGTTGATTCTGAGCTCTCGGTTTGATTCCATTGGTCTATATGTCTGTCCTTGTGTCAGTACCATGCTGCTTTGTAGTAAGTTTTAAAAGGGGAAGTGTGAGTCTTTCAACTTCATTTTCTTTTTCATGATGTCTTTTGCTATTTAAGGCCCTGTACCCTTCCATATAAATTTCATGATTGGCTTTTCCATTTCTTCAAAGAAGGTTGTTGAAATTTTGATTGGTATTGCGTTGACTGTAAATTGCTTTGGGTAGGATTGACACCTTAACAGCATTTAATTTTCCAATCCATGAATGTGGAATGCCATTTGATTTATTTAGATCTTTTTAAAATTTCTTTTAGCCATGCTGTGTGGTTTTCTGTGTGCAAGTCCTTTACATCCTTGGTTAGAGTTATTTCTAGATTCTTTTAGTTGCTATTGTAAATGGAATTTTTTTTCTTGACTTCTTCTGTTGTTCATTGCTTGTGTGAAGAAGCACTTATTTTTGAGTATTGATCTCATACCTCACCACTTTGCTGATTTCCTTTATTAGCTCTGAGAGTTTTATTGTGGATTTTTCAGTATTTTCTGTATATAGGATCATGTCATCTGCAAATAGTTTTTTGTTTGTTCTCTATTTCATTTATCTCTGCTCTCATTTTTATTTCCTTCTTTCTGCTTCCTTTGGGTTTAGTTTGCTTTTCTTTTTCTTATTCTTTCAGTTTTGAGGCTAGCTCTCTGAATTGAATTCTTTCTTCTTTAACGTAAGCATTTAGATAAATTTGCCTCTCAGTATTGCTTTTGCTGCATCTCGTAAGTTTTGGTATGCTGTTTTCCTTTTCTTTCACCTCAAGATATTTCCTAATTCCCTTGTGATTTTTTCTTTAACGCATTGATTAACAGTATGCTTCTTAATGTCCATATATTTGTGGTTTTTCCATTTATCCATCTGTTGATGATTTCTAACTTCATTCTGTTGTGGTCAGAGAAGAAACATTGTATGATTTCAATATTTTTTAATTTATTAATACGTGTTTTGTAATCTGAGATATAGTCTATCTTGGAGAATGAGCCATATACAGTCGAGAAAAATGTACATTTTGTCGTTGGGTCAAGTGTTCTATATATGTCTGCTATGTCTTGTTGGTTTAGAGTATCATTTGAATCTTACATTTCCTTATTTATCTTTTGCCTAGATGTTCTTCCATTATTGAAAGTGGCGTTTTGAAGTCTCCTGCTATGAATGTAGAACCATCAATTTTTCCCTTCAAATCTGTCAGTGTTACGCTTCGTATATTTTGGCCTGTGCTGTTGGGTGCATAAATATATATAATTGTTACATCTTCGTGTTGAATTGACCTCTTTATTAGTGTATAATGACTGAGTGTATAATGACTGATTTTGCCCCTCGTAACTGTTTTTGACTTAAAGCCTCTTTTATCTTATATTGATATAGCTACCCTAGGTCTCTTTTGATTATTACTTACATGATGTATATTTTTTCTCATCATTTCACTTTTAACCTACTTGTATCCTTGAATTTAAGGTGAGTTTCTTGCAAACAGCATACAGTTGGGTCATGCTTGTTATTTTTTTTAATTCATATTTATTGACGTATATTCACATACCATGCAGTTCATACATAACAAAGTGTACATTCAGTTATTTACAGTACCATTATATAGTTGTGCATTCATCACTAAAATTAATTTTTGACATTTTCGTTACCACACACACAAAAATAATAAGGGAGAAAATTAAAGTGGAAAAGAACAATTAAAATAAAAAAGATCACTGGGGAGTACCTTTTTCTCCTTCATTTTATTTTATTTTTTTACCCTACCTTTTCTACGTTTTTCTACTCATCCATCCATAATTGGACAAAGGAGAGTGTGGGCCATATGGCTTTCCCAATCACATTGTCACCCCTCATAAGCTACATTTTTATACAATCGTCTTCAAGATTCATGGGTTCTGGGTTGTAGTTTGATAGTTTCACGTATTTACTGCTAGCTATTCCAATTCATTAGAACCTAAAAAGGTTGTCTATATTGTGCGTAAGAATGCCCACCAGAGTGACCTCTCGGCTCCTTTTGGAATCTCTCTGCCACTGAAGCTTATTTCATTCCTTTCACATCCCCCTTTTGGTCAAGAAGATGTTTTCCATCCCGTGATGCCGGGTCTAGATTCCTCCCCAGGAGGCATATCCTATGTTGCCAGGGGTATTCGCTCCCCTTGGTGTCAGATCCCATGTAGTCGGGAGGGCAGTGATTTCACCTGTCAAGTTGGCTTAGCTAGATAGAGAGGTCCACATCTGAGCAACAAAGAGGCATTTGGGAGGAGGCTCTTAGGCACAATTGTAGGGAGGCCTAGCCTCTCCTTTGCAGCAATAGTCTTCCGAAGGGCAAGTCCTGTGGTAGAAGTCTCAGCCCATCCAACCACCAGTCCCCTATGTCTGTGAGCACATCAGGAACCATCAAGGTGGGGGGAGCACAACACCCCTGCATTCTCCACCAGCTCCTCAAGGGGGCTCTGCATATTCTTTTCATTGTTTTTTTTTTTCAATTAAATTTTTTTTTAAATCAACTGCATAAAAAAAATTTTTTAATTCAATTAAAAAAACATTTCAAACCATAACAAGGGAGTCCAACATGTTCCTCCTCTACCCCAAGAAAATAACCCAATATAGCAACATTTCTGTGAACTTGTTCCCACCACACCCACCAGAAATTAACAAACCATAGTCATTCGTGGGCATTCCCAGAACGTTAAACTCACCCACAATAGCTTATCTGTTCTTACTGGGTTATCGTTCCCCCTTCACCAGTTGATCTCTATCGCTAGTTCCCCTACATTCTACATTATAAACCATTTATTTTAGGAGTGTGCTGTTTAACTTCCAGGTGTTTGTGAATTTTCTAAGTCTCTGATGGTTCTTGACTTCTAATTGTATTTCATTGTGGTCAGACAATGTGCTTTGAATAATTTCAATTTTTAAAAATTTATTGAGGCTTGTTTTATATCCCAGCATATGATCTATTCTGGATAAATTTCCATGGTCACTAGAGAAGAATGTGTATCCTGGTGATTTGGGATGTAATGTTCTATATATGTCTGTTAAATCAAATTCATTTATCCGATTGTTTAGGTTTTCAGTTTCCTTATTGGTCTTCTGTCTGGTTCATCTGTCTATAGGAGAGAGTGATGTGTTGAAGTCTCCCACCATTATTGTGGAAGCATCCATTGCTTCCTTTAGTTTTGCCAGTGTTTCTCTCATGTATTTGGTGGCACCATGATTGGGTGCATAAACATTTATGATTGTTATTTCTTCTTGTTGAATTGCCCCTTTTATTAGTATGTAGTGGCCTTCTTTGTCTCTCATAACGTCCTTGCATTTAAACTCTATTTTATCTGAGATTAATATTGCTTCTCCTGCTTTCTTTTGCCTGTAGCTTGCATGAAATATTTTTTACCATCCTTTCACTTTCAATTTCTTTGTGTCCCTGTGTCTAAGATGAGTCTCTTGTATGCAACATACTGATGGTTCAGATTTTTTGATCCATTCTGCCAATCTGCATCTTTTAATTGGGGAGTTTAATCCATTCACATGCAATGTTATTACTATGAAGGCATTTCTTGAACCAGCCATCGTTTCCTTTGGTTTATGTTTGTCAGATATATTTTTTCCCTCTCTCTCTTATTGTCCTTTAATGAACCAATATCACTTCTCTTTAGTACTGAACCTTTCTCCATATCTCTCTCTCCTTTCTTTGTTTCTGTGTCGGTAGGGCTCCCTTTAGTATCTGAAGTAGGGCAGGTCTTTTATTAGCAAAATCTCTCAGGATTTGTTTGTGAAAAATTTAAGCTCTCCCTCAAATTTGAAGGAGAGCTTTGCTGGATAAAGTATTCTTGGTTGGAAATTTTTCTCTCTCAGAATTTTAAATATGTCATGCCACTGCCTTCTCGCCTCCATGGTGGCTGCTGAATAGTCACTACTTAGTGTTATGCTGTTTCCTTTGTATGTGGTTAATTGCTTTTCTCTTGCTGCTTTCACAACTTGCTCCTTCTCTTCCATATTTGACAGTCCAATCAGAATATGTCTCTGAGTGGGTTTATTTGGATTTGTTCTATTTGGAGTTTGCTGGGCAATTATGCTTTGTGTATTTATATTGTGTAGAAGGTTTGGGAAGTTTTCGCCAACAATTTCTTTGAATACTTTTTTTAGACCTTTACCCTTCTCTTCCCCTTCTGGGCCACCAATGAGTCTTATATTTGGACGTTTTATTTTATCTATCATATCCCTGAGGTCCATTTTGATTTTTTTTTATTTTTTCCTCAATTCTTTCTTTTGTTCTTTCATTTTCCATTCTGTGGCCCTCGAGGTCGCTGATTCGTTGTTCACCTTCCTCTAGTCTTGTACTATGAGTATCCAGAATCTTTTTAATTTGGCCGACAGTTTCTTTTATTTCTGTAAGATCATCTGTTTTTTTATTTACTCTTGCAATTTCTTCTTTATCGTCTTCTAGGGTCTTCTTCATGTCCTTTATATCCTGTGCCATGCTCTCGTTGATTGTCTTTAGTTCTTTGATTAATTGCTTCAAGTACTGTGTCTCCTCTGATCTTTTGATTTGGGTGTTTGGGTTTGGGTTCTCCATATTGTCTGTTTTTATCATTTGCTTTAAAATTTTCTGTTGTTTTTGGCCTGTTGGCATTTGCTTTACTTGTTAGGGTTCTTTTAGGATATGTAGGTTTATTCAAAGCCTAATCTCTGATTTGTCAGATCTACAGCTTGGTGGGATACCTTTTCTCTAAACAGCAGATGGCGTCCGTGAGTCACTATTCCCCTCAAGTCAGTTCTCCACTACTTTGTCTTTGTGGTGTGTGAGGATCTGATTCTTTTGGCATCCAAATGGTGCACCAAGTTTGGGTGTGTTGTTGGTACTGTCCACCCTGAATGTAGGGCATGTGTCTGAGTGGTTAGGGAATGAGGGAAGCTTTAATAATCAAACCTCCCAGGTGTTCCCAGAGATTTAAGGCTGTTGCAAGAGTCTAAACCTTCATTTCAGTCTCTCCACAGATTGTCTCGGCTGCTGTCCCACAAGCTGTACCCTTCTAGGGCCTCTGCTGAGGGAAGGTTGTGCTACGTCACAAGTGCGCGCTGTCCCTTAAGGGAAGTTCTGGGCTGCTGGGCCGTGTAGGTGCGTTCCCAGCCTGCTATAAGGATGGCTCTATGGGATGCGTTAATTTCCCCCTCTTTGCATAGCTCTGCCTTCCTAGCTCCGGGACAGTTAGCTGTGGGTGAGCAAAAGGCTGTTGTCCATGCCCAATATTGTGGTGTTTGTGCATGGTGCTGAAAACACTTTCTGTCACACTGGGTTTTTTGGCGCAGCTATGGGCTGTGGCTCTGGCGCCAGGCAGGAGCGTTCCCAGCTCGCCGGGAAGATGGCTGCAAGAGGTGTGGTTATTTTCCCCTTCTGGGTAACCTCTGCCCCCCTAGCTCCAAGACAATTAGCAGCGGGTTTGCGAAAGGCTATCTTGCATGCCAGATTGAGGCATTCGCGCAGCCCGTTCCTGCCACGCTTCACTGTGCAGTTCTCGCCGTATCTGCAGCTGCTTTTGCATTTTTTAAAAAAGAACTTGTCTGCCTCCGAACGCCAACCCATGTTTTCCCCACACTGCAGCGTGGCTCCTGGACATTCAGCAGGCTTACTTGCTCATTTCAGAACGCAGACTCCCGGTTTCACCAAGTACCCGTTCCCTGTGGTTTTAGCAGACCTTGTCCAGCTGGTGCATCGCAGGAACTGGTGTTCTGGGTCACTTTCTGGGTTTTATCTAGTATTTTTCATGGACGTGTTTTTTTGCTCTGTCTCTCCTAGCTGCCATCTTAGGTTCTCTCTGAGTCATGCTTTTTTATCCATTCTGCCAGTCTTGCCTTTGACTGGAGAGTTTAATCATTTACATGTAAAGTCACTACTAATAATACAGTACTTTCCTCTACCGTATTGCTATTTAGTCTTTGTAAGTCAAATCTTTTCCTTTTTTGTCCCTTGTTTCTTCCACTGATGTCTGCTTTTATGTATTTTATTTGTTTTGTGTTGTACCATATTGAGTGTCTTCTATTTTTCTATTTTCTATCTGGATAAATTTTTTGTATATTTTCTTTGTTGTTGTCAAGGGGTTAAAATTTAACGTCTTAATTATTTAACAGTCATAGATGGTTTGATATCAACTTGACTTCCATAGCATACATACACACATTTCATATTCCCCTCCATCCTCACACCTTTTTGTATGCTAGTTACCTCTTGTATCTTTGTACATTGTATGTCCAAAACTACATTTATCATTACATTTTATGTGTTACTAAGGAAATAAACAAAACACTACAATAATACTGGCATTTATAATTACCAAAACTGTTCTTTTACCAGGTCCTTATTTCTTTATGCTGCTTTGAAACCCTGTCTGGTTTCCTTTCATTTCAGTCTGAAGAACTCCCTTTAGCATTGCTTGTAGGGCAGGTCTAGTAGTGATGAACTCCCTCAGCTTTTGTTTATTTGGAAATATCTTAATTTCACCCCTCATGTTTGAAAGAAAGTCTCTTTGCATATAAAATTTTTGGTTGGCAGTTGTTTTCTTTCAGCACTGTAGGTATTTCAGTGTACTACCTTCTTGCCTCCATGGTTTCTGTAGAGAAATTTGCACCCAGTGTGATTGGGACTCCCTTGTACATAACACATTGCTTTTCTCTTGCAGCTTTCAGAATTCTTTCTTTGTCCTTTGCATTCGATGGTGTAATCAATATAGAAACGGGTTATATTTTTCTTCTTGTATATCTTGTTTGTTCTCTGGGCTACTTGGATGTGCATATCATGTCTTTTGCTAAAATTGGGAAGTTCTTTGTTGTTATTTCTTTGAATATTCCTTCTGCCTCCTTATCTCTTTCTTTTCCTTCTGGGAATCCTATTATTTGTATATAGGTATACTTGATGGTGTCCCAGAGGTGTCTTATGCTAATTTAACTTTTTGAATTCTTTTTTCTTTCTGCTTCCTCGCCCAACTCATTTCGATTGTCTTGTCTTCAGGTTTGCTGATTCTTTCTTCTGCCAGCTCCAATCTGCTCTTCAAACCCTCCTGGGAATTTTTCATTTCAGTTATTGTGGGCTTCATCTTGGTTCCTTTTTAAAATTTCTATTTCTTTCCTAAAATTCTTGTATTGTTCATTCTTTGTCTTCCTGATATCCTTTTCTTTCTCTATATTTTCCTTCATCATCTTGAGCATTTTTAAGATCATTTTAAAAGTCTTTGGAATGTCCACATTCTGGTCTTCTTCATTGGTGTTTTCTGGATTTTTATCCTCTTTCTTTGGATGGGCCATCATTTCCTGTTTCATTGTCTTTGTACTCTTTTGTTGAACACTGTACATTTTAATATCTTAGAAGGTTAACTCTGGGATATTCCCCAAGATATCTGTGTCTTAATTTTTTTCAATCAACTGGCAGTGGGACAGAGATTTTCTTGAGCTTCAGTACTCCTATCAGTAAGGTCTGCCCAAGGTGAATGCAGCGTGCAGATTCCTCATTATCTTTCCTGGGCTCGTACAGTTGTTTTGCAGTTACCCTTTTTATAGGAGTTTGAGGTGCCCTCTGTTTCCCAGCAGACAGACCTCTGTCTCCTTGGTTTTAAAGCAGGCAAGCCTTTGTCCCAGGCTGTCAGACTGTGTATTTTCTGTCTTTGTCTAAAGTCGCTTTTGCCTGGAGGGCAAATTCTGGGAGGGGGGCATGTTGGAGAGGAGTTTCCCAAGTTGGTCTTTCCCCATCAAACAGGGCCAGGGACCATGAAGGGGGTACGGACTGACCCCAGAGTGTCCCGGGGAAGGATCAGGAAGTATTCCAGGAACTTCTTTCATAGCTCCCTAAAGCTGAACTTTCTTGATCTGCCCATCAAATGCAGTCTTGAACTTGTCCCCATAGTCCTGAAGAAGTATATAGTGTTTAAGTCTCTTCCACCACCACCTTTGTCTGGGGTGGGTTAGAGTAATGGCTGCCCTCCGACCGAGGCCTCCAGCGATCTGAAGTTGTTAATCAGAAGCTGAAATCAGCCATTGGCTGTGTCCACCTCTGGTCTTGGGGAAGAGGATTTTTACATCCGTTTCTTTCACCATCAAGCTAGCCAGGGGCTGGACACCACAGCAGCCTGCTGCAAGAGTTGGGGATGGGCATTGGTATTGGCCACAATTTACTGGACTTCACTATAGTTTACCAGCCTCTTCCTCCTGTTCTTCTCTTGTTGCTGTACAGTGTTCTCCTGGCCTCCAGAGTTCAAAATAGTTCTTTCAGACAGTTCCTGCCTGTTTAATAGTTGTTCTAGTGGAAGGACTGAATCCTGGAGCTAACTGTGCTACCATCTTCTCACACTCACCCCCCCCACCATTTATTTTCTAATTTTTGTTTTGCTGGCCAGACAGACTTATCCTTTCCTTACACTGAAGACTTCTTATCAAGATGTGTCATCATTTCTGTTCTTTAGCCTTTCAATGAAAGATTAGCTCTTTGCTGAAATTGTTTGGTTCAGAGACCATGTGGATTTGCTGTATTTGTTTATACATCTATGCCTTATGAATAAATCCATCATTTATTCAGTGATTGCATTTGTAAAATGTCTTTGTTATAGGTGTTATGGGGTTATTAATACAAATTGTGGTATTAATGGAGAGATCTTAATTAACTCAGGATGGTGAAGGGAATGGAGAGGCAAATGGTTGAAAATTGGGGTCCCCTAGTTTTATATAATCCCTTTATAAATAGAGATTTTCTTTCTTCTCATAAGGAAAATGAGAAGTATAGGGGAAAGAAAACTTGATTTGCTTCCTAATTCAGAATTTTTATGGAGTAAATAAGGTGTGTTTCCTCCCAGTTCTCTTCCCGTCTTCCTCCCCTTCCCCCTACCAATATAGAAATATCTTACAGGAGTCTAGAAATGTCCATACACATGTCTCCATCTCTCTGAGCCTGTCTAGTTTACTAAGGTAGCGCTTAGAATTTCCTTTTCCTGTAAAAACAGAACAAAACATAAAGGTAAATAGAATAAATTAAATCATAGTTTGCTATTGTTGGAATCAACATCTCCCTTATCTGACATCAAGCAGGGTACATTCTACATAAATACATTTCTAGATATCTGAAGCTTACCTCTTTAAGGGTTAAAATATGTTTATTTTAACCATTTTATTGTGTAGAAATGAACAAACATTATATAAACTCAACCTTGAGTTTAGGATTGTCTTTACCAAACACTATTGAATTCTGTGTTACACGTTTCCTATCTTTTATATATTTGCACTCTCTTAAATATGCATATGTGTTTATACAGAAACATCCCTATCCTTAATGTATAGGAATATAAATGTAACAGGCTGTGATGCCTTTCAAACCAAGATCCTGATTCATTTTCCCAAATGTCATTTTGTCATAGTAGTCTTTTGTCCCCAAACTTTTAATGGCTCCTTTTAGAACCAACTACAGTCATACCATTTTCTGTGTGTGTGTGTGTGTGTGTGTGTGTGTGTGTGTGTGTGTAAATATAATTGATTTGTGAGTACTTCCCAATACAAACATTTTGCTATAGCCGAGACAGCTTCCACACCATTTTACGATGATTCCATGTCCCTTAACCTTTGCTCAAGCAGTTACAGTACACTTTTCATTGAGTAAGTTATTTATCTTTGTGCATTTTCTTTACAACTTGTTTATTCTTATCTTATGCTCTCAGCAAATGGTGTGATTGATTGTGTTGCCTTTGCATTGGAAGTACTGAGATAAATCTTCAAGGAAGTCTGGCTGGGAAATACAGGTTTTAGCCTTCCAGCAAACTAGAAGGGAATTGGAGTTGATGAACTACTGTGAACTAAATTAGTTTGTCCTGTCCCATAAGTTCTTCCAACATTTACTAAAAAATGTCAACATAAGATAACTCATGTTTTGCTTACAGACATTTGTCTTGGTTACTTAATGCAATTGCAAACTCCTTGAAGAATGATACAATTATAATTTAATATAATGACAATCACATAGTAATAATCATAATGATAGTAGCTGACTTACAGACACTAAGTTTGAGGCAGGCATTATTTTAAATGCTTTACATTCATTCCCTTAATTCTCACAATATGTTTATAAGATGGGATCTCTTATCTTCATTTTACAATGATGAAAGGCTCACAAAGGTTAAGTAATTTCCTCAAAGTTATACTGCCTGTGAGTGAAGCTAGGATATGAACCCAAGCAATCACACTTCAAAAATGTAGGCACTTTTCTATTTTGCTATAATGCATACTTCCTGTATGAATGGAGTGTTTTCATCTTTAATATATATAAAGCATAGCCTTAGTATGTGTTCGTAGTTTGGATAAAAGACTAAGTAGTATGTTTCAGTTCGGGGAGAATTTTTTTTTTTTAAACAGGACGGATAACGTTTAGTGAACTAAATATTATGAACCACTCCCACAGCAAATATTCAAACTGTGTACTTGTACTTTGATTTTGAAAAATGCTTGTGATTTTGAAAGAAAATTTGTAGCATGCCTGATACTTAGAGATGAATTTGATTTGTATTAAATGATTTGATTATTATTTGTTTCTTAACTCATTTTCAGTTGTGTGGTGATTTTATGCAATGGCTTCAAGCCACAGTTCTTCACCAGTGCCTCAAGGAAGCAGCAGTGATGTTTTCCTTAAAAAAGAGGTAGATCCAACAAAACACATTCGACCTGTACAGTCACTGCCAGATGTGTGCCCCAAGGAACCCACAGGTAATGCTTTATTTTTATAGAGGATTTGTATTATCTTTAAATGAGTAGTGAGGTTTCATATTCTTATTTTAAAGAGTAAATTTTATGATGTTTAAACTATTAAAATATAAATAATTTGTCTATCTGTGAAGATCTGGAAACAGGTTGATTGGGAAGTTGGAATATTTGTCTTTTCATGCATTTCCATAAAAGAAGTTACTTACATAAACTGAAAAAAAAGAGTGTTGAAAATGAAGCTATAGATGAAAAACTGTTTAGTTAAATGTAGTGTATTTTTCTTTCTTCTATGGTTACTGCCACAGCAGCATTCATGTCATTAATTATAAACCAAACAAAGAGTACTGGAGCCAGAAATGTCTGCCGTAATACAATAGAAAAAAGCCCTGAAAAAATTGGAGGTATTAAAGGATAGACAATATACAATAGAAGATAGCGGAGTTTTAATGTCAAAAAAATTATAAGAGAAATTGTATATTAAGGAAGGGCATTAATAAAAGACTATTTCTTAGGCAGAGCAAGATGGTGGCATAGAAGGGTGTGGAATTTAGTTAGTCCTCTAGAGCAACTGGTAAATAGCCAGGAACGACTAGAAGATAGTCTGGAACAACTGTTGGGGGACATCTGTGACTGGACACACATCATACACCAGCCTCGAATGGATGGAACGGCTGAGATCGCAGCATAGAACTGTTAAGTAAAGCTCTCAAACTGCAGAGATTCCCCCCACCCCCCAGCATGGCAGACTGAGCTGAAACATTCCCTGTGGAAAAAAGAAGTAGGCTATCTGGAGCGAGGGAAAGTAACTCAACCAAGCTCTAACTGTGATTTTAATTAACAAATTTGGACTACTGAGTACAACCTACAAGTACAGATAAAACCCAGAACAACCAAGAAAGGAACCTGAGGTTCCTCCCAGCACAGAAGAGACAGGGCTAACAGAAAAAATATATATATATTTAAATAAATAAAAACAGAGGCTTTTGGAGACAGCTGAGCGCAGAATGGCTGTGTCGCAAGCAGAGGGGCACAGAGAACTCGGTACCAACACCGGTCGACCAGCGAAACTGGGGGCCTGGCTCTGAAAAGGGGCTCTCTCCCTTTTCCTTTTTTTTTTTTCCCCTCCCATTCCAAACAGCTCATTATAGAAAGCCTCGGGCATTTTCAATTATCAGCCCTGACCCAAGCACGGATGGAGTTAACAGAGTCAGAGAGAAAAGGAGGAATTCAAGAGTAGAAGATAACTCCCTAAAGGGTGTATCTTCCCTAAGAAAAGGGGAGTGGGGCCCAGCTCACATGGCTGCCCTCCCTCAGAGAACTCAGACCCCAGGGCCTGTGGGGTAGGACAGAAACAACTTAAGCTTGGCTTCTGACACCCTCTGGCCATGACAGGGTCTGCTGAGAATTAAAGAGACTACACTTTTTTACCAGTGGGGAGCTGGGGGCTGACAAGCACCACCTGCTGGGTAGGATAGGAAAAGCACAGAATCTAGAGGCCTCACAGGAAAGTCTGACAATCTCCAGGGTCTCACCCTCAGGGAAACCTGATACTGAATTCAGCCTCCTCCTGAAATCTGGGTACGTCTAGTATGGAGAAATTTGATTGGGATAATCAAGGAAACCAAATGCCTAGACAACAAAAAATTATAAATCACACCAGGAAAAATAAAGAGATGGCCCAGTCAAAGGAACATACTTACACTTAAACTGAGATACAGGAATTGAAACAACTAATTATTAACCAAAAAATCTCCTAAGTCAGTTCAAAAATAAAATCAATGAGATGAGGGAAGATATGGTAAAAGAAATGAAGGATATAAAGAAGACTTTAGGTGAAAATAACTCAGAAGTTTGAAAAACAACTGGCAGAATATATGGGAATGAGAGGCACAATACAAGAGACAAAAAACACAATGGAGACATAAAACAGCAGATTTGAAGAGGCAGAAGAAAAGATTCATGAATTGGGGGAAAGGACATCTGAAATCCTACACACCAAAGAACAGATAGGGGAAAGAATCCAAAAATATGAGCAGCGTCTCAGAGAATTGAATGATAACATTAAGCACATGAATGTATATGTCATGGGTGTCCCAGAAGGAGAAGAGAAGGGAAAAGGGGGCAGAAACAATAATGGAGGAAATAATCACTGACAATTTCCCATCTCTTATAAAAGACATAAAGTTATAGATCCAAGAAGCACAGCATACCCCAAACAGAATAGATCCGAATAGACCTATGCCAAGACACTTAATCAGATTATCAACCGGTAGAGCAGGTATCTTGTTCACAAACTCTCTCAGTGTCTGTTTGAGAATATTTTAAACTCTTCCTCATTTTTCAAGGACAGTTTTGCTGGATATAGAGTTCTTGGGTGGCAGTTTTTCTCTTTCAGTATCTTAAATAGATCATACCACTGCCTTCTTGTTTCCATGGTTTCTGCTGAGAAATCCGCATATAGTCTTACCGAGCTTCCCTTGTAGGTGATGGATCACTTTTCTCTTGCTGCTTTTAGAATTTTCTGTTTTTGACACTTGATAATCTGATTAAGTGTCTTGGCATAGGTCTATTCGGATCTATTCTGTTTGGGGTATGCTGTGCTTCTTGGATCTATAATTTTATGTCCTTTATAAGAGATGGGAAATTGTCAGTGATTATTTCCTCCACTATTGTTTCTGCCCCCTTTTCCCTTCTCTTCTTCTTCTGGGACACCCATGACATGTACATTCATGTGCTTAATGTTGTCATTCAATTCCCTGAGATGCTACAGACAGGAAAATACAGGAGAGAGATGTTTGGAGGACAATATTGGGTGATGGTAGCACAGTAATGTAAGTACACTGAACAAAGATGACTGAGAGTACAGTTGAAAGAGGAAGGTTAGGGGCATGGAGGACACCAGAAGGAAAGATAGAAGATAAAGACTGGGACTGTGTAACTTAGTGAAACCTACAGTAATCAATGATTGTCTTTAAATATACAAATATGTTTTTACATGAGGGAGAATAAATGAATGTCAGCTTTGCAAGGTGTTAAAAATGGAGTGGTATTGGGGAAAAAATACAGTCAATGCGACTGAGAGTCTATAGTTAAGAGTAACATTGTAATATGCTTCCATTAACTGTAACAAAGGCAATATACCAAAGCTGAATGCCTATAAGAGGGGTATATAAGGGAGGGGTATGGGATTCTTGGCATTAGTGTTGTTGTCTGCTTTTTTATTGTATTTTATTTTAATTTTATTTTTTCTTTTGTTTCTTTTTAGTTGTCATTTTTTCTTTTTTTTTTTTACCTTTTTTTTTTTTTTTGCCTCTCCCCATTTTTTTTGTGGAAGAACTGGAAATGTCCTTAAATAGATAGTGGTGGTCAATGCATAACTGTGATTATACAGGGAACTATTGATTGTTTACTTATGATGGAATGTATGGTGTGTGAATAAAACCATCTAAAAAATAAACAGAGAGATACAAGTGCTGGAGAAAATGTAGAGAAAGGGATGTACCCGATCGCCATTGGAGTGTAGTGCAGTGGTTCCACAGGAAGCTAAGCATGGGGTTGCTAAGCATGGGGTTGCCGTATGGTCTTGCAACTTAGTTATTAGGTGTGTACTTGGAAGAACTGAAAAGGGGGACATGAATAGACATTTGCACAGTGGGGTTTATGGTGTCAGTATTCATGATTTGCAGTGGATGGAGGTGGCCTAAGGATACATTGACTGGTAAATGGAATGGTGAACTGTGATGTAGACATACAATGGAATATTGAGCTGCTACAAGAAGGAGTGAAGGGACATTGAGGACAGTATGTTGAGTGGAATAAGCCAGAAATGGAAAGAAAAACATTATAATGCTTCAGTAATGTGGACTAACTATAATGTGCAAACTCTGAGAATTGAGTCTGAGAGCATAGGTTATCAGGGGAAGACTTACTGTAAAGTTTCCTAGATTGTAAGCTCTTCCAGCAGTTGCATCTGTTCCTGAGTTGTAATGGTTATCTCTAAATTCTGAGATGTTGAGCTCTTTGGGTATAACCTGGTTGGTTCCTGTAACTTTGGGTATCTGTATGACACCTGAGACTCAGAGCCAGAGTTCAGCAGCTATGAATGTCAGCATTACCCAATGTAGCAAATGTTAAGGAGTCTGAAAAAAGAGATCAGACTTCAATTAGAGATATGAATGAAATGGCCTTGTTTAGAACTAAGACAAATCAGACTAAAGGATAAAGGATGATAGCGACAGTGTTTTTAAAACTTCAACCTCCGTGTGAGACCAAAGGAAGAGAAGTATATTGGGTGCAAAATCTATATTGTTTGTAACACACTATACGATTTAACGTGTATGGTCAGTTTATTCAAACAACATAATTACATGGAACATTGAATAGGGAGTGAAATCTTGTCAGTTTGTATAGGTTGGTGTGAAGCCCTAATACATCCCAGAGTAATTTGGGCAGAGAATAATATATTTGTGGAGTCCCCTTAAGGGACCAGGGGGAAATGTGGAAATATTAAGTTTCCCCATTTGAGGAATTGAAGATATTCTCACAAGTGTTGGGGCTACCAATTTAGAAGGTCAAGCCCTTAGTCTTGTGGCTTACTTTTATGGGGTTTGTTGCTGTGAAAGAGGGGCTAAGCCTACTTGGAAATGTGCCTAAGAGACTCTTTTGTTGCTCAGATGTGGCCTTTCTCTCTGCACCAACTCTGCAGGTAAACTCACTGCCCTCTCCCCTTTGTGGGGCATGGCTCCCAGGGGTATAAATCTCCCTGGCAACATGGGGCATGACTTGCAGGGATGAGCTTGGCCCTAGTATCAAGCGATTGAGAGAGCCTTTTGGACCAAATGGGGAAAAAAAATGAAACAAAATAAGTTTCAGTGGCTGAGAGATCTCAGATGAAGTTGAGAGGTCATTCCAGAGTTTATTCTTATGCATTATACAGATATCCCTTTTTAGTTTGTAGTGTATTGGACTAGCTAGAAAGAATTCCTGAAACTGTTGAACTGCAACCCAGTAGGTTTTATTCTTCAAGGCGATTGTATAAGTGTGTAGCTTACTCTGTGTGACTGTATGATTGTGAAAACTTTGTGGCTTCCACTCCCTTTATAAAGTATATGGACAGATGAATAGATGGATGGGGACAAAAAGTGGATGAATGATAGGGAGGGATTGGAGGTGTGGGATGTTTTGGGTGTTCTTTCTTTAACTTTTATTCTTATCCTTTTTTGTGTGTGATAATGAAAATGTTCAAGAACTGTGATAATGAATACACGAGTATATAATGGTATTGTGAACAATTGATTATACACCATGGATGACTGTATGGTATGTGAATATATCTCAATAAAACTGAATTTAAAAAAAATGAAAGACTATTTCTTCACTGTTCTCCCCACCTGCAACTGTAACTCTCAAATTTTGTGTATCCTTTATCTTGTGCATGTCTGCCTACCACACTGCCACCCTTCATCCTCTGCCTTGGCAGTTAATTCTGGAAGCTGAAGACAACTTAATTAGATTAGTTTTATGAAAGCATTTGTTATTGAAGAAAGAGTTTAGTTTGTTTGTTTATAGTAGAATATAAGCATTTTTAGTTTCCTAGGATGTACTTTCAAACATAGACCCAACTTTAAAGAATTATCTTGTTTACTTTTTGCAGGTGATTCAAATAGTTTATGTGTTGCTCCATCTCTAGTTACAGATCAACATAGATGGACTGTTTATCATTCCAAAGTAAATCTCCCAGCAGCATTAAATGATCCTCGGTTAGCAAAAAGAGAATCTGACTTCTTTACAAAAACATGGGGATTGGACTTTGTGGACACTGAAGTCATACCTTCATTCTACCTCCCACAGATCAGCAAGGAACATTTTACAGTGTATCAACAGGAAATCTCTCAGGTAATGTCCGGTCTTGAAGTTAGTCAGCAATAGTCAGAAAGATTTTTTGTTTGACTTATTTTAGATTTTTGAGTAGATTTTCTTTGATGTAGTATCCTTTCTGTTTATGTAAATTCTGCTGTCCTTGGTTGTATTTAATTCTTTGCTTGGTTATATTAAATACATTTCTCTTGCTTATTGTAATGATTTTTCAGAATTATACATTCTTAATAGTGCTAAGAGTCAACATGAAACCCACCCTACCTACCAAGGAGAAAATGATTCTGTTATGCCTAAAAATCCCTGATGATTTGAGTGGTTTAAGAAATTAGCAGAGTAGAACCATGTCTGCATCTGTCATTCACAACAGACAATTGAATAGAGTATTCTAGCCCTAGCAGATAGTCTTGATATCCTCAGACACAATTGTAACTCAATACTTTGCTTTCAGCTTCGTCTGAGACAAGAACTGAGTCAGTGCTGAGTTTGAAACAATCTATTATTCATTTTTAGGTTCTTAGTAAATGGCTATTGTTAGTATAATTCTAGTTACCATTTCATCCTTTTTAAAAGAAATCACTAAACTGCTGCAGAGGTTATTTCTTATTATACTTTTTTTGTTAGCAAGCCTAATTTGAATTTGGCTGATTTTATTTGACTTGATTACTCTGTTCTTTTTATGATTTGGAGTTAAGCTGACTATGGCTATATTATTGGCATTAAAATTATACAGTATCTGGTTCACTTTTACTATTGTTTAATATTTTTATGCTGAACCCATAAATAGTATTTACCTTTGCTTATATTGCCATATACTGTCTAGAGTTTTTGTGTTCTGTTTTCATCTGTCACATCTATCTGTATGTTGTTAAGTGGATGAACTTTACTCGGCTTTCTTTTTTTATTGGTTCTAACTTGCATTTTAGCTTTTCTATTTAATCATTCATTGATAAAATATTTATTGAGTGCCTTCCAAATGCCAGGCATTGTTCTAAATGCTAGGGATACAGCAGAGAACAAAACACACTAATTCCCTGCCTTACAAAGCTTTGTTTCTAGCAAGGTATATAAACAATAAATAAGATATGTAAATAACATATTTTAGGCTGGATAGTGATAGCTAAGTGCTAAGGGAAAAAATAAAGAAGGAAAAAGGATATGAAATGTTAGAGCAGAGAAAGGGTTTAAAATTTCTAAAATTTCACCAAGAAATGCTTCTTAAACAGATGACTTTTTGTCAGAGGCCTGAAGATAACGTGGTAGCTAGTCCTTTTGACTCTGTGAGGGAAGAGCATTCCAGGCAATGAAAAGAGTGTAAAAGACCCTGAAGTTAGAGGCTGCCTGGTGAGTTCAAGAAAGAGCAGTGAGGCCTGTGTGACTAGAGTGGAGAGAACAAGGAGGGAGAATGTTAGAATCTACACCTTGGTCTTGGTGTATTCTTTTTGCCTGTCCTAGGCAGTTATAGTCATAAGGAAATATGAAGATTGGGATAGTTACATTAATTATATGTTTTTCCTACTAATTATTTCAAATATGGTCTGTAATGATCAACCCTTCATGGTATGGTTTTCATTTGATTTTCAAGTCATCAAAAATCTAATTCCTAAATTAGGTAGAGTAGTATTCTTTGTTTCTATCATGCTTATGATTCTGAAACAAAATATTCAAAGGCTATGAAGTATAAAGATCAGTATAAAGTATGAAGTATAAAGATATGGGCACTTTAAATACTTCTACTTCATCAAATTTAAATTAATTTCATAATTGGAAAAAAAATTAAATATGGTCCCCATCACCTACCATAAGTCAAAATTAATTTCATATTGATTAAGTGGTATTTATAAAAGAAAAAAAAGGATTTTTAAAAAAGCACCATAAGCAAATTTAAAAGACAGACAGATTGAAAGAAATATTTACAACACATATAACAGATAAAGGATTAACATATAGAATATATAAAATATAAAGAACTCCTTTTATCTACATAAGGGTATATAATCCAAGTAGAACAATTCATGAGTGCATTCATTTCACAAAAGAGAAAAAAATAAAGCCAGTAAATATGTAAATGCTGTTTATCTTGTTAATGATTAGAGAAATAAAAACTAAACCCAAACAATTAAATGCCTGTTTTTAAAAAATCATTTAGATTGCCGAAAAGGAAAATAATTAATGATATGCATTGTCAGCATCTGGTAGTACTGAGCAAAAAAAAAAAAAATGAACTGTTGATTCACACAATATGCATGGATTGATCTCAAAATAATTATACAGAGTAAAAGAAGACAAAAAAAGAGTACTTGCTGTACTATTCCATTTAAATAAAACTAGAAATTGCAAACTAAATCTAAAGTGGTGGAAGCAGATCAGTAGTTTCCTGGGTGGCGGCAGGGGATGGAGGGAGGAATTACAAAGAGGCATGAGGAAAGTTGGGGGTGATGGATATGTTCCTTATCTTGATTGTGGTGATGGTTTCCATGAGTGTATATAGATGGCAATGCTTATTAAATCCTATATTTTATGTGCAGCTTATGGTATGTGATGTATACGTCTTTATTGACCTATTAAATGAGCTACTAATATATGAATAAGGCAAAAGAAGACACTAAAATTTGTCTGGAAAAAATAAACACAAGAATATCTAAAATTTTTTAAAAGAGGTATGAACCCTACAAGATATTAAATAAACTATTAAAATTAAAATAGATTAGCAATTGAAAAAGAGCCTGCAGATCCACGGAAAACAACAGCAAGTCTAGGAATACCAAAATATATATATGAGAATTTAGAATATAATAGAGGTGATATTTTAGGTTAGTGAGAAAAGTTTGATTAAATATTTGAAAATTGGCCGGTCATTTGGAGAAAGTAAAGCTGGATTACCTACTTCTTAGAATCAAGTAAATTCCATATTTATTCAAGATTTAAGCACTAATAAAAAGAAACAAAACATTAGAAGAAAACATGGGTGAATGAAAAAAATAATTTTGAAATAGGGAAGACCTTTTTAAGCATGACACAAGATCAAAAACAAAGAAATTTAACTATATAAAAATTTTGAATTTTGTCTGGCAGAACTATTATAAACAAAGTTACTGAGAACTTAAAAGTTCACAGTCCAGTAGCAACTGACTGAACTGCCTCCAGAAGTCGGAACACTACAAGCCTAGTGATTTTCTTTTCAAATACTGCAGTCTGCTCTTTGCCACTTTCCCATATGTCCTATTTGTGGTACTTCTGAGATGCTAACGGTGTTGTTTGTGGTCATCTAATCCTAAATGAGAGTGGGATTTTTTTTTTTTTTGACTCAGCGAGAAACTGTCAATAACTAATTTCTACATAGGTATATAGTTCTCAGATTTTCTTCCTGGAGTAAAAAAATTTTTTTCTTAATTGATTTCTGATATTTTAAATATTTCCCATTTGCTTTCCTACTTCACCCCAGTTTTATGGAGATTTTACCATAATTATATATGATGGACTGAGTTTGTTTATGAGTGCTCATAGATGTTATGGTGGTATTTGATTTATTAAGGACACTTGTTCATTGTATTCTTAGTGATTCATGTTAAAAACTGTAGAACTAATTTGGTATATTTGATATTCTGTTGTGAAACATTTTGATGCTACGAACACTTGTATTGCCACAAGGCATTGATTGCTTTATTTACTTAATTGTCTTTTTATTAGCGAGAGAAGATTCATGAGAAATGCAAGAATATTTGTCCTCCTAAAGATACTTTTGACAGGACTCTCTTACATACACATGGTATGCATATATGCTGTTTGTAGATAATAAAGCATAGCATAAATATTACTGAATAAAGTCTTGATTTGGGGAACTTGGCTGTCATATCTGTAATTTTTATTACTAAAATAAATTTTTAGAGGCTACAATCATAATCTTTTAATTTCTAAAAGCCTTTAAGAGAGAAATCATGGGTATGAGGAATTTTGTTTGTTGCTTAAAAATAATTGAGTAAGAAATAATCCCTGTCCTTGAGGAGCTGATGGTCTTCTGAGTAAGATTAAATGCATAAACCAACAATTGGAGCACTGTATATATTAAGCAGTAAGTTTAATGTTGTAGGGTTGTATAGAGCTTCTAACTTAGCCTTAGAAGGCTTTCTAGAGTTGATATGATTGCCTGTATCTTAAAATGGTTAGCTCAGAAGACTTTTGTTGGGAAAAGCATTCTAGGAAAAGGGAACAGTTTATACAAAGCCATAGAGTCAAAGAGAACATAGCATGACCAGGGAACTGCAAGAATTCAATATGTTGGTTCTGTTGAGAGCAAGAGGCAGTGCTGAAGAAGTAAGCAAGAGTCAGATCATAAAGAATGTTGTACACCATGCTAAGGAGTTTTACTTTTTCTGAAGGCAGTAGAGGGCTACTAGGATTTTTAACCAGATAGGGTCAGACTTAATGATTATATATATGACTGTGAAAGTAACTGTGGATGATGAATTTGGGGATGATGATAAGACTGGAGGGAAGAAGAAGTTGAAGGCTATTGCAGTAATACAGGTGAGAAGTTATATGGTCCCAGTAACAGTTATGATGGAGAGGAAATTAGCCCTTTGAGAGATACCTCAGAGTTCATGTCACAGGTTTTGTTAGACAGTTGGATATTGGTAATGAACCAAAATAATTCAAGGATGACTCCCAGATTTCTGGCTTGGGCAACTGGCTAGGTGAGAGTACAATTCAGTGGGAGAGGCATTCAGGAGAGGAGGTATTTTGGAGGAGACAGAGGCTAGTTTAGGTGCAGATTTGCAGAGAAGGTGATGTCTGGTAGGCAGCTGGATCCTAGGAAAGAAAGATTGGAGCTGAAGATGTAGACATTAACATAGAATAGTTGAATCAAAGAATTTGGTGGGTTCACTCTGGGAGTATGTGAATAGTGAGAAAAAGAGAGGACTGGTGATGGAATCTTAGGAAGCTGTCACATTCAGTAGGCAGCTAGAAGATGAGAAACCTGTGAAGGAGACTGGAAAGAAGGCTCAGAGAGATAGGACAGTCAATCAAGAGTTCTATTTTGGAAATGAAGGTTGGTGCGAGTTTAAAGAAGTGAGAATGGTTAGTCTATAATGTCAGAATACTTCAGGGATAGATGAATTTGCGTACTGAGAAGTCCCCTTGGATTTGGCAATTAGGAGATCTTGGGGAGAGCATTTAGACTAGGATAGTGGTTACAGAAGCCTCAATACTGTGTACTAAGGAGTGAGAAAGAAATGGTGACTACAAGCATGGGGATCACTTTAAACTTTGAGATTGGTAGGGTATTTGCTAGAGAGAACAGAGTGGGGGGATAGTTTTTCATGGCCAGGACCAGATAAGGCAAGAGAAACATTTGCATGACCATAAGCAGAATGAGTACTTCCTTAAATTTTGCACCTTAGGTGTCACCCTTGCCTCTATCTAGTCCTAGTTCTGGGTTTTCTTTTTCTTCCTCCCTCTCCTTCCTCTCTTCTCCTTTCTTTCCTCCTCTCTTCCGCTTTTTTTTTTTTTAAGTGGGAGAAAACTGAGCGTTTTTATATGCAGAGAGGAAAAAGTAGATGAAAAGAGGCTGAAGATACAGGGGGAGGTGGGTTAAATGCTGGAGCAGAGTCACAGAAGAGTCAGGAAGGGTTGGAATCCAAGTACAGAAAGATTAGTTTTGGAAAGGAAAGGCACCTCGTCTGAGATTGGATTGGCAGAAAAAAGGTTAAGTAGATTCAGTTGCAGATAAATTGTAGGTGATACAAACTAAGAAAATTACTTAATATGATATAAAAAGGCAATCTTTGGTCATAATTTCTGGATAGGATAATGGATATTTTGAACAATAAAAATAGTCTTTCTATTTTAGAATTTAATTCATTTTTTAAAAAACTATGTAGAATACAAATTAATCTCACCAAAACTTAACAAAATAGTATCAGGCTTTCTGAGTCCATTTATTAAAAACTTGAAATATATTTGGTTCTCTTTTTTGTTGTTAAACAATTGGTTAAAATTATTTAAAATGTATGTCTTTTCAGTGTTTTGTGTACTTATTCAGTGCTTTTGGCTACTGCATACTAGATGCTTGGTAGATAATTGTTAAAGGAAGAAACAAGTAGTTATTTGGTTGTGACCCTGTATAATAGTGAATCTCAGAATGTATTTTATGGAAGTAAAATGAAAATAAGTTTAAAAACTCATATTTTCCCTTTTATTTTCTGTATAGATAAATCCAGGACAGATCTGGAGCAAGTACCTAAGGTAACAGAGCTTTAAAAATGAGAGTACTGATTTTAATATTTGATTTTTAATTTTGCTTTCTAAGAGGCTTTCATTTGGCCGTTTTCTGACACTTTGGTCACTTTGTCCCTCCTGGTGCTTTTTTGTATCACTCTTTTTTTTTTTCCCATCATCAATCTCTTCTTCATTACTGAGTCCTACAGATATGTTTAAGTCTTTCCATTCTAAAAAAGAATATTTTTGGTCTGGCTATGCCTTCAAATTATTAAGAGGCAATTTCTTTGCATGAAAAATTTTGTTGATATGTGTGATAGGTTTCTTCTGTTTTTGAAAATGAGTCCATCACATTCATCAGATTCCCAAAGAGGTCTGTTACAGTTGCTCTTTAGGGAGAGAAAGAGTCAATGAACTAAGAGACAAAAATGGAGAGTGAGGTGATTTTTAAAGTTCTTTGCTTCCTACAAAAAATTCAAACTATGTTATTTAAGGCTTATAATTACTTGCCTTCCATCAGTAGTCACACACTTAACTTTTGCCTACTAATCTTTCTATACTCCTTACTTCAGTGAAACTGTTTTTTACTGTCTCTGTGCTTTACTTGCACTGTTTCTTCACCAGGGAGACCTTTGCTCTATTTCCCCATATCTTATCCCTTATAATCTTTTGCTAAAATGGTAACTTTACATGAATATTTTCTTGTTCCTCCCAACTGACGATAATTGGCCCTTTTACTGAATTCCCATAGCACTTTATCTAGAACCCCCCTTATAAGGCATTTGTTACTCTTCCCCTTTTAGGATGTTTATATACATATTTTATCACATTTTTTTGACTGAAGGTCCTTGATATCAGGACCTGTGTAATAATTTATCTTTGTTTCTCCCGCAGTGCCTAACTTAAGAGTTAGACAGTCAGTTAAGTATTTATTGAATTAATCAACCAAATTTTAATACCAGAGCAGAGATTTAAAATTTATTCATGTGCCTAGTTAGTTTTTCCCTATCATGTTCATTCTAGTTTTTGGATATAGGTAAATTTATCAGCAAATAGAAAATATAGCATAGAAATTAATTAATTAAACCATGTTTCCAGCCCATGCTAGGTACTAGAAATAATAAAGATTAATCATTCAAGCTATAAATTCAATCCTTCAGGAACATACAGTCTTTGGGGAGATATGCACATTAAATAATAATTTCTGTGAAGTATGAGATAAGTATATACAGGATACTTATGTTCTGAGGAGGGAGTGATTAATCTCTGATTATACACAGAGACACATGTGCCCTTTTGATTAGATTGTGTTCTCCAGAAATATAGGAGAGAAAGGGCATTTTAGGCCAAAAGCATATACAAAGATACTTTAATACCAGAGTGTATGGAAGATAGTTGAGTATTGCTAGAATGTAACATGTAAATAGAAGGAGTGGCAAGATACAAAGAGGTGGATAGAATGAGGTAGATTTGGTATCCCAAGATATGAAGGACTTTGGATGCCATTCTGAGGCGTTTGGTCTGTGGATCATAGGAATCTATTGAGAATTTTAAACAAGGAAGTTATACAGTCATACTTGATTTTAGAAGGACATCTCTGAGAGCAATATAGGGGATAGATTGGGGAGGGACATCAGTAAGTAGCTATTGAAATTAATCCAGCGATAATCGAGAACTGAACTGATGTAGTACTGTGGAGATAGAGGACAGAGATTCAAGGGATATTTAGGAAATATAATTCATAGAAAGTGCCTAGCTGTATGTAGTATGTAAGGGAAAAGGAGTAGTCTCTTCATAAAATTACGTTTGTTTTGGTTTTAAAATTTAGTCTATGTCTAATTTAAAAAACCAATTTTGCAAGGGTTTTGAGTAGGAGAAAAAAGAAATATAAATGTAGAGAAATTGATATTTGATGTTTTTTAAAAAAAACACTATCCAGTGGGAAATAATGTGGAAATTTTAGCAAAAGTCTTTCTTCCTTTAGTATGAGCCCGGTGAGTCTGCATTAGTGAGTTTGATCAAGTAGTAATGGAATGATCATCTCTACTTGTAAAGGCAAAAATACACAGTTCTGTTTTTCACAAGCATTTGAAGCTTGGTGAAAAAATGTTTATACAATTTTTTTCCAAGTCTTTAGGTGAGTAACTCAACCCATTGCGACTTGCTTTTGCTGTTTACACTTGAGATCCAAGTTAATTTCTGTTTAATGGTCTCATGATGTTAGAAGGAATGATAGATGTAAAGAAAATGTTTATCTAATTGAAGGAAATGCATTTTTTAATAGATTTTTATGAAACCAGATTTTGCCTTGGACGATTCCTTAACTTTTAATTCAGTTTTACCATGGTCTCATTTTAATACTGCTGGTGGAAAAGGAAATCGTGATGCAGCTTCCTCAAAGTTGCTTCAAGAAAAGGTAATTTCTCTTTGACTTTTTTTCCATATAGAAAGCTTTATTCTAATTAATTGGGACTATTTGCATGGGTTCAGATTTAATTATTTAGTAAGCCCTATTTTTAATTTCATTTTTATTGTTATAATTATAAGCCTTTTTAAAAAGTAAATAATTATAACTAATAAAGTAACTGAATTTTGGTTCCATGGAATATAAGTTATATTGGTGAAAGAGGAAAAATTTATTGTTTGAGTGCCTCTTATCTGTAATAGCAGTTAATGAAATTTTAATTGCAAAAGGATATATTAGATAACACAGCAAATTGCTTTGCATTTTACCCTAAATAGTTTAGTTATAAATTTACTAATTTTATATTCTTTAGTATTTAAAGCACAGAAAACAAACTTTTCCTGAGGTACTATTTTTCTTCATCTATTTTCTCATCTATTACTATTTTTCACATAGTAAGGATGATTATTTTGAAGCAAAAGTGTCACAGTTAAAAAAATACAATATTCTAATTGTATTTTTAGCTTTGCAAAGCCTGGTCTTTTGTATATTGTTAGCCAGCGGTTCTTTGAATTTTACAGTGTTCTATGTTTCAGATTTCTACAACCTGAAGGTCATTTAAAATTTAGAACTTAAAACATATCTTAACTCACATATCAAGAATCTCTTAAAACTTAAATAGGAAGTGAAGTCCCTTGATCTCTGTTCTTTCTCAGCACTCAGTTTAGAGCATTTCTGAAACTGATTGTGCTCTTAAAATGAGAAGAAACTATTGTGTTTTACTCTAGTGACGTCTTTTGGCACTCTGAAAGTTTATCTCGGGAAGACTATAGAATAAATTAGGTCTAGTTCTCCTCAGTATCAGTGAAGAAAGGAGTAGCTTGGGGAGAAGAGAAGAAATGTGAGTAAAGAATCATGAATGTTCCTTTTCCATGGTTGTAAATGAGGTGTTCATTTTTTTTCTTTGACAGCAGTTTTACCTGTGAAGTAAGAACAGTTTTACCTTGAGTAAGAACAAATTCATTAATCTTTTGAAAACAGTGGGTTAACTGACACAGATTCACTTTGAATGCTTTTTCACATTCCAAGTGTATGCCTTGGTAGAATAATACCTTAAAAAATAAAAATGACAAAAGCAATGAAATCTCATCAATCTATACATTTACTTTTAGGAATACTTTTGAAATTGTTTCCTTTGTAGTATTTTAATTGAAAATGCATTATGTAAATATTATACCTTTGAGAAGAGTAGGTCAATAGAATATTGATAAATTCCAGAAATCTTTGAAGTATAAGTGGAATGCTTTTCTCAGTCTGAATGTTTAAAATATGACTAAAGTATTAGGATTTTTTTTTTTTAATTATAAGTTGCAGAAACAGGTTTTTCTTTTTTTTTTCCCCCTTTTACTTTCTTGATTCCTTCACATCTGCTTTGTTCTTATAATAGGAATGGAAGACAGGATTCCAAAGAGCACTTTCAAATTCACTTTATAATTGACAGTGGCCGGTATATCACGTTAGCTTTGAAGAGAGGTGATGCTACAACCTGGGTTAGAGAAATTTGTATCCTGATGTAGTTCTGCTCAAAGTTCTGGTCTGAATGTAAATCATTGCACTGCTTCCTTCATCGGGCAAGTCTATGGAAAAAAAAAAACAAAAAACCACTGTGCTTACTGCTGTAGTGGACATACTCTGGCAAAGATTCTTATTTTATCATGGGCTGATTAATGGTCTGTAGACTGGCAGCTAATATATGTATACCAGATTCTGAGTAGCACTTCCTAAAGGACTTATCCATTCACTATTCTGAGAATTGGGTCCACTTGAGCTTACATTCTACCTAGGCACATTTGAGCCCATATTGATTTTTAGATAAAGAAATGAAAAAAAAAAAAAAAAAGCAAAAGGGCATAAACTCAGTTTAAACCTGTTAGATACTACAATAGATTATTAAAGGAGCATTGTTGAAGATATGTGTGATCTTGTGTGGTTTTAAGCAAACAAACTTGGTGACCAAATAATCTTTTCTAACCTTAAGAGTCTTAAATGTTGAAAATATATTAACCCCTTAACACTACAAAGTCTCCTGAGGCAGGAATTCTCTGGCCTAAAGTTTGAGCTATAGATT